>NC_135519.1:13955584-14255584 GCF_051989575.1 Stigmatopora nigra | reverse complement strand
CTAGGGCCAGCCCAGCCGACGGCACATTTCCATTTGATCGCCGCCGGTCCACACACACACACACACACGCCTGCGGTTCAGAGTTCACCCGTGAGCTGATGACACACACAGTGTGTGTGTGTGTGTGTGTGTGTGTGTGTGTGTACGTCTAAAGATAGCACGGTGATTTGTCGAGCTCTTTATTTTTTTTTTTATCCAATCAGTTTAACCTAAAATTGAGTTATTTTGGCTGGGATTAAAATCTAGGCGCTGAAAATGAATTTTTACAATAAGAATAAAGAGCAAATGAAAGAATCCAGTACACTGAAGTGCCTTCCCCCCAAAAATGCCTTTGCGGACGACTCACCCAAAGGAGTAGACTTGGCTGGGCCTCTTCATGTTGACCCAGGAGCTGATGAGACACGTGATCAAGCTACACCACACAAAGAAAATCAAAAGAGGTTAGATGAATCATAAAAAAAAAAATAAATAAATAAAACAATGGAAGATTGAAGCTAAAGCGAAAAGACGTTCGGTTCGATGGCAAAGTTCAGCTAAAGTTCACTTCTCTTTACGACGTTCTTTAATTCATCTCCAATTTCATTTTTCATGAGTCTAGCGAGCTTATCGGATGATGAAGGCGGGGCTCACCTGAAGAGGTCAAAGATGGTGAGGTAGGTGTATGCCGTCAGTGCTGCAACACAAAATGGCGCCACTTGGTTAGCTTCAAAACGTCTGCATATACATACACCTTCAATCCGTAGCATTCCAAATTTGACGAGATTAGTGAATCAAATGAATTCAGTGTCTAAAAGTCATTAAAAAAAATTGCCCAGCTTTCATTTTTGACCTCAGCGGCCGGTCCAATCCATTTTGAGCCAAAGGAGAGCAGATGAATGGAGACGGCAGCCATGTTGGGTCAGGCCACCACAGGTTGAAAAAACACATCTCCGTACAGTACACATTGTGCAATAACACAAAAAAACATTTTCGATTCGGCTACTATATTTTCTGCGACAAAAGCGCTTGGGACGGAAACGGAAACCGTATTTCTGGGCCTGCACATTTTCTCGCCATCTCTAATGGAGATGGTTCTGTATCCGACGGCCGGCAACTTGACATCTGTCTCATCATTGGGCGAGCCACAATCACCTGTCTGCCCGCCCGTCTATCTTTACGAGCGAACGGGCGGCTTGCAGTAATCGGCGGAAGAGTCGGGAGGGGCGGGGGGCAGATTAAAGCGGCTTTGAGCCGGGAGGAACATTTTGTTTCCCCAGCGCCGCCGTCCGTGTTGGCCAACCTGACGCCGGGTAATCCCGACAGAGCCGGAGCCGTCGAGCCGCTCGCGAACGGACAGACGGGTCGCGCCCAGACGCGAGCTTAGCGGGCCGACAGACGGGACGAGCGGGCGGGCGGGCGAGCGTTTGACGGACGGCGAGATCGACGGCGGGGCAGTGACACCAAGAGGACAGTGCGCGCACGCGTCGTGAGGACAGAAAGAAAATAGGGGGGGGGTTGGGGGGGACGAGCTCCTGGAGGGGAAACCAAGAAGGCACGGACGGAGAAATTTGAGCAGCGAAATGAATATTTCATGAGTGCTGCGCCGTTCTCGCGCCACAAACTTTTTGCCTTCTATCCCCAAAAGCCCCACAAACATGCCGGTTTAGTCATTAGCTTAGCTTACAACGTTTGTTCCGTCCAAATGGACTGTCGGCGATGGCCGCGGCGCCGGGGAATCGGACGTCTAACGTCGCCAACCAATGCGATGAAACAAATATATGTATTTTTACAGATTAGCATAAAATGTGGAGTCTTTGTATCCATTTTTATTCCAATTGAAAGGTCATCTGCTTCCTTAAAGGATGTTAAAATAATAAAACAGGCTAATTCCCTCCCAAAATGATTTCATGATAATAGATTTGTAGTCCTATTTATAATTATTCATTCTGGAGATGTTTTGATGTATTGAATGAACTTGTTTTTTGAATGGAGTGGTTTGTCGCGAGCTAAACAAGCTGCAAGCTGCTCCCCCAAGCCCCCCGCCAAACGATGGCGCGGCCCTTTTGTCCACGCGCTCATGTTTCATCGATCGGATACGGGCGCGGGTTTAACATGTCTCCACCGGCTGCCGCTCAAATCCCAGCGCGGAGATCCGAGACGCTAAATGGCCGCGTCCGTATCGACGGGGCGGCTGCGGATTCTTTGTCGTCCCGACGGACGGTCACCGGAGCCTCCCGCAAAAAAAGAATACAAAAATCTTTCTGGAGTACGTACAATCTTAAGAGACACTAAATTTGGCCGATTAAATGGAACGCTGCCATATTTTGTTTTGAATCTAGAAATGTATACATCAAAAAATTCGATGGGATAAATTGAGCCATTTCAATGGTGATTTTCGTGAATAAAATGGAGGACAAGGCTCCAAAATAAGATGCCAATCAGCTAAACAATAATCCAAAGAGATTTCAACGCCAGTACTCCATGTACCTGGTGGAGCTTTTCCTCACTCACTTATTGATTCTAAAAAAAAGTTTAAACGTCGCTTGAGCAGATGCAGAGCGGAGAAAATTGTCTTTTCAGTTAGCGGAGCGCCGCTTGGAGGAGGAGTGACGGCGTCGAGTGAGATGGATGGATGTCGGCGCGGGGGAACGTTTGGAGGACGGGCAGAGGTGACAGACGCCACAAAAACAACCATGCGTGGCTGCGTGCGTGTCACCAAAACAGAAAGCGGGAAGGCGTAAGTGACACTACGGGGCCACGCACGCCGTTTGTCAGCGTGGACGAGACGGACGCTCCATCCCAAACGCACGCAAAGGTGCCTCAAATGCTAACGGGGGGTGTGCGCGCGCGCGCGCGTGTGCGTGAACGTGCGATTGCCCTGCAGACAAAAAGCTGCTGTCTTGGAAAAGAGTGAAAGATGATCTTGTCGGTGAGTGCACAATTTGATACAGGAACGCGGGGAGAATTTTGTGGCCTCATCAGCAGCTAGCCTTTCACCAAGCGCCCGCCACTGCTTCAACAGCACTTTGACACAAACGCTAGCAATACATACACACTTGAGAGAAAGTACACGTCAAGGGTGGCCCGGCCACTGGCGTCCAGCGGCTAACCAGAACGCATCCCATTTCAAAAGTCAAAATGGCACCGCGAGTTAAAGCCAACGAGAACATCGGCTCAAACGGCGACGTCGCAAGTGCGGATGGCGGCTCTTTGCGGGCTTGTTTTTTGTTGTCGGGTGTCCCTGTTTCCGTGTGTGTTTGCGTGCACTGACCCATACTGTTGGTGGAGTTGCACCAGACCAGCAGGCAAGCGGTGCACATCAGGTTGAGCAATCCAAACAGCACGATCCTCCATGACTGCAAAAAAAAGCAAAAAAAAAGTCGGGCGTTAGCACCACAAGAGATTCGAGGCAGACGACAACTTTATTTTTTTTTTTAATTGAAACAAGTACTTATTGTTTTCATTCAGCCTGAAGACTTGTAAGCTATAGGCAACACGGGCACCAATCAGTCAGAGAGCTGCCCTCTACTGGCAAATTCCTAACTGAAGAAAATTCAATTCATTTTGACAGGCGGGGCCAATCAACCACTAACTAGCATTGTGTCAAAAATTATGGAGAAACACTGAAAGAATTTATAAACGACATCAAAAAATCGGCAGTTTTTTCCCCCACGTTGGGAGAGCCAAAGCGTACAGTCAAATTGTCGTGGTAGCAAGAGAAGGTGAGGTTGGCCGGACTATTTTCTACGGAGATACGCCAAAGAGCAGACGCGAGTGCCAAAGACACGAGCGGCGGCAAAAGCACTTGAGTGCTTTCCCGTGTCGCGGGAAGCCCGGACAAGACGCGTGGGGGGTTGCCGGAGCGAGCGGCTGTCAAAGGCGCTGCTGCGCTCCGTGGCTTGTTGTGCTGCGAAATCCACAATTACGCCGCGCGCCGTGTTATGACAGCGCCGACAGCACTAGCCGGACGTGCGTACGTTGCCGTGCGCGTGTTTGTGGGCAAACATAGTGGCCGTCTCCGAGCCATCTCCGAGCCGCCACCGCCGCCCCCTCCCCCGCTTCCTTGACGCGGCCACGTGCTGCCGCCCTCAGGTCTGGCTAAGGAACTGCGCTCATTTTTTAATCGGGTCGCCTGATTTTTTTTGGGGCAAGTTCCAGGGGCATTATTTCAAGTATTTTTTAAATCAATTTTTTAGGGGCGCGTCACGTTTTTTTTTCATTAAGCTGACGGGAAATGTTATGGCCTCAGATATGTTGCCATTATGTGAGAAAGATTCCGCCGATTGGAATTTTTTCACATTGTTACATGTTTTCATTCTTTTCTATATTGGGATGTGATTCTTTTCTATGAACATCTGATTTTGACATTTTATTCTATGGATTGATATTTTGAATTGTTTCACAGTATTTTATTTTTCATTTTAGTTATTTTTTGAGCGCATTCGACCGAGACGAGGCAAATGGCTGTTGATTAAGCTCACGTTTAGCACACGCAAAAGACACAAACACACACTGGCAGTTACCCGTCTGTCGGAGGTGACCAATCGGAATTCTTGCAGGAGTTTCCCAGGAAACGACCGGTGCGTCTTCCTGAAGGGGTGGATGGTGCCCTGCAGAAGTCAACACATATGGTTATTATTTATTCTCCCAAAAAATAAAATGTCCAATAAAACAACAATTATTTTGAAAGTCCATGAACTCTTTAGAGACATTGTTGACCTGAAAAATCTTTTATAGCCTATCAATTGTAAATATACACTTTTAAATTCGTTTTTTCAATCACCGAAAAAATATAGATCCTTTGCTCATTTAATTTCCATTGAGAAACATTTGTTTAGAAACATAAGTTGTTTTCTTAAGAATGTTTTTTTGTATTATTATACTTTTTTGTATACATTTTTAGTCGCGAAAAAATAATTGAAAGATAATATTCATTATATATCATTTGATTCTCAGTGTAAAAAAAACCGTGTTTTGCATTGTCACATAGTGGCGTATCAGGAAAGTGTGGCATCCAAAGTATGTTTTCGTTTATGATTGTCAATTTGCTGGTTATTTTTCCAACTTTGCTTTAGCTGACCATGAGAATTATTTTCATGTGTTCTTTAAATGTTATAGTGCATATGGGGTAGAAAATGTATCCAAACGTCGAAGTAAAATTTGAAGTTGTTGGGTTCTGACTCAGTCATAAAAAAAGAACTAATAAATCAATCAAAGACTCACCAGGACGTATGTGTCGTGCTTCTTCTTGTGCAACGGCAACATGTCTGAAACCAAACACATTCTCAACGTCAACATCACCAGAACTCTTACTTTTCCATCTATTTTTCCCCAAGTAGCTGATGTCATTCGCTTGTTTTGAGTTTGGACTGCGTAGAAAAATGTCGAAAAGTCCAAATGAGGCGTTAAGGTGACTTTGAGCATCGTCTTCACCAAAGACAACGTGGTTCAATTTAAGGAAGGAGAGTCTGCAGTTGTCAATGTCAGTAAAAGGGGAATTTCTCGTTTGAGAAGACGAATAAAGCCAGTGAACATATTATTGAGGGGTGCAAAAAAACATTTCGAAGTGTGAATGGAAACTAGGAGTAGCACATTTTCCATTAGCTTCTGTTAGCATAACAAACCGTGTTCGCTGACGTTGATGACGTCCACGGCCACCATGTCCGGTTTGTCGGGCGGGCCGACCTTTCGCTCGGTGACCCCGGAGGGGACCACGTCGGGCTTGGGCCCCAACTTTCGAGGGTAAAAGTCGCCGGCATTGTGGTAGGAGTGAGACGCCGACGTGGACATTAACATCGGCTCCATTGAAGCTATCACTTCCGCCTCTTCGCCTTCTTCGTCGAGCACCACCTTCTTGCGCTGCCGCCTGCTGGCCATGAGAGGAAAATACATTTAAAAGAACCCCCTTGGTTTGTTTACTACTTTACTTGACAAAGTACTACCCCAATTGGACGTCTAAACCGTGATAAACTCATTTTGGCAAAAGCCCAAAATGGAAAAAATTGGGGCGGCCGTATTGGTACAGGCGGCATTCCCTTCAAAACGGATGAATTGAGATGAAAAGGAACTCACTAATAGTTTCATTTCTCCACCAATTTTTAATAGATTTGGACCTCAACATCATCTCGGGAGGGTTGACCAGTGCTCTCTTTTTTGACAGTGGTGGGTAGGTGGACCAGTGGTTGGAAACAAAAGAGTGTGCGAAACAACGGAGCATTTAGCCATTTTTATTCATGTCTTGAAGGTGTACAGGTAAAGTAGAAAAGTTGTCGGGTGGGGTCACGTCTGCTTTTCTCCCACGTCGATGGTGATGTGAGTGAAAAGTGCTTTCCGTTCTTTGGAGAGGAATTTGTAAGACAGGGAGTTGAGGCCGTCCGAGCGCCAGTCCAGTTCCGTCCGTTTCAGGACGTCGAAGCTAGCGGGGTCAAAAGGGGTCAAAGGTGGCGCCACGGGTCGGCCAGGCAAAAAAAGTACTCACTTGTGAGGGTTTTCCTCGTTTCCCGGATCTCGTTCGTGCTTGATCATTTTGTAACGAGCGACTTTGACGGAGGGGCGCACCACCTTCATGCCCGAAAGACCCACTCTGGAGGGGGAACAAAACGGCACGGCTTCATAAAAGTCGACGGCAACGAGGCCACTGCTTTCTTTTCTTTTTCTTTTGACCTTTTCCACAAATCGTCGTCCTCTCTGCCCCAGCCCCAATACTGGTTGGAGAAACCGTTCATCTTCCTGAGCTGCTCGGGCGTCAAGGCCACCACCCCGCCGAAATATTCGCGATACAGGAGCCTGCGGCGGCCACGTGAAATTCAGAAAGACATTTTTTTTCCATTAGTGTTAAGGCTGTCCAAAATATGTAAAGTTATCTCTTGAATCCATTGGAACGAAGGCAGCAAAGGGAGGGGCCAACCTGTACCCACAGTTAAGTGAATTCAAACCATAGTACTCAAATGTACTCAAGGTTGTTGTTTTTTTTTAAATGTGGGTACAGATTAGATAGGAAAAACTGTTGACTGTCGCCTGGCAAAAAAGTATGGTCGTGGACAAACACCAACCAACATAGACAAATTGACCAATCATCAACAAGAAAGTGACCCCAAAACAAATCCATTGACTGCCTTTTTTTTTAACTTGGCTGATGTTGGCGGAAACCAAGGAAAAAAAGGCTCTTTAGGCCAAGTTCTTTCCATTTTGAAAAATGAGTGAAACAACCTGTAATCAAACTTGTCAATGGCCACAGACAGGTGCGTGGGGTTGTAATTGTCGCAGGTGTAGGTGTTGCGGTCGTCCTCGGCCAGCAGGTCCACGTCGTGGAGGATGACGCAGCTCCAGTCTGCGTCTCGGAGAACCTCCACGATGCCGGCGTTCAGCAGAATGCCCTTGTTGAAAGTGCCCTGCCCCCACTGGGAGACAAAAAAAAAAAAAAAAAACACAGTCAATCACATCTCAAGGCAAAGCGATGGCACTAGGGTCCCGGGACCAAGCCTGACCTCACCTCACCTGTTCCACCACGTAGATCCCGTAGTGGATCCGCTGCCTCTGCAGGAAAGGGTGAAGGTGGTCCAGCAGGTAGCGCAGGTGCGCCAGCCGGGAGCGATACGGTATCACGATAGCCGTGCGGTGGCGAGCTTGGCAACCCGGCGGGCTGTAGAATCCGCCGCTCCACAGCGCCCCGTTCCTCATTTCGATCTCGGCCAGGGTCGGGGGGGACGGTGGCGGCCGCGCGGGGCGGGGTCCCGCTGCAAGACGCGGCGAGGTTCAGACCGGGACGTCCCCCCGCCCCCCGAAACCTGCGGAGAAGGACCGGTCCGCTTCCTCACCCAGCAGCGGGGACGCCGCGTGGCAACCGGCCGGCGACGGGGGCGTGGCCAAGAGTGTGCCGCGGAGGGCAAAGGTGGCCGCCACCGTCAAGGCCGCCAGCAAGGTCAGCCCGGGGCGGAGCCTCCGAAGGCGGCGCGAACACGCCATGGTCACTGCCGGAGTCACACTAAGTACTTGTCATGTTTTTTCCCCCTCCTCTTTCTGGTTTAAAGTTAGTTAGTTTAAAATACAGCGTGCAACTTACTTACTGAAGCTTCGATTTCGGACCTGCGAGGCGGACGTGCAAAGCACTGTGAAGGCCACACTCACATGAAATAATAAGGGTGCCTGCTCAAGTCCGCTGTACCATTCACCTCCACTCACTTGATAATAAACAAACGTGTGTGTGTTTATGTGTGTGTGTGTGCACAGGGTACAAAGTATGGCGACCACCGCATGCTCATGAAGAAGGGAGTTAGGTTAGGCTAGCCCAGAATAATGACAGAATAGGCCAGAATATGGCAAAGTATTTGCATTATTCTGGTATATTTAGTTAGGAAAAATATACCGGTTGTCTCAACACAAGGAACCAATTTACCCCAAAGAAGCTTTATTGTATTTTCTTTCTTATATTTTCTTTCTTTTTTGATAAGTGAATGTATTCCGGAAGTGCTTTACTTTGGAAACAGGAGCACGAGGCCACATTCCGTCCGCTCACTTGACGGAATAATCGTTAAGACCAGTGACGTCACGCGAGCCTCTGGCGCGTGCACGTCTGGTGGTCTTCACACGCGCGCGCGCGCCTCCTGCCTCCGACGAAGGTGCGCGCGCCTGGTGGCTAAGCGTGGGTACGTCTTTTCATCTCCTTTCCCTTTCACTTAATCGATCGATCCATCCATCCATCCATCGATTGATTGATCGGCACCAGCTAGCTTTGCAGGCTCGCCGACTAGCGTTAGCCTTCGTCTGGCTGAGCGTGACCTGTTACGCGCGTGCGTCTTCCTGACGTCATTCACCGTGAAGACACTAGGTCAAGTGACGTCACACGTAGACCCATCAGGTGATCGGTACATTATAATCTTAATAATGGAGCCATTGAAGTGAAAAATAGCCGATCGTCTGTCAATGTCAGCGTGTCACTTCAGTGCCGAATGTTTTTTTCTCCTTTTATTCCAAAAGCCAAGCGTCCATTTTCTATTCGGCAAGGGTGGGAAGTTCTGGGTACTTTCCCGAGACCATTTGCGATACTAGACTCACGACAGGGGCGGAACTTTGGGGGGGGGGCGACACAAATCAGGTATTTTTAAATGGGCAGATCATTTCACGTTTTTTTTTTAAATCCTACCTCTCCACTCAAACCCATGGCCTAGTGGAAAATGTTGCCAGGAATAAACTGTGATCTTTTTTGATATATCCATTCTATATCGGGGACCTGACAGCATACAACGCTAACATATGGACGCCTGTTTTGTCTGTCAATCATCCAGCAGTCATGCAGCAGCAGCAGTTTTGTTCCGCTCCTTTCCCGGGCGGAGAAAGCCGGGCCCGTTTCGGCCACGCAGCCGAAGCCGGCTACCCGGTAGAGTACGACGGCTTCAGCATCACCGGCAAGCCCCCGCCGGGGCGCGACGCCAGCCTCACGGCCCGCGGGGGGCGCCGCGGCGGGCCCCACCCGCGCTCGCTGAGCGACGGCAGGGAGGCCGGACGTTTCCTCGTCTCCAGGAGGCGGACCCAGAGCGTGGGCGTGGCCGCGACGGCGGAGGACAGCGAGGACGCCGCCTCGGACGAGACGCCGGACCACAGGGGAGGTTTCCGGCCCGACTCGGATTTGGACGAGGACCCGGAGTGGAACACGGACCTCTCGGGTGAGCCTATTTCCTCATCAAAGACACGTCGAAAGCATTTCTGGCCACTTTTTGACGTCAGCAGATCCTCTAATGATCCGTCCGTCCTTTCTCGGCAGGTGGGGGTCTTTCTCGCGACGAGGTGTCGCCCGCCCGCGACCAGGCCGAGGTCCTGCAGCGGCGTCTGGCGCGGGTGAGGACGGATCTGGCGCGCGCCGACACGCGGCTGCTCTGCGAGCGCGCCCACTCGCGCCATTTGTCGCGGGAGCGGCAGGAAGTGGCGGAGAAGGAGCGCTCGCTGAGCCGGCAGGTGGACGTGGCCGTCACCGTCATCGCCGCCCTCAAGGAGCAAATCAACGCCTCGGAAAGCGAGCTGGAGTGGCGAGAGAGGTCACTGGGTTTTATTTTTCCCCCTCGGATGACTTTCAAGTGGTCAAGGGTCTGCCGCCCAAAGTGGAATGACGGTGGGGCGCTTGTGCTCGCAGGCAGGTTCTGAGCATCCAAAAGTTTCTGGACGCGGCGGCGCGCCAAGAGACCAGCGGCAAGGTCCGGATCCAGCGCTTCATCGAGAACCTGCTGAGGCGCATCGCGCTGGCCGAGATGCTCCTGGAGGACTACCAGGTGGCCCCATCCGGCGCAGAGACGCCGCCGAGCCGTGGCCGCGCCGATGCCGCCCCGTCCGGCCCGTCGGCCCTCTCCCGCGTCGTCTTCTCTCTTCAGCAGCGGCGAACGTCGTGCGACGAAGCCCGACGCATCACCAAGAGCAGGTGGGCCGCAAGCCGTCCGATTTTTGTGTCAATCAACTCATTTCCCGGAAACGTCTCAAATCTCATGATTTTATCATTTTCTTGTCAAAATTGCATCTACTTGATAAGGCACCATCTCGTGTGGACCAAAGTGAAATCTTTCAACTGTTTCTCCAGGTCGGCGGGATGTCAGCTGTCGCCCGGTCTCCACGGCAACGCGACGTCTCGGCCCCGTACCCCGCCGGGGGACCGGCGCGACCTGCGCGAGCGTCTGGCGCGCTCGTCGCGTCTCTTCTGCCGACCCGAACACCGGGACGACATCTGGAATCAGCAGTGGACGGGCTACCGGGCCTAACTGGGGACGACTAACTTTGGCTCACTCGTCAGTGGCTTTCGGAGGCGCTGGGCGGCGGCCCAGGACTCAATTGGAATGTCAATATGGTGGCATGAAAGTATATCAAAAATAGAAGTACCTTGCAGCTCAATTAGCTGAATTCAATCCATTCATGTTCCGTGACATATTGACTGTTGATAGTATACAATTATTTCATTCATGTTGATATACGTGACGTGAGCGACACCCCTCCGTTTGATAGGACATCTTTCTGGGCGGTACACTTCATAAAAACGTGGTAGAAAAGTGGCGTGATTTCAGAGTAGCGTGCGTTTTGTATAAACTCATTCAAATGTTGTGGCACGTCTCGTCAAAAGTGCCGGGGATCTCATTGCTGGAAACAAACCCAATTGAGATTTGAGTTTGTGAGCTGGTATGTAAATAGAAAAGGCCCCAGTGATGTTTGTTGCCATTGTACCACAGAGGGGTAACGTTGGCCTCCGCGTTGCACCGATAGCACATTAAAATGAAGAACTTACTCAGAAATAACATTGTCAATAAGTATACTATATCTAACTCATTTCAATAGGTTTGCCATTATGGGCGTTCCATCCATTTGAAATGGGACGGTGGCAGTGGACGTTAGTTGAAGCAGAAGGGATGTTTTAAAATTGTTTATATTTTTAAAAATGATTTTTTTAAGTGGCACCAATACATTCGTGGCATCAACTAATACCACAGAATCGGGAGCCCAAAATGTTATTGGCGCAACACTAGTTTGCATCTTTATTTATTTAGTTATATTATTTGACCAATACAAGGAAATATTATGAAAAGTGGCACGATAAGTTTAAAACTTGGACGTGACACGGAAATGGAAAACAAAAAAACACATGTGCCATCGACTCGCTGCTTTTGTGCTTTAACTCTTCATTGTGTGAATGAGTTAAATACTATTAAAAACAACGTGTTTTTTGTCTGAATTCATTTGAACGCCATTGATATACATCTGTGCAAGTTGACATCCGGAGTCAAGTTGGTTTCGGTTTTAAAAATGCTGTCTATCTGTGCGCCTGATTAAAATTCGCTTTACAAAAGTTACCAGATAAAGCGGAGCTCAGTTACGGGGGTTGAATGAGCACCGTCGTACAAAGTCTCTTTTGTGCTCTCTGTTTAAAATTTACGGAGACGACCAACAAAGTATGATTGGACACGACAATGGGATAATATTGTCAGGCACGAACGCAGAAACGCGAAGGGCGCAGTCCTCGCTGGTGAAACGTCATTTTTGGGTGGAGCGTTTTAGACTAGTTTTAAGGGGGTTTCAAATTCAGCTAGGCGAACGTTCCTTGAGACTTTTATCTTTGAATCCAAGTGATCAGTGAGCAAGCGAGCTAGAATGAAACCAGGGGTGTTTTTCACCCTGATTTTGTTGCTCGTGCCCGTCGCCGTCGGGAAAGACGTCCACTTCGCCCCGGGGGAGGCCTTGAAACTTCAACCCAACATATCAGCCGGCGACATCAAAAGCCTGGAGTGGTCGCACAACAATAACCTTTTCGCCGATTGGCAGGGTGGTCGCTTCCACTATTATGGCACCGAAAGCGTGAAAGCACGAAGCAGCCTGGACGAGAACGCCGGGGTGCTACGGATCGCGGACGCAGGCGCCACCGACACGGGCATCTACAAGCTGTCCATCAACAACGTGGAGCAGAGCGAACCGTTTGTGGCCATCCTCGTCCGCCGTCTGAAGACGCCCAAAGTGCACCTGAGCCCGACCAAGTGCTCGTCCCTTTCCAAGACCTGCATGTTGCACTGCTCGGTCGACCAAACCGGCGCGGAACCAGTCCAATACTTATGGAGAGACGAACCCGTCAAGGAAACTCGCGCGGGGACAAATGTCCTAAACATCAGCCGGGCGGACAATCGGGTGGTCAGCTTCGTGTGCGTGGTCAAGAACCCGTTGGGCTCGGTCGAGAGCGAGCCCCACGTCAACCCCTTCTATGAGGACAATAGCTGGAGCGCGGGCGCCGTCGCGGGCCTGGTGATTGGACTGCTGGTCCTAGGGGTCTTTTTGCTGATGCTTTGTCACTACTTCAAGACTGTGCGCCAATTCTTCCAGCGGTTCTGTTGCAGCTCGGTAGACAAATCGGAGGGGGAAAGCGAAATGATGAACGATCCGCGTTCCGGCAACCCTGCGGTGACGTAAACAACGCCGTATAACCAAATGAGTGGTGATACTCCACAAAGTGCACAAAGTGTTAGATGACGCAAAATGCTAGCGAAGCACTTTTTCCCTCGTTGAACCCTGCCGAACTCATTGTAGGAGTCCGATGTCCCACATTTTTCAAACGACGGCAGATGGATGAAACGAGCCATGTCCGGCTCGGGAGCCTCAGGATGCCGTCCTCTAATTTGACATCATGATTAAAGAAGTAGTTAAAGTTGCTCATCGCTTAACTGTACAAAGTGGCTGTACAGGTGATGATAAAGTACCAAATGAAGGAGTTTGTAATAAAGGAGTTCATTACCATTTGTTTTCATTTTCCCCGATTTTTCTTTCCATTTAGGACTTTTTCTAATGTATTTAATAATAAGTGCATGCCGAAATATCACCAATTGATCATTTCCATTTGCAACTGTTCATCACACTGAAACAAAAAAGGGGTGCCTTTCCACTGGCACGGAGCCGGAAGTGATGGGCGGTGTTTATCTCGTCTTTTGATCTTGGCTGCTGAGACTGTGCGACTGCTGCCGATTCGAGCGTACGCGGCGGTGTCAGCAAATTGCAGCGTGGAATGGACGTGGAAGAAGCTTTTCAGATCGTCGGAGAGTTCGGCGCGTACCAGAAGCGAGCCGTTGCCATTTTGGCTCTGACGCAGGTCAGTCGTGGGCAGGTTCGAGGCTGAAATGACTTCACCCAATGGGAAAAAAAGTTCCCCAAACGCGTTCGAATCGTGACGTGGCGCACGTTTGACAAGACACGACATGATGGGCGATGCATTTACTACGTATGCATGATGATTGGACTGTCTCGGTAGAGATGCTAATTGTTGTCGCGAGTTCATATCGCGTCAAACTCAGCGATAGAAGGAAATTAACAATTGCCATTATTTCTGTACTTTATGGAATTTCGACCTGATTTATAATACTTGTCCTTTTTGGTCGTTAACTTATTAGATTAGATTTATGAATAAACTACGGTGGACGGTTTGTTGATTTTGCCAATTCTGCGCTGAATGATGACGTGTGTTTTGGGCGGGCTGGATCGCAGATGGATGACGTCAAGATGATAACAAAGATTCAGAGCTGGTTTTTGTATGAAAAACTGGTTCCACTCATGTTACCTACCTTGTTTCGAAACAATAAGGATTCTTATCACTTTTATCTCAAGTCACCCGTGTTAACGTAGCTTGCCCTAGTTCCAAGCATCTTTTTCCACCTCTTTCAGGTGTACATGGCCTGTCAGTCCATGCTGGTGGTTCTGGTGGGAGCCACTCCTGACTTCCACGTGGAGAAGCACGACGACGGCCAGTCCTCTGTCACATTTTTCGGTGACGTGGACTCCATTGTCACCGAGGTGCGGGACCGACCCACCGCGTGCGCTAGGATCGCTTTATTAAATCGCAACTATCCATTCTTGGAGAAAGCATACAAAAAAAGAGGGCCGTATGTCACCGCGACTTTGCAGTGAACGTTCCTCCAATTGTTCTCCTCAGTGGCTCCTGGTCAAGCAGCAGGCCTACAAGGTCAGCTTGGCCGGATCACTCTTCTTCGCCGGCCTCCTGCTGGGGAGCTTCGTATTCGGACCGCTCTCCGACACCGTCGGCAGGAGACCGGTTTACCTGTCGGGTGAGGCCCGGGTGGCGTGGCGTGGCGTGGCGTGAGGGTGAGCTAGGACACGGACGTGAGTGACGTGGCGCCACGCGGCGCAGCTCTGTTTTTGGAGGTGCTGCTGGGCTACGCCACGGCGGCGTCTCCGAGCTTCGAGCTGTTCGCCGCCTCGCGCCTGCTGGCGGGCCTGATGAACGGCGCCATCGGCCTGGTCTGCTTCATCCTGACCCAAGAGTACGTGGGCAAGTCCTACTGGGCCACCGCAGGTACTTGGCCCTTCACGCATCCCCATATACCCGGCACCCCCAAATCACGTTTTCATTGATTCGAACAATGAGAAATTTGACCTATTTGGTGCGCGGATAAAATCAGACAGAAAAGCAATTGAATGAGTAAATCCGGTAAATATGGCCCGTGAATGCATGGCCATTTCAACATCCCCATATGTTCAAATGAAAGAAAAAAAATGTGCGTGTGCGGCAGGCACGCTGACCAGCGTGACCTTTGCAGTGGGCATCGCCCTCTTCGCCGCCCTGGGATTCGCCATTCGGCCGTGGAGGACCCTGGCGGCGGCGGCCAACACTTGGGGGGTCCTGTGCTTCCTGCTGTCGGTGTAAGCGCCCGGCAAACCGGCACCACCACCGCCGCTCGCTCGCTCGCTCGCTCGCTACCGTCTTCTTCTCCGCTCTTCCCAGAACGCTGCCGGAGTCGCCACGCTGGCTCTACTGTCGCGACCGCACCGGGCAGGCGGAGGAGGTGGGTCCGGTGTGGTGCGCTCTGGGGATTGGACCTTCTTCTCCCTGCCTTCATTTCCCCGCGTACGCAGGTGATGCGTGACATGGCGTTGGCCAACGGACGTCCCGCTAGCGAGCTGACGCTGCGGCGGGTGGGCGGAAAGAGCGGCCGGAACGGCAACGGCTCGGGCGTCCTCCGGCTGGCCACCCACCCACTCCTCCGCTTCAGAACGCTCCTGCTCACGTACATTTGGTGAGGACGGGCGAGGGAAGCGGCCGGATGGGAAAAGTTTTCTTATGTTGCCACCTTCCAGGTACGTGTGCAGCCTGGTGTACTACGGGCTGACGCTGGGCGCCGGCGACATGTCGGGAAACCGCTACCTGAACGTGGCCATGTACGGCCTGGTGGAGCTGCCCGCCTATCCGCTCTGCGTCTACTTCATGAACAAACCCTGGTGAGATGGCACCGAATGGCCACATTTGCCTGTCAACTTTCCTTTCCTTGAAATTTCCCCGGAAAACATTTGCGCCGGGCGCCAAGTTTGAGACGCCATTTAATGGCCACCCTTTGGCTTTTTCTAGGGCCGGCCGACGGAAGAGTTTATCCACTTTCCTGTGCTTGGCGGCTCTGGCCTGCCTGTGTACCATCTTCATCCCGGAGGACGCCGGTGAGACGCCTTCCCCGCCGCCGCCGCCGCCGCGAGTAGGCGTCAGCGACAGCCGCGTCTTTTCCACGCAGTGTCGGCGGCGGTGGCCTCGGCGCTGTTGGGAAAACTGACGGTGAGCGCGGCGTTCAACATCATCTACGTGTACACGTCGGAGCTGTACCCCACGGCGGTCAGGTGAGCCACGTCCGGCTCGTTAAATAAAGAGGCGCCGTGCTATCGTTTGGCCGCTTTCAGGAACGCCGGTCTGGGGGTCTGCGCCACGTCCTGCAGAATCGGGGGGATTCTGGCTCCCTTTGTTCCAAGCCTGGTGAGAAAAAGCATTCACGGCCTTCTCCGTCTTCCGGCGCCCGTTTTTTTTTTTTCATCCGTTGGGCGGCAATTTGAAGGCTGCGGTGCGCTTACTTGCGTTTTCAGCGTCGGCTGTCCAACGCGCTGCCGTTCGCCGTCTTCTGCTTGAGCGGCCTCTCCGCCGGGGCCTTGGCGCTCCTGCTGCCCGAGACGTTGGGCGCCCCGTCGGAAGAGCTCCTCTTGGAGAACCAGGTGAGGATTAACCACAAAGCAGCACCCATTGTCATTTTAGCGTCTCATCTGACGCTTTTGTAGCCTCTCCTCTATGAGGACGAGCAGTGACGAAGGGGACGTACTCTGCCAGCTGCTCTACAACAAACAGGAACTTTCAACCATAATTGCAAAAGATCTCTTTTTTTTGCAATGCTGCCTCAGCTTGTTTCATGATGAAACCTTTTTCTATAATAGTCATGTGTAGATTTCTCTATTTTTTTCATGGAGTTTTGTCTTATAATAATAAAAAGAGGAAACCAGAATCTCGCCTCCTTAAATAACATTCAAAAATATTTAAGTCAAGTGTCATTTTATTTCTTTTAAATGACAGCTAGTCCAATCTAAGGCCTTTTGTGAAGGATTTTAGTATTTAGAGATGGAAAAAATGCACTTTATTCACTTTCTGGGTAGCTTTTTCTCAACCATTTTAAATGTCTACAGATGGCACAAATGAATAAATTACAGACTAAAATGTATTCGAATGAAATAAAAGTGTGGGCGAGCAAATATTTCTATGAGACTTATTTATAATTATTGTTTGAAACGAGTCGGCTATTTTGTGAATGGTGTAATTGCAATGACGGCCACAGGAGGTCACTTTTCGAATGACAACAGTCAGGTCAGCGGGCCGCCCATGACGTCATTGTTAAGATATTTTCAAAATGGCCCCGAACTGTATCTGTATTGCTGCAGCTGCCAAATGAGAGAGAGAGAGAGCGAGAGGGGGAAAACGGGAAAGCAGGACGACAATAGACGACGTTCGGGGTAGTGGGCCTTTCAGCTGGCCGACGCCAACTCGCCCTAGCCGGAGCAATGTGGCGTTGCCACAAATGAGCGCGCGGTCAGCAGTCAGCTAGCCTCTGCCCAGCGACCTCCCGGGTAGGTGCGGCTAAGATGCTAACGTCCTCCCGCTGCGCTCGTGGGCTGACGGGACGGAGCGGGCGCGTCCAGGTCGGAGCCGGCCGGCGGGCCTGAGTGAGGCTCATGGCGGCGACGAGGGAGCGAGCGCCGGCGGCGACGGCCCCGGCGGCGCCAGCGTCCGTGTCGGTGGCGGCCGGCTACTTGCTCGTCGACGTCAACGAGAACGAGGAATGCCGCGGTGCCGAAGCGACGTTGGCTGCGGCGGGGCCTCTCAAATGTCCCGTGACGCTGAAAGAAGCGGACGACGGCGGCGGCGGTGGCGCTGGTGGGATGTTGGATCTAGCGCAGCGGTGCCTTCGCGGCCTGAATGGGAGCTCCGAGTTGGAGGAAGGAACAACCCCTTTCCCCGCTTCTTGTCCGGGAGCGTGCGGAGCTCGAGTGACTAACCCGGAGACGTGTAGGTGCTCGGAACCGCGGGCGGCGCCCGTGGCCAACGGCCGTTCCGAGGAGGAGACGGTGAAGACGGCAAAGACGGCGAAAACCACACCGAAGGCCGTCAACGGAGGCTGCCGCGCCGTCCCCGAGGTCCCGGATGAAAGCGGAGACGGCGGCGGTTCGGCTGGCCGAGCCGCCTCGAGCGCCGGGGCCTCCTCTTCCTCCGAACTGAGCGAGGACGTGTCGCCTTCTGACGAGGACGGCGCCGCGCCGGCTCGGCTCGCCAGGCCCAAGACTCTGAGCACGGAACCGAACCGCGGCGTGTCGCTGAGCTGCGAAGCCACCCCCGCCGAACTGGACCACTCGTCGCCCGGCCTTTTTGAAGGGGGCCGGCGTCAGAGCGCACCCGAAGCGGACCTCCGAGCGCGGCCGAACTGCGAGGAGACGGCTGTCGTCTCCAAGAGGTTCGGAATAGTTCACTTCTTCACCAGGTAGCTGCAACACCGACCACAACGAAGACAGTGGGGCATCCCAGGATTTTTATTCTTAGCGGGTGGGGAAAGCGCTACTTGTTGTTGCCATTCCTCACCAAATTCGCTCGTTGGCTGCCGTTGTAAACAAATTGGTGGGGAGTGACACACTTTTTTTGTGTTGGTACTCATTGGTGGTACACAGCTGTCAAATGGCGACCACACGTTTCAGATCACATCCCAGTTTTTGGCTTTTCTCCGACGGCCCCTCTGTATCGTGCAGGAGCCTGTTTCCTAGGAGATCCAAAGAGTCCACGCCGCAGTCCCACAACGCACCGGGATGGGGTCCGTTTGGAGCGGACCACGATGATGCCGCCGCCAAAGAGGAAGACGAAGCCGCCACCCCTTCTGCAGAACAGGTTGGTTTGATTGAGACCAAGCCTGGAATGACATAACGGCTAAAACTCGTGTGCCCTTGTGTTGTTGTTTTTTTGGCAGGTTTCTCCTCAACGCCCCCCGGCGGCCAGCAGGAGAAAGAACCTGGAGTTCGAGCCTCTTTCCACCACCGCGCTCATCCTGGAGGACCGCCCCTCGTCAGTACCGCTAGCGCAAGTCGCCGTACCTGGAATGGTCGTCATATTTCTCTGTCAGCTGAGGTGTGTGTGTGTGTGTGTCCCTCCTTCTGATTGGCTCCTCAGAAACCTACCCGCCAAATCCGAGGAGGAGACGCAACGACACAAATTAGAGTACGAGGAAATGGTGGCCGGTGCCAAGAGAAGAGGTAAAAAAAAAAAAAAAAAAAATGTCCTTTTTGCCAGCTTAAAAAAATGGATCTTGTTTTGATTTTTTTTTCATCTTTTTTTGGGGTCAGAGTTGAAGGACGCACAAAAGAAGAAGCGTCAGATGAAGGAACGCCATCGACACGAGGACAACATCTCGCACGCCATGGTGGTGTGGAACACGCACATCCTGCCGCACTGGGACACCATGTGGGTTTTTAATCCTTTAAAAAAAAAAATGTTTCCATTTGTTGAAAAAAATACAGTCCACGTATATAAAAAGTCGTAAAGTCAAAATGACTCTTGTTTGTAGGAAGAGCACGCGTCGCGTGAGGGACCTGTGGTGGCAAGGCGTGCCCCCCAGCGTGAGAGGACGCGTGTGGAGCCTGGCCATCGGAAACGAGCTCAACATCACGGCGGGTACGACCGCCATTTCCGGCCGTCCGCCAAAGCACGGCGCTGAGCCACTCTGGGCCTCCCCGCAGAACTCTACGACATCTTCCTGTGCCGCGCCAAAGAGAAATGGAGGAGCTACAGCGAGACCAGCTCGGTCAACAACGACAGCGAAAACGGTCAGTTGAAGCCC
Source organism: Stigmatopora nigra (assembly GCF_051989575.1). NCBI lineage: Eukaryota > Metazoa > Chordata > Actinopteri > Syngnathiformes > Syngnathidae > Stigmatopora > Stigmatopora nigra. Next base: position 14,235,959 of record NC_135519.1, on the reverse strand, counting down.
CGCCCAATTCCCCCCATCCCACAAGTGACCCCCGACCCCGGCGCCCACAGACGGCGGCGCCTCGCTGGCCGACAGGGAGTCCAGTCTGGACCTGATCAAGCTGGACATCTCCAGGACCTTTCCCTCGCTCTTCATCTTCCAGAAGGTGGGCGTCCGCCGCTGTCTTCCCACCCGTCTGTCGCTCGCTCGGCCCGTTTCAAGCCCATTCCCCACGCAGGGCGGTCCTTACCACGACGTCCTGCACAGCGTGCTGGGAGCTTACACCTGCTACCGACCCGACATCGGATACGTGAGTTCCGCCCGTCTGTCTAAAAAAAAAAAAGGTTGTGAGTCATGAAAAAATCAAGTAGAAGGAAAAAAAAGATGATTGAAAAGCAAAATTGTTGCAAAATTTGCAAATAGATTGCTGTTAAAAAAAGACAATATTTCCGCAAAGCTATGTCGGTCCAAAATGTTAGCTAAAGAAGGAATGTAAACAAATGGGCGTGGCCTATGGGCTGCTAATGGAAGGCGATTGGAGAGAAAGCAAGCACTATTCACTGCGCAGGTTCAGGGCATGTCCTTCATCGCCGCCGTCCTCATCCTCAACATGGAGGAAGCGGACGCCTTTGTCACCTTCGCCAACCTGCTCAACAAGCCCTGTCAGATGGCCTTCTTCCGCGTGGACCACCACCTGGTACGGAAGACTGCCGCGGTTGCTGTGGCCAGCTGGTTAACCGCCCTTCCTTCCTTCCTTCCTTCGCTCCCTCCCTCCATCAGATGCTCAAGTATTTTGCCGTATTCGAGGTCTTCTTCCAGGAGAACCTGCCTCGCCTCTTCCACCACTTCACCATCAACAAGCTCACGCCCGACCTCTACTTGATCGACTGGTGAGTGAGTGAGCGAGCGAGTGAGCGAGCGAGCCCAAAGGCGTCGGCCACGGCGTCGGCCACGGCGTCGGCCACGGCGTCGGCCACGGCGTCGGCCACGGCGTCGGCCACGGCGTCGGACCGGCGTCCATTTTGTGCCCTGTCCAAGCAGGATCTTCACGCTGTACAGCAAGTCGCTGCCGCTGGACGTGGCGTGCCGCGTGTGGGACGTGTTCTGCCGCGACGGCGAGGAGGGCCTCTTCCGGACGGGCCTGGGCATCCTGCGCCTCTTCCAGGAGGTGCTGCTGCAGATGGACTTCATCCACATGGCGCAGTTCCTCAGCCGGCTGCCCGAAGACCTGCCGGCGCACGCGCTCTTTGCCGCCATGGCCGCCACGCACATGATCAGCAGGAACCGGCGCTGGGCTCAGGTGGGCATCCGGCGACGGCCGCCGGCCGGCCGGGGGGCTTCGCCGCCCCGGAAAAATGAACGCCGCTTTTCTTTCAGGTGTTTGCGTCGCTGGCCAAGGACCAAAACAAAGAGGCGGACAAGAGCGGAAGCCCCGCCCTCTCCAGTTAACGCCAGCACTCTGTGGCGCGTCTCCGAGGAAGCAAAAGTCCCTTTTTTTGCGTGTCCGAGGCAAACTCCCTCCCGAATCCCGACAGGTTTTTTAGCACTCCCCTTTATTGTGTCTGCAAGCAGGACTCCAGAGGTATGTCCCGACCTCGGCCTCCAAATGACATTTCCCGTTAAGATTATTTCCGCGTTGTGTATGTTTTTTTTTGTTCCCCGCCCCTGCTTTTTACGAAGGCCGTGGCGGCAAACGAGTCGTTGACGACGCTAGAAGTCCAAGGCGATTTGACCTCCGATTGCTGAAAGAATGAGCGTTAAGGGCAAAACATGTGTTGGAAGTCTGCAGACCGCAATTAGCATTGTGTCTCTGGTTTAAAACTTGTTGAGCAAGCGGACCTCCTTCTCCTTCCTCTTTCTACGCTTCTTCCGCTTCATGTTTCTTCTCCTTTCTCCGAATTGCGCTCCTCCTTCAAGTAGTGTTGCACCGAAACCATCATCATCATCATCAACCCTACACACACACACACACACACACACACACACACATTCCACTAGGCCTGTCGCGTATTGTCGACTTCATTTGAATTCCTTTTTTACTAAGTTTCAACGTACTCCCTCGAATGTAAAATAGTGCGATCATGGCTTGATCAGACGCTGCTTAACAAGCCGCTTTGTGCTTACCAGCTCTGGGAGACAAAAAAAAAAAAAAAGAATGAACCTTCCTAAAAGTTGAAATGCTGGCAAAGTCCAAAATGTTTTATACTCGCAAGAATGCCATCCTTCTCCATTAGCTTAGCTTATGCGCTCGTCACATGCTAGCATCGGAAGAGTACGCTATCTTCCTCCTCCTCCTAACAAAGCTAATATCTTTATCGATGTTTACGAAACTTGAAATTCTGGCTGCTATTATTTTCCAAACTTGTATTTTGACTGAGCAGGTCAAGTAGAAACCCAGACATTGAAATGACGACTGCCACCATAATTCTTTGGGGCTCCAAAACCAAAAGAAAAGTGTTTTTCCTCTTCTTTGGCATCACCGGAGGCAATCCTGGAAAGGGCGAAATCTATAAATACAACAGTGCACATTACGCAGCATCGGCACGCTACTTCCCGGTACGAGCCGACGCCTTCCCGGCCACGTTTAAATGCCGTTTTGTAGTTGCTCGCGGTACGAGTATGGGTATCGGTGCAACACTAATGACAAGCAAGCACTCGGTGTCCGCGAAGACACAAACAAGCAAAACCTCCACACGATGTTGATGTTGTTGTTGTTGTTACACTCCCGCCCAGCAGGGAGAAGCATTCCTGCTAGAAGACTTGAAAATTGTCTCTCATTTGAATGAATTGAAATGTTTGGAAGCCAACCGAGATGGAGTTGTGTTACAAATGTGAATTTTATTGAACTGGTTCTCTGCCATTGACAGCGCAATTTCAAATTTTCAAGTCAGTGGCTGCCACTGACGTCCAATCCATTTCAAGTGGAAGGCCTTCCGCCAACTGATCAAATCATTTCGATACACGATTGGCTGTCTATCATGGTGAATGGCACGGACAGAGTTAAATTGGCTTTTTTTCTGACACAGCCCAGATGTCTTGGTTTTATGGCTGAATTTTACTTTCTTTACGCCTTACGAGCGCTGTACATAAAGCGTTATAAAAATAAGTCAACTTTTCGTAAACAGTCGCCAGTTGAACTTGTAAATAAATCTCAGCAAGATAAACTCAATTTGTCTCTCATTACTATTTCTGAAATACATTTTTTGTCGCTTTTTCTCCTTTCAAACAACTTGTTTGAGCTCTTATTTGGCTCATTGGCTTTTTACTAATTGCTTGATTGACAGCAGATGCCGTTGTTTTGACAGGAAACCTCATGGGTTCAACTAGTGTGTGTCGGAGCAAAAATCTGTAGCCCTTTTTGGAATAGTTTGGCCACCCCTGCCATAGTTTTTCCTTGTACGAGTGATAATAATAAATAAAATATCATAACATCCCACATAATATATCTATTCCCACTTCGGAAAAAAGCCTCACTTTCCACCGATTCTAGGCTGTGAAAGCCCCCCCAACCCCCCCCCCCCCCCCCCCAAAATGGATTTATTTCTCTGGAGGGGAAAAAAAGGAGAAAAATCGAGGAAGAGATGTAAGTAACTTAAAGTGCATTGTTTTCTACTGTAATTGACATTGTTGTGCTAACCCAGCTAGCTGCTTAACTTGTCCTCCGTTGAAACTTATTTACATCGTCGTCACTGGTCAGTTTGCACGTCAAATTTTGTGCCCGTTTTTATTTGACAGCTAGATAGATGGCGGTGAAGCAGCGATCTGTTCTTTTTGAAATGATGGCGAAAAGTCAATACGAAAAGGTGGGTGGGCGTGTCCCTGGACACCAACAGTCTTGACTCCCGTATACGTACTGCGTGCTAGTTTATAGCATATTCATTGACAATACTAGTACGTATTTGGACATAGTCATCTTGACTGTGAGGGGACTGTGTGGCCGCTAGAGAGCAGCGTTATGCAGACACAAGTGCACCAATTGGTCATTAGCAGTGACGACACTTTCTGCTCCGTGACAAAGATGAATGTGTCCTCCTCCTCCTCGTCATCTTTTTTATCTTCTCATCTGGCTTCTCCCCACCCCACCAATTGCTTGTAACCCCCCCCCCCCCCCTCCTGTCATCCTCTGTTTTCATCCTCCAGGCTGTGTCAATTAGTCACCGGAGTGAGTTCGGTGGCGTTGACCTTTTTTTTTTTTTTGGTCTCTTTCGCATCTTCGCTGAGTCTTCACTTTGTGCTTCTTTTCATTTTGGCCTTTTAAAGTGGGTGCTCTGCCGTTTCGGTCGGGTGTGCAACTCCGGGCTGGCGGGCTGCGTCCGGCCCGCCAGGAGTTTTTGTGGGTCCCCAGCATCCATTTTGAGGGCATTTTTATTTCCAAGGGGTTGTGAAGCACAGGACCGCCAACACTGACGACGGCAGTTTTTTTTCACGGCGATTCCCGCCCCCCGACTTTGCCGGACCCGCCCACCTGTTCCGATGAGACGGCGGTCTGATTAAAAAGGCCACCCCCGGCCAGCCCCTCCCCCGCCCCCACCGTCAAGGCCTCCATTAGCGCGGATGGGATCCAAGTGCGGATCGGCCTCTATCCGGACCCGGCGTCCCGGCATGCATTATTAAGACGCGGCTGGTATCCCGGGAGGAAATTAAAATCTGTGGTCGCTGGCTCGTTGGCGTGCGTGCGTGCGGGAAGGAGCCCATCCTTTTTTTTTCAGAAAAGCTGCCTGGGTCGGCCTGCGAGTGGCGCTACGCCTGCATTTGAAGTCGGCGCTGGTTTGGAATGGCCACACTTGAGGTTAGTTGATGGAATGATTTGTCTTCAATCTGCATTCAAGCCTTGTTTGTTGCCCGGAAAGTGTCCCTTTTCCATTTGGCACCAAATCTGGCCATTTTATTGGCAATGGTGTTGTCTTTCGATGGCGTCCACGTGTCTTGTGGCTGGAGTGACAGCCATGTTGACAGGATGACTGATGAGACAGTGGCGGGCTTCCTTCATTTCTGCTCCAAAGAAGGCTGGGCCGGGCCTTCTGGAAAACTCTTTCCGAAGAGGACTTGCTTGAATCCAGATCTCATCTTTTGTGGTTTGGAAAGCAAAATGGCAAATACGCTTACAATCCGGCGTGCTAGCCTCGATTTTGAGGGGGGGTGACGGATGTCACATTGGCGCAAAACGGCGGGCGATGCCAAAAAGTCGACTTTACCTCGTCACCTTTGCAAAAGTTAGGAAAAAGCCGTGGACAGACGCTACGTGGGAGGCGTTTGTCCTTTTGCTGGCCTCGCCGCTTTTCCATGCAAAAATATGCGGCACAATACGGCGCATTGTGTGCCGCGCACCTAGCCCAACAATGTTTGCGTTGCAGATGCTTTAGAAAAAAAACTTAGAAATAGGGAGCCTGCTGTCGGCTCATTTGCTCTATTTGTACTTTTTTTTTCAGCAAGGTATACAAACAAACAAAAATCCATATATAAGACCAGAAAAACGATCGAATCAACAAAACACGCATCGGTTTGTCCTCCTAAAAATGAAGAGCAAAGTAGCAGAAAACCACCAGAAATGCACATTTCAGAAAGAAAAAAAAAAGTTGTTTTGGTGGTAATCCGGCGTTGAAATGGTCTTGTGACGACGACGGCGGTGCTTTAACGCATTTTACAAAGGCCGCGGGCGGAGTACACAGCCTAATCTGGCGCCTCCATCTCCTCCTCGTCTTAAGCGCGCCAGAGATGGGTCTGCGATAACGCAAGCGTCTGCAAAAAATAGCTGAGAATAGATCAAACCAAGCGGCAGAGAAAGACGGACGGACGGAATGATGCCTTATTTTGGGCCGTCTGCTTTTGGCCAAACATAAAATGTCAAAATTCCAAAGAGTATTCAACATTTTTGACCCAAAATTAAGTAAAACAAATAGCGAGGAGTATATTTCAAATAATATTCCATCCAAAAAAGGCCACCAGTCCCTTATTTTGAATAAAAAAATCCAAATAAATTAAAATACTGATGAATTCCTTGACAAGACTTCCTTCCCCAAAATATAGAAATGAAATACAACTTTCTGGAGTTTTTCCTTCCAAATTTGCTCATTTGAAGTGTCGGGCCGCACTTGAGTCCAATCTCTTTTGGATGCCATTTTTGCATTTAGTCTCCCGCAATCCTCAACTTCACCAAAAAGCCTGCCTGTTTGTTTACTGTTTTTCCTCTTCTTTTTATTTTTTGAAATCCCCGGCGACTGGCCCGCCGCCGTCTTTGAGCGCCTATTTACAACCGGCGTCCTAAATGAGCGGCCCGGTTGGACCTCCCGCGAGAGCGGGCGTCTTATCGTGGCCCGTCTCTTCCATTCCAAACATCAAGCCAGCCAGCGTGGCTTTGAACGTGGCTGACGGCAAAGTTGATATTTGGTAGGCTACAATTAAGAAAATGTGGCCGGGGTGGAAAGGCTTTGACGGAACGGCGGATCCATGCAGATCATTTCTTTTGTTCAAATTTCCCAGCTTTCTCGGTCCTTGTTCCGTGGTGGCGGCGGCCATCTTGAAAAATCTTGATCCCAAGCTTATTTCTCCACGCTGACTTCAGTTCGAGCCCATTTTTTGGTGTTTTTCCGTTGCGGACAGTTACCCATTTGCTCTACGACGGGGCCAATTTGTCGAGCGGGCGAGCTATCCGCTTCCTGCCAATCGTAACGGGGCCGTAAAGCCATAAGGTCCCCCCCCCCCCCCCCCGGACGTTCCCGCGATCGATGGTTGGTTAATTAAGACGGCCTGGCTGAAGCGTTTGCTGAAAAGTTGCATTTGTGCGGTGGCGGATGGCGTTAAAAGGCTCCCAGACGCATTAACGGCGGCGCGTGGTGTCCATCAAAGTCAATGTAAAAGGCGGCGGCGGCGGCGGCGGTGCGCAAACACAATCAGAGCCTCGGGAGATGTCATTTAGCGCCGCTAATATACTCGCACTCCCGCGTTCTCACCTTGGGAACGACCCTCGCCGTTGACAAACAAATGGACTTTTCCTTCCTCTGCAGACAAATGCATTGATATTCACAAACGGGAGGTGGCATCAAAAAAAAAAGCCAAGGGGGGACTGGCAACATCCCAAATCCAAATCCCCTTCAATTAAAAATGACACTTAGCCCAGTCAGAAAATGGTGGCTTTGGATTTGCTGGACTCAAACAAGTATTTGGGTACCCGGGCAGCGAGTGCTAGGGAAAAGCAATGGATGAATATGAGAGGCCTAGTTGAGGGGGATTTTACAAGTTTCAATTTGCAGTGCGGCTCATTTTTTGGCCAGGCGAGGCATAAATCAGATTGGGATTGTCTCTTTTGGAGGGGCTGACAAATGAGCGCCGACGTGACATCACTCTTCCTCCATTTTGTTATTTTCCCCGTGCCGGCCGGCCTTGATGGATGTCAGCCAATGGTCGCCTCCTTTCCACTTTTTTCCTCCTTGGCCACCCCGCCTCCTTCCTCCTTTCCTTCTTTTTTTTTCCTCCTCCTCATCACCCTCCCATCTGGACGTTTTTCCCCGTTTCTTTACGGTCAGTCTTTCTTTCTTGGGACTCTCTAACATGTCGTATATCCAAAAGAGAATTTAACCATGAGCGATCATCAAAAGCTGTGGCTTTTATTTTGAAAGTCAAAATGTTTCCGACGGCAAACGGCGTCTCTGGTAGGTGGCGTGCGGCGTTCCCGTGTTTGGCGTGGTTCCGCGCCATGGACGAGGCGGGCTCCATTTGATTGACAAAGTGTTTGTTTGTCTAATGCGTCTGGAAAATAATGTGTGTTGTTTGGGACGTTAAAAGTTTACGATCTCGTTTAGGGCCGTGATGAAGAGCTCTGGTTGGGCCTTTATTGGCATCATTAAAGGGACAGCTGGCTGGGCCTGCCTATCACCTCGCTTCTTTGGAACTTTGCTTACATCCCATTCCACCTTCTGCTGCCGAGGACACACAACAAAAATATAGACGTACACACATTTATACATTGACATACAGCATACTAAAATTGCTCTTAGTTTGCTTCTTTTATGCCACAAACTCACTTTGTTTTGTAAGATTTTCCTCTCAAAATGGCGGCAGAATGTAGGTTGAACTCAGGCTTCTTGTGTGGGCCTTGTTCCATTTGTTCCCATTTGGGTCACTCTCCCATGGGTGACTTCTTTTTGATTTTTTTTTTTTTTGGTTGACTGGTTTCAAGCAGGAAGCAAAATGGGGTCTTTTCCCCGTTCCCCCTTTTCCGCCAACGGTGGCGCTGTGGACATTTGAAAGCGGGCTATCTGCCCACCCGCCGTGCGTCACGCTGGGCTGGCAAAAAGCAAGTCTTTTTAAGCGGGACCTCCCGGGCAGAAGAAGAGAGACAAATTCCTTTTTCTTGTCTTTTGTTTTCTTGTTTGTTTCTCATTTCCCGCTTGGCCTCGACCCCGGCGAGGTCGACTTTTATTAGCCTCCGCCTCGGAAGCGGGAGCCCCAAATAACCAGCAAACAGACGCCAACAGAATACCGACTATGGGGTCTGCCGGAGTTGTGGCATTTGCCGTGTTGGGCGTTGATGTGTGGCGTTGATCTTCTTGCCGGATCCGATTCGGCTCGACAGAAGTTTAGTGGTGCCGATCCTTTGATGAAATCAAAGCGTGGCGGCATTTCTGGAGCCATTCACGTCTTTTCAAAATGTCTTCAAAGCTGCCACGAAAAGTCCCAATGGGCGCAAAAACAATCAAACATTTGTAAAGAATCAAACGGGCCTTAACCACAATCAGTCACATTGTGGACAAAATCATCCGGATAACTTACTGGGAAACAATAGTATATATCCACCGGCCTACAGTACAAGCACATGTCCAATCCGCTTGGCGCGGAAAGTCACGGGATGCCTTGAAGATGAAGACGGCAGATTGTGGCGGAACGCAAAGCGATTTGGACGCCGGCGTTCCAGGGGAGGAATTGTCGGGATTGGGCTTTTTTCAGATCACTCCCGTATTATTTCCGTCTTCTGACACCAAACGGAAGGAGGCGCGGCACGTTCCGCTCTTTGAAAGCGGAGCGGCCGCCGGACCTCCATCGATTATGTGTCTCGACAAGAGGCTGGAAATCATCCCCCCCGGCTTCCCTCCGGCTCCCCGCCGCGCTCCTTTGGAGCCGGGCGATTATACCCATTGGACACGGATCCAAACAAAAGTCTGCGCCTTCCAAGACAAGATGTTCTTTTCTGGGTTTTGTCCACAACAAAGGGGAGGATGGATGGATGGACCGTCCTTTCTTAAATGGGTACAACAAAAGGGAGGATGGATGGACGAGCCGTCCTTTCTTAAATTCCCAGTCGGGTCCACCTTGAATGGGTGGGGCGATGGATGTTCCCAGTTGAAAATGGAACGGTGCAGTGAGTTGAATACATTGGCGTGGGTGCGCCAAGGAACCCCCCCGAGAGACGGGAAGGGTCAGTCCGAGTGTCCCACTGGAGGTGGTCTTAGCGGCGGAGGAAGTGGCCGCTGCCAGCCCTCCAAAGTCAACATTTGGAGAAAGTGCGGCGTTAGGCTCAGCCGGGATCTTGTGTCATAGAGTGCCAGCCTTTTTCCTGACTGGGCCACTTTGGAGCGCCGCAGCGCTATAATATTCTAAATGGCTTGCCTTGGCAGGCCTCTGCAATGTGTGTGTGAGCGAGCGCCAAACTGCTGCATCTATAAATTCAACGGCTGAGGCCAACAGTTCACCCCAGTGTGTGCGTGAGCGCGCGCGTCGAGCCGATAGAACATAAAAATGTCATGACGCAGCACCAGGCGTGCGCGTTGCTGTCTTGACATCAGACGTCTCGCCGCCGTACGTCCGATACATTCATGGACGTGGGTTGCCCCCAAAAAAGGGTTAAATTTAAAATCGGGGATCCAAAATAGGAGAAATTCAATGGAATTCAAATGCTTTTGTTTTGTTGACAGTTGTCTTTTTTTTTTTTGCTTTGTTGTGCTGGCGCTTTGCCTCCCTTTTGTTGATCTCCACCATCCATTGGGTCAAGATGACGTCATTGATGTCTTGACGTGAGCGCAGGTGCGCCTTTCCAAAGTGGGTTTCCCGAGTAAAGGCCGCCACTTTCCCAAGGTGCTTTTTCTTTTTTGTCCTCCCCGGTGGCCTTTCTCCGAGGGCCGATTATCTCCGCTAGCGGGACTCCCGGCACGGCGAACCCCGACCCCGCCGCCTGGTCTCCCACGGCCATTATCTTCCCCGCGTTAGGGCGCCGTAAGCCGCTTACCGCCGTGGCCCCCGCCCGGCCGGTGAGCGTCCCTCCGGAGAGGGAGCGCCGTTTGCGTCCTCCTCTAATCTAGCTTTATGCCTCTCAAGACAAAGGACAACCGAGCATAGCTAAGGTTAGCCAATTTAGAGTGGTCCACTGGCTAGCCTAGCATGTTTTTGGAGGAAAGCGGAGTACCTGGACAAAACTACAGGTAGAATATCCAGAGTAGCAGGATGCCCCCCCCCCCCCCCACATGTTTTGATGTAGTGTTTTCGCCTTGGCCACCCGGGGGTAGTATAATACTCGCACGGAGGCCGGGTTTTGGCAGAGGATAAAGAAGGTCTGACTGACGGTGGGCCTGCCTGGGGAAAATGGAGCCCTGGGAATGTTTTCCAGATGGCCATGTTGGAGGGAGTCAAGGTGCTTTCCATCTCCTCCAGGCTTGAAGAGGAAGTCATTTTTAAAATTTGTATTTTTTTTTTCTTCATACGCCGGGAGTCAAATGAAGGAGGCGGACGCTCGTTCATCACAATCAGTGGCCGGGACAAATTGGGCCAACTGTGATTGCTAACCTCTTTATTTTATTTTTTATCTGGAGAGGAACGCCGTCCTCGGAGCGAATGTCCTCTGCGTCCTCTCTTCTTTTCATTAAGTTCCTTTTTTCTTTTTTTCTTTTTCACCCCCAAGTGTTGCGCCACCAAAGAAGAAGTCCAAATAGGACTGTGGAAAATGTTGTGCCCAAGGGCAGGTCATTCCTCTTTCGGGGAAAACATCACCGCTTCATTTCCAAGTTTTGCCAAGGCGTATTTCAGTTTTTTTCCCCAAAAAAAGTTTGGAAAGGATCATTTGAAGATGATTTCATTGGTCCAGCCCAACTATATTTTATGAACTTGCCTATTTTTGCCCTATTTTGAATCCTCCATCAGAATAGATTGAGGTTGTTTTGGTGCTTGTCATTTTTAGCGGCCAGGAAATGTGCTACCCGAGGCCATCTTGGCATAAGTGGAATACTAATCAACTTTTGCTCTGCCGTGTCATTCCAGATTGGAGTGTGCCAGCCAGGCGTTACCTTGGAAACGCTTCTCCGGGGAAGGCGCCGGGCCGACACGTGGAAGTAAGGCATGCGTTCAAATCTTTGGCTCCGCCCACCTCCAATCTTGTTCCAAGTGGAATGTCATATGATACTTTAAGTTGTTAAATCAAAAGAGTAGGAGAGAAAAGAATTTCATTTCAACTTCTTCCAGCCCAATGTTATTGACAAATCATTCAATCGCGCTATCGTTAGGAACCAAGCGCTTACGACTAAAATAGACCATAAATATGAACAGCTCTTATTAATTCTATCAAAAATATAGAGGCAGGTGAGTTGTGCTATTTCCAATACATAACGCCTTTTTTATTGTATTGTATGGGATTGGTGCAATATTTGTCATGTCATTCGGCTTTTATGGACTACTAGTAGTAGTAAAAAGATGAAAAATGAATGTAAAACGGTACCTATTGCTGACTATAACTGCCTTGTATTGTACTTCACAGTAATTCCAAATACTCTTTATTTTCCTTTGAGCAAAACATGGTTACTATTATTCCAAATCATATTTCTTAATGGCTCTTTGCAAATGAGAGACGTATGCCTTCCCACCGCTGCGCCGCCCGCCGACTCCTCCCCCTTTTGTTTTAACGAAGGCATTGGTTGTGTTGGGCGTTGCCGGGGCAAACAAAGAGGACAGACAGATGGCCACCTTTGCCGCCCGGCAACCAACGCCAGCGCCGGCCGGCCGGCCGGCCGGCCACTCGTGCCTGCCGTCCATTAATGATACATTATCTGGTTTGACGAGGGATGAAGCCCAAAGCGTACGCCTTCCGTGGAAATGCTCGTGTTTGCGGAAAGATGGAGAAAAAGATAGGCCGGCTGGGCGAGAATCCGACCTGTCTTTGTAGTTGTGAATTGGCCAAAAAGAAAACAGGGTTCTTGTATTCTTTCTTCAGTGTCCAATTTGTTTATTTTGGATTTTGCTGGATCTGGCGTGTTTGTTTTGGGGAACTTGGACAAGTTGAAATTGTTGTTGTTGTTGTTGTTGTTTTTGTTATTGTTGTTGTTGATCGGCCCTCGCCCTCATTGGTTGCAGTTTTCCACGTCCCTGGCTTTCAGCAGCGGCGAGACATTCATCAAGCGAGACGGAGAAGTGCAACCTCGTTAATTACACGTCTCCACGGTTTTGGAGACGTGTGACCGTCTGACGCCCCCGTCTGCAACGGCAACATTGCGGCAAAAACTTATTTTAAGACCGCCGTGGGAGGCGGCGCACGCCAACACAGTCCGGACAAAAGTTTTGGGACGGTGAAGGAAATGCCGTCCGTCCAGGACTGGTCCGGTTGGCCCGCGGAGAATCCGAGAACCTCGTCGGGGCTCATTTTACGCCTTTCCCGTTAATGGCGCGGCGTGGCCGCCATATAGACCAGCCGCAAATCGGTGTCATCGGACGATCTGGGGAAACACGAGAAGCGCTTGGAAATGTGGCTGGGGTGCGCTGACCTTCGGCCCGTGACAAATTGGCTATCGCATTGGTCTAGACGTGATGATGATGAGGATGATGATCACCTGTGCTCCTATGCTCTGTTTTTGACAATTTTTTCTTGTTGTTTTTTGGAAAACCGTGAAGGTTATGATCTTCATAGTCTTCTTCCATTTGACATGCCTTTTAATTTTCATGTCATAAAATGGCTTTGCGCTCGCTGATAGACGCCACCTAACTGACGGTGGACTTTTGGGAAAACATTCTCGCGTTTAGCCTCCATTTTGAGCTATTTTGGGCGGTTTGGGCTCCAAAACGCCACGAGGATGTGTTGCTCATTTGCACATTTGCCTAACTTTTCAAAGTTGCTGAGGTGTAAAGGAGCAGCGGCGCTAACAGCAGCCGCCAGTCTTTTCCCCGCCGGCCCCGTGACGTCACGGCGGCCCGCCCGGGGTTCCCGCTAGGTGTGGACGTGCGCCGGGCCCCCCAGGGATCTGCTGACGAACGCCGTGGTCGCCACCCACCGCCGCTTCCTCTCGGCGTCTTTGGCGCTCGCACGACTTCACCGCGGCGTGACGCGAGCGCAAACGGCCGGCGGTGTCGTGTCGGGGAACGTTAGGGCGCCGACCCTGATTTCTTTTCCGCTCGATACCGACGGCCGGCCGGGCCGCTAACACCTCGTTTAGCCGGTAACGTTTGGGCCGGTTGTCGGCGCCGTGGAGGGTGATGGACCCTGACCCCTCGTAATCCAATCAAGGACACTTGGTTCACCTAAAAGGCGCCACATCTGATTAGCCCGGGCTCGCCATCAAAGGACGGAGAGGATAAATGAGCCGACGGGCGGCCGGCAAATCAAGTCTTCAATCGGGGGCCGGTCGGAGATGACTTTTAATCAGGCTGCCGCCGCCGCCGCCGTCGCGCAGACACAAATAGAGGAAGACAAATGGCCAATGAATAAACCTTCATTTGCTGCGGTGCTAGTAGACAATGTGGCGTGCAACCTAGCAAAACTCCATACTAGATGTGTTTGGGCTTTTATAGTCTTTTATAGGGTGTAATAGTAGCCGTGGTAGTAGGTATAGGAGTAGTACGAGTAGTAGTAGTAATGATATTGGTAATAGTGGTGGTAGTAGTAGCAGTAGTAGTAGTGTTGACTTGGGGAAGGCAGGAAAGGAAAATGAGGGAGTTTAATAAGAGCGCTATTGCGTATGCAAACAAAGGCGGCCTCTCAGACGGAAGGTCGGAGGCACCCGAGCTCAGCGATGGGAAAATGACGCCAGAAAGCGCCGCCACAATCCGCCACAATCCGCCACAATCCGCCACAATCTGCCACAATCCGCCTCTTTTGCTCCCTGCGTACGCCTCGCTTGAGAAGCTCCACAAGTGGCGTAATGAGCGTGACATTTGCCGGCCGCGTCGGTCGTCAGGGAAGAAAAAATAGAAACGCGCGCGGTTTCATTAAAGACCAATATGGGATTATTTTTCTCCTCCGTCGGCACTCGCCGCTTCCCCACAAAGATAGTCGGCCGCAGGTCGAACTTGAGACGGGGACCTCTCGTCAAAAGTGGGCGTGGGCAGACCGGCGGCGGGCTCATTAGCCAAAAGAAGGAAAGGCGGAACCGTTTCAAGTGGGAGGGGTCACAGCTCACGTGAGGTCACACGAGAAAAACGTAAAGAAAATTCAAACGACAGTAAAGTAAGTAGTCATTTGGAGATTGCGCAAGGCTAATTTTAGGCTCCAATGAAAATGCCGCCAAATTGGCTCCAAATTGAATGCAATGCCTTTATTGTCATTATACGAGGACAGTGAGACACGGCCCTTCCCCATAAAGTGCGCACATCAATAAGTAGTCCTAAAAAGCTTTATACACCATAAAAACAAAGTGAGGTAAAAATGCGATGAGAGAAAACGCCGGATACGTGAGCAAATTCTTCTGGCCGATTCAAGCCGGGACAAAAGACGTCATTGCTGCTAATGTGGATCTTTAAGGTGGGGGACGATGCCTTGGTGGGTGTCCACTCCTCCTCCTCCTCCTCCTCCTTCAGGAAAAGAAGAAGAAAAAATGAAGGAGCATCACGGAGACGGTAAACAAGGCCGTTCCCCTTAATTAGCGCTCCTCATGAACCAATTAGGCTCCATCAAGTGATGCTAAATGGAGTGGAATGGAGGGAAATGGAGGGACTCCCACGCACATGCCAGCACGCACACGCGCACACTTGATTGGACAATTTCCCACTCGCTTTGGTCCAGGTCCACAGCGACGATGCCTTGGAATGGAAATGAGCTTGTCGCCGGTATGTAAATGTCCCATCCATTTGAAATGAATGCGATAATGGCCAGATTTGACGGCGGGCCGTTTTCGTTTGGACTTGAAAGGTTAAAAAAATACGCCAGCGAATATCAAACGAGCCAGAGGAGGCCGACGAAGGAACGTCATTAGCCCGGCTTCTTTTTTTTTTTTTTTCCGTCACCCTTTGCTAACCGTTGGCGCGTCGCATGGCTCATAAAAAGAAAAACAAAAGAAGAAAGCAAGTGGCAAAGTCAACAAATCCTCCTAATTGGAGCGCCGCAAGCCAAATAGCCAGTGGACATTTACTACGTATATATATATATTTAGTCACGTGACCTACGAGGGCGCTTAGCTTTATGGGGCCTCCTTTAGGAATCATTTGTTTGCCCGTCAATTTTGTCGCTCATATTTTCTTTTGAAGAATGACCTGGAATTGACTTGTTTTTTTTTTTTATCTTGGCGATTTTTAGCGCGTTTTGCCTCCGTTTATTACGGAAGAAGTCGAATCGTATTTACTAATATATCCACTTTTGAATTTGTTATCATTTTGTTGGTATGACAATGCTGTTGATTGCAAGAACGACGGCTTTCCGATGGTTGGCTGGCCCAAATAGGCCCCTCCCAGTCTTCCGTTGACTTCACTTTGACTCGCTGAAGTTCCCGCCGCGTCGGCGTATTAATCAAGTAATACGCTGGCCCCGTCTGTCAAATTGACAACCTTGAACGGAGGACGGCGAGCGAGCGAGCGAGGGGAGGAAGAGGAAGATGAGGAAGCGGCAGATATATTAGCGCAGACGGGGGCGCCCGAGGCCACCCGTTCCCCGGCACGGGGGGTCGTGGCGGCGGGTGTCTCCGGGGAGATGTCCTTGCCTATTACTTTGCCGCCTCCTGCCCGCCTTGTTTAAAGTCGGCCGGTGGCGCCGGGCCGCGTCAAGCTAATGCGAGGCTCGCGCCGCGACGGCCGGTCGGCCGGCGCTCACCTGCCGGCCCAAGCTGAATTAACCTTAGCGTGTCGCCACCTTTTGCAAAGTCGCCCCGCAGAAACAGCAGCTCACAGCCCACAATGGCTATGTCCGTCTTGTCATAGAACAATTCCACCACGTCGATACGGCCGATATCGGTGGCGATACTCGTCCGAGAATGAAGAATCACCTGCCGTGTGTTGTCAAAATGTACTACTTTAAAAGTGCTCAAATGACATCCCCCAAAAATGACTCTTAAATTGTGAGTATGGCTCTCAAGGAAGCCAATTTGAAAATAGGAATTGTTAATCACTGTGTTAAAAAGATTTCCAAGACTCAAAGACGCCATTTCTAGAGAAATTGTGACCAACGAGTTAAAAAGCAAGTAACCTACGAGAGAGGCATCCCAGAAACGGCATTGCGGCATATCTGCCAAGTCATCTTCCACTACGGCGCCAATCCCTTTACGCCGGCCATATTTACGCGCGTGTCGCCTGACAAGGCCGCTAACCACGTTAACTTTTAATGCCTTCCACGCTAAAAAATGAAAGGCGACTCGCTTCGACAGACCTTGCCTGACTTTTTCATAGCAAATTGATCGCCGCGCTTAAAATCCGACAAAGAAGGTCCCGATGGCTCGCCACGCCAGCGTCTCCGGAGCCGGGGCTAAATTTATGGAACGGCGGGGCCGGATGGTCGGATGGTTGGCGGTTGGCCGGCGGCCGGCCGGCGGCCGGCCGGCAGGTCGGTTGGTCCCTGCGGGGGCCCACGGAGTTCTCCGTCTCGTCCATCATTTGGCGGCTGGAAATAAAAAGAAGAAAAGCAGAAAACACCCCCTGGCGAGGAAAAGGCAAAGAAACACGGCCCCATAAAGGGCGCATTAATGCTGCATGCCGCTGTGATATGCTGCTCATCAATAATGGAGCCCGGCGCGCGCCAGCCTTAAGTACACACGGCGGCAACAACACGCCGCTCGGGGGGCCGACGTAGCCAAACTAGCCGAGTCGGAGCGGGTCAACGTCGCCTGGGATCGCGCCTTTATTGATGGAAGACGCCGTTCCGTGTAAAAACTTTATGGGCTGCGGGTGGGGGGGGATGAAAAAAAATGCTGATCCGGCCTTTGTATCGCCCCCAGGTGGCCGGGAGGTGCAATGCAGGTGATAAAATGGGGGCCCAAAACTCCAGAAAGTAACTCTTGTTACCTCATGAAATAGTTAGCGCTTTTGGGTTGGAACCGTATCTTTTGGCGCATGTCGAGGGTCTCGATTTTCCAAACTCTTGCCAGCAAATAATAGCGAACGTTCTCCACCAATTGAATCCGCCCAAAGAAGTCGGCAAACGCATCGTTAAGTTGCACGTAATTACAAAGAGTCTTTGATTACCCGCGACTAGATGCGGCGCCAAGATGACTCCATCAACGCGGCGGGGGGTTAACGTGGCTTTCGCTTTGCTTGATTGGGGCGACTTTCCGACCTCCCCGCCGACTCGCCGTCATCCTTTTACCCGCGTTTGTTTTCCCGTGCCTTGGTTTTGGCAAAGCATTTGAGTGCTACTTTTCCCAAATTTCCCATCCTTCCGTGCCGACCCCCAAAAGACCCCGTTTCTAAACACTGCCGCGCTACCGTGTGACTTTTAATATTGATAAGAAAAAACCTCCTCCGGAGGCCATGTTTGTTTTTGCGGAAACACAATCACGTCATCCATCATGGGGGACAAAAGGCGGCGAACGCGCACCGGCGTACGAGCCGCCTTTAATAATACCTCAGCCCAATTAAATGTGGCCATTCATCACCCGCCAGGACTGTTGTTGTCTTTTGGATGAATATCATTTTTCATTGGGCGTGGGGTTTGTTTTGCCAGGATGTTAATATCTCCATCCGAAAGGCTTATTAACTCTTTGGTCGCTATTGACGAGGGGGTGGGCGGGGTTCTTCCGCCAACGAGCATACTTTTTTAAAAACGGGAAATGTTCCCTTTTTACACAAGAGCAGATTTTTTAAAAAGATTGTGCCAAAACGAATACGAGGGTCATTTGTTGCAATATTGGCCAGCACTTTGGGCGGCGTGAAAGTTTTGAGAGACGGATGTGTCCTTTTGCGAATAAGAAGCACGTCCGAGTTCTTTCCGCTCCTCTTTTGGATATTAAATTTCTTCATTGTGCGAGCGCGCCATGCTAATGAGGCAGCTAATAAAGGCGCGGAAGTGTTTTGGCCCGTCACGCTAGAGCGGCTCGCCGCGGGGGCCTCGCCGCCGCTTTGTTTTGCCGGGGCTAATCACGCCGTCTCCCAATTCTAATTAGCGAGTCGGCGGAGTGAGCAAAGCAAACGACAGAGACGCTCGCGATGGGCGACGGGCCCACCCTTCCAACCCTTCCAACCCACTGGCATCCACGACGGAAAACAACAACCAGTTTGGCCGGTTCCCAGAACTGACCTTAGATTTCAACCTATTGAAATAAGATTTTGGGACTTTTCCAATTGGACGTCTACGTATCAGAGTCCAGACAAGAAATGAGTTTGTCGGTGCAGCGTCACCCGATAAAGTCCCGTTCGATTCTCCCGTGGATTGTCACAAAGGACGTATTTGGGTTAGAAGATGCCCAAGATCCAAACGGCGGTAGGAAATTCTCCTTAAGCTTCATCTCCTGCCGGGCCATTGTGGGCAGGGGAATTGTGGGAAATTTCCTGCTAAACATATCACTGCGGCAAACAAACGCTGGTCCTGCTGTAAGCTGGTGGACAATGATCACGCTAATCCTGGCTCCTCTAAGAGGCTTTTCTTCTTCTCCTTCCTCCTCAACACCGGGCTTCCATCCTCTTTGCAAAGCACATTTTTTGGGGATGTCTGTCACGGCGAATGAAGTTGGTGACTAAAAACAGGCAAAAAGTCTTGTATTATCCCTCAAAAACCACATTGAGGTCCTCGGGTGATGTCCTGCCCTACAACGGTTTTGCACTCACGTTTCAACCCTGCCCCGACGTTCCCCGGTCTTTTCCCGTCCTCCCCCTCGGAACTCTCCGAACGTAAGAGGAATGGTTGTAGGAAATGATTTTGAACGTGAGATGCGCTTTGTCCCGCCCCCTCCCGGCCAGGCCGAACGGCGCTTATCTCCCGGGCTCACATGGTAGCCATGCTGTAAGTGACTTTAGCGCGTGGCCGAGGTGGCGTGACTTGAAGTGTGCAATTGAAGGTGATTGCGGCTCTCCGCCGTCCCCGTGGCGACTCTCCGCCAATGGCGCGGGTGGCCACGTCCAGTGGCGCGCAAGGACAAAAGCTCCTTAACCACCAGAGGAGCGCTCACGCTTGTTTTTGCCCGTCCTCCACTTCCTTTTGATATCAGGAGAAGGCACTTGTGTTTTCCCGGTGAGCTTTTTATCCCTTGTGTCCGCAACGCAGTGCATTTGAATTCCCCTCCACACGCTTGCTATTGGCTTTTGTCTTCGGTATCCGTTTTTTAGCCTCTTTAGCCCGCTATTTTCCTATTCATCCTATTCTTCTCTTGGTTTTTGACAAATTGGCCCTCCCCAAAACTAGCAGTCCATATTTTTTTTCACCATCCTCCCTCCCCTGTTTTGGTCACGTCGTGGTTCCATTTAAAGAGAAAAACGCTCTTCACGCTCTGGCGTTTCACGGCGGCGCCGGGCGTTGATTTCCACGGCCAATGGATGACGGCGAGATGGGAACGGACCCCCGGGACACGAGACGGAGATGGGCTCCGATAACGATAAGCCGCTTGCTTCAATCCCACTTTGACCATTAAGAGATTAAAGCGGGACGCCAGATGTGCGCTGATATCATCTCGGGCAAAAGTACCAAAGAGACTCCATCAAAGTTTTTCCAGTTTTTTTGGACACGACGTCACGCTTGTTTTCCGCCTTTATCGGCGGCCCACCTCCGATCTCCCTCTTCAAAGGGATTCGGACGGCAAAGGCGGACCGTGGCGTGCGTTCTTGGCCAACGTTCTCGTCAAAAACAAATGAAACGGAAGATTTTTCAACGTCATTTGGCTTCTGCCTTTTACTCCAAGTCGGCTGGAATGGGCTTCGGCACCCCCACCGACCGACCCTGACGCCAGGATTGATGGAGATAGTTTTCCAAGAATGAAGGGGTGTTTTGATTCTTTGCCATCTTTCCACTTGAAGACGGCAGGTGAACTCCAGATGTCGATTGTTTTGGTCAAAAAAAAAAACAAAGCAAACGATTTCGATTTTCGCCGGCTTCTGATCTGGGTGACGTAACGGCTTCCGTCGGCCGCCGTTCCTAAGCCGGGCCGGTGGACCCCGACGGCCCCCACCAGAGACGCCCGGTCACACTTGAAAGGGGGTGCCATTTAACGCTGGGGTGAATTCTCCAAGTTTCTTCTTCTTCTCTTTTGCCGTGAGAGCGGGCCTCTGCTAAATGAGGTCGAAAGGCTTTCGTGGAATATGAATGGTCTCTTTTGCATCCATTGAAAGAGGGCGCATCAAAGATCAAGTCACTTTCAAATGCAGCTCCACTTCATCACCAATACGTACGCAACTTGCGTCAAAACATTTACATTGGGATTATAGCCGCACTTTATTAGGCTTTGCTTCATTTTCTTGGATTTGGCCTGTTGCAATCCCCGTTTTCTCCGCCCGTCGTCTTTTCATCTGTTTGGGATATCGCTAGTGATATATAGTCCAAACATCCGGAGAAACCCCGAAAATGACGGAAAGCGCACATTGGGTTCAACGTGTAAGCCAGCCCATTTCTTTTTTTTGCCATAGTAAGTGGGAGCAAAATGCAGCGTTGATGCAGCATTTTTTTTTGCTGTCAGAGTGGAAGTGCGGCGCCTTGCTTGTTGGTTCTGTCAGAAGTTTTGCAGTCGCAGTAATTGCCGTCCACTTGGTGAAGAGCTCTCAACACCACGGCGGCGGCCGACGTGTCCAGTCCAACAAATTCTGTCTCTTTTGCCCGGCAGCTCTGCCTAATGAGTCCTCCTCCACGCCAACCGGCGGGGGGTTTGGCTCCCGTCACGAGCCGAGCAACGCCGTTTTAAAGGCTCCATGATGCAAAGGCGGAAATCCAACCCAGATGCAAGTCACGTGGCAAATGTTTAGATCCACTTTCTGTTTTTATGGAACTCCTTCACTAGAACAGGGATGGGTCCTGCCTGGCGACCAGTCGAGGGTGTAGGCTCTAGCACCCCGCTGATGAAAATGAATGAAGAACTCTTTGGGTCAACTGACAATTGGCCGAGGACAGCAACTTGAATGTGCCACCTGGGAGTTTCGGCCCGGTCCGATTCTACTTGATTATATCCCTGAAGAAGTTGGAGCCAAAAGTGTGGATGAGGGACAGAGGAGGAAAGACAGCGGTGTCCCGAGACACTGACACACAAAAGATAACACAGGGACGGACCTATGAAATATCCAGTGGTAAATCCATGAAAACAAACGTCCGGGGGTAATCAAAATATCAATTCTTTGCCCATTTGGTGACTTTTGAAGCACGTCGGCATGAATAATCATGGCGTCTCTCTCTCTCTCTCTTTATTCTTGCTCTCTCTCTTCCGTGATGAGCTTGAAAGCGAGCGGTCCACAAAAGGACGCCGTTCAGCACGCACGCTTTCGCATTTCCATGACA
Organism: Stigmatopora nigra; assembly: GCF_051989575.1. Taxonomy (NCBI): domain Eukaryota; kingdom Metazoa; phylum Chordata; class Actinopteri; order Syngnathiformes; family Syngnathidae; genus Stigmatopora; species Stigmatopora nigra. The sequence continues at coordinate 14,214,403 of NC_135519.1, read as the reverse complement.
AAAGCGGCAGGAACATGGCACGCAATTACCGTCTGTGGACCGAGGCGGCGATAACAAATCTCATTTCCGCCATGTTTGTCGGCCCGCCGGCCGCTTGTCGGCGTAAACACAGAAAAAAATTTGTCCGGACGATAAGGGGACCACGACGCTCTTTAGACGGCCCTCAAGTGGCGGCGGGCTGGGACACTTTGCTTGAGGGTCAAACGAGGACAAGCTTACAAAAATGCCATAGAAACAAAAACACTCGTGTTTTGCTCCAATAGCCACGTACACAAAAGCACTATCAATACATTCGTTTTCCGAACCGCTTATCCTCACGAGGGTCACGGAGCCTATCCCAACCGACTTTGGGGACGCCCTGAATCGGCGGCTAGCCGATAGCAGGGCACAGGTAGACCATAGGACAACCCATCATCGCTAGGATTAGCTCATTTAGAGCTAGCCTAGCATGCATGTTTTGTCGGAATAGGGAGGGATCGACGTCGTCCGTATTGACGGCTCAGCGCTTTGAGATGTCCTCCCGCGAGGACTTTTGCGTCCTTGATGAGGCGGCGGGGACGTAAATCACACGTAAAAATGCCAACGCCGCGTTGTCGGAGGCGTACGATGACAATGTTGCCGTGGCGGGCTTTTCATTTTGGACACGGCGACGATAGCAGGTCGGATGGGCCGTGTTGACTTGTGACTTTGACTTTTGAAGGTGAGCGTCCATCTTGCCGGGATGTTTAACGAGGCGACATCTGCTCCGCCGGGGCGCCGTCATCACGCTCCCTCTTTTTTATTTGGCGGCGCTCATCGTGGCGCGTGGGCGGAGGCCACACCTGTTGTCGCGTTAACGGCCCGTTTGCGCAAAGCACACGGTCCTTTTTATGTCGGCTGCTGAAAAAAGCGCCAGTCATCAGTTATAATTCCCATCTGCGGCCTAACGGTGATCGGTCGCGGACTCGATGGCGACTGTGGATCAATGACCATTCAAAAGGAAGAAAATATAACGTATATTGGAAGAGTTTGAGTTGAGTTGTTTGCAGATGTTTTTCAATTGCTGCAGTTTTTCTGCTAACCTTTGAAAGCCATTTTGGTGTACGAATGAGATGTTTGGTCAAAATGCTTCCAGAGCCTTTTTTTGGGGACTTTGGCGTCCGGAGAACTCTCCCTGACCTTTGCCTTCTTCCCCACTTTTCAAATCCAGACTCCAAACAGATCTTCTTCCACTATTTCATCCATCTTGATCTTCACTTGCGTTCCTTTCCCAGTTTATCATTCTAGTCATTGATCTTACGTAGGATTGTTGTACGATGCTCTCTGGGTCCCAATCCCATCTTAAAAGCCGGACATCCATGGGACCGCCGTTGGTAGCTTTGCTGGCGATAAACGGCGCCGTTTTCATAATGCCACTTTGCCGCTTTTAATGTGGCGTATTTACACTGCCGATGCGGGGGTTTAATGTAGATGAGCAAGGAGACGGCGATTAAGAATGTTTACGACGCGTGGGGGGTTTGGGTGGGGTGGTCTTGTATGGGCCTGGAGCTACACAACAACATGTGGCAAGTGAGCCCTGAATCACTTGTGCCGTAAAAAAAGCATCAAAACACCTCCGTGTTGCTCTTCGCAGTACTTTACAATAACCACTCTGGCTTTTTTTTCATCGTAGAAATGATTCCATTAATTGGATTTTATTTTTTTGAAATGTCACCGGGAAGAAAAAGAAAGGGCAGCAGTTTAGTGTTTAGTGTTTGGCACGTCTGCCTGGCCGTTCCATCCGCAAAAATCCCAATTTGCCATGCGATCATCGAGGGATTACTGTCCATTTTATTTTAAACTTGAAGTAATGTTGTTTCTCTGGGTTACGAAGAGTTCAAGTTTTGTTTTTGGTCTTGTTTGTTTTGTTGGTCAAAAGTGCAATCCGTTAAGCTGTCTTTCTATTGTCAGCTGTGCAAACTGTGTCCGGCGTGCGTCTCTGCTAGCAATCAACGCCATTTGCTTTCCAAAGACCTTTTGAAATTTCCATTCTGGGCGCAGGTGACTCAAAAGAGGAAGCGCACTGCTCAATCTTTGCGCCGCTGACATTCTCAACGTTGACGATGACAATTCGTCACCGAGTCGAAGGCTTTCCAACGTGTTTTTATTTTTTAGGGTGCCATTTTGTGCTCATTAGAAGATGGGCTGGACTTTTTCCCGGCCGCTTGCGAGCGGATCGATGAAAATCATCCCGGTCCTCATCCGTCAATATTGAATCCGGGCCGGGGGAAAAAAAAGAAGTCTTTTCCGCCGCCGTCGCCGTGGCGATACGAGAGTGTGTTTACGCCGGCAGGTAAACACATTGGTCTGGCTCGCGCCCATGACGGAAAATCACCGAAATAAAAAGGACGCCATAGTTGATCGTCGGTGGCGGACAATAAAGTCCAGACGTCCGCTCAAATGTGGCCGCAAATATTTGTCTTGGCTAAAAAATGACTGCTATGTCAAGGGAATGGCCACTTTGACCCGAAATGGCCACTTTTACCGTCTAGGCTTCAAGTTCAAGTGGCTTCAGAAATTGTCAAAAAGGCCCTTCAGTTTGGGTAGACTGGACCAAAAACAGAAAAGTGTCAGACTCGGCTATCTTTTGAGGCGTAGCTTCTCCAGACTTGTTTTGTGGGTCTGCTCGTGATTGACAGGCCGGCCAGGCTTCGAGTTGCTAGCTTCAACTAGCTTCTGGGTTTGAATTTACTCCAAAATGTCCTAGGACATTTTCAGTTGGGCTACAAAAGCCCGTAAACGCAACACCGTCAGACTTTGGTGTCTTTGCTTCTCAAGGCTTTTTTTGGGGAGGATTCAAGTGGGTAAGTGACACAGACTCTTTGTCAAGTGCTTCCCTTTAGATAGAAAGCTGTGGAAATGGCAGCCGGAACTCGCACAAATGTCTTTTCCGTCTTTTCCGTCTTCTCCGTCTGTCACCGGAGTGACACACGAACCCGGGCGACTCCCCGTGGAGGAGCTCCACAATTCCGTCCCATTTTGGAGAATGTTGAGAAGATTGGACACAACCATTTTTGTGCTCGGCGGGGGTCGACACGGATGGAAGCCCTGATGAGGTGAAGTAGGGGGTGACGCTGGAGGGGGGAGCCGGATGTCAGACTTTGGACTGATGGTTGGGGGGGGGGGGGGGGGGGCATACAATTGTTTTTGCAAAATTTGACTTTGGTGATGAAAAAAACCTGTCAGTGCCGTGAGAGCGCTAAGTAGCAGCTTTCTTAAACAGACCTTTTTGACATTATGAAAAGTTTTGATGGGCGATGACGACATCCCGAGTTGACCAAAGCCAAAGTCAACCTTGGATTCGAACTTCCGACCGCAAGTGGCTGACTGGCTCTGTTTTTGCAATCGTCCAAGATCAAGTCTTTCCCAAAAGCCTGCGCAGAGAAAAATCAACATCCTTTATTAATAAAGGACCCCCGCAGGCAACGATTTTTCCAGGTTCCGCACCAAAACCGCATCCGCTAGGCAACATTCATACCTCTGCAAAATGTAATTAGATAGAGCTTTTTAAAAAAAAATCCCCTAGTCCGTGTAGACCCCCCCCCCAAAAAAAAATCGTCCTCCTATCAAAGAAGGAGGAATTCAACTGACTCTGTCAGAGCAAAAAGTATAATGCACTCTCAGTTCTTCTTCATTCTTGCACGTACGATATGTCGTCTCCGCTCGTGGGATGTTTTTGTGGTTAATGATCGGGTCTATCCGGGTGTACGACCTTTGCGGCTCAGCCGTACGCCAATGTCCGACCCGATCGATGGCCGGGAAACAAAAGCTGAGGAAACTCGATCGGCCGGCGCGGTGGAGGCAGCCCGTCAGAAGCTCGTAAATCCTGCCTTATTAATGCCTGTGGTTAATATTCTCCCGCGTGGGCGTGCATTTGGAGGCGGTGCCTAAGGCCATGGCCCTTGAGCTGGGACAATCTGCTATGCAGGTTCAATTTCATTGTCAAATATTGATGGAATGTGCCGAGCTTTGTTTACACGCCGTTTTTTTAATAGCATTCGGATGGGGGAAGTTTAACGGCGCTATTGTTCTGCTCAAGACTTTGCTTTAGGAAAATGGGGGACCCCAAGAAGCTCCTTTTGACCTGGAAACCTCAAGGCCGGAGCTCTCTTTTTGGACTTTTGCCCGAGCCCGGGTGGAATCTCGTCACGGTTCCGCGCCGTCGGCTCGGATAAATCCCGGCGCCTCCGGAGCCCGTTGTCTCTCGTTAGCGATGCGGCAGACGGCGAGGAAGACCGGCCCTCCCGCTTTGAGTCCAAAAAACGGTGTGAAGCCACCGGGGAAAGTAGAAGATAAAAGAGGAGGCTCCCCCACCCGCGCCCCCCCCCCCCCCATTACCTCCCCCGGGGAGACTCTCAGAGGAGGGTCAGGCCGCCGCTGCCGCCGCCGCCGTCCTCCATTGATGTGGGCTTGGAGAGGAATAGTCCACCAGGACGTTCCACTTTTAGATCGACTTTTATTTACGTGGCGTCCTCCCTCCCTCCCTCCCTCCCTCCCTCCCTCCCTCCAGGAAAACGGCAAGAAAATCAGCACACTTGGAAGAAAAAAAATGCTACGTAAAATGAAAACAGACGCTTTAGTCCTCAGGCCCTTTTCAAAATGTACATTTGGACCACATCGGGACTGCTACATTCTTGGAAAAAATGTTTGTCACTGGCTTACCAATCTGTAAAATCGTTGGCTTTGGAGAAGCTAGCTGTTGAGCTAGCGCGTACTTGGGATGTGTATACATACAGTACAGTTCATGCTACACTATAAAAAATGGCCTAGGATAGTACTCATAATGTGACAATTGTGAAATTGCCTGATTTTATGTACTACAAAATGTACGGCTGATTCCTGATCTCACAAGTCTTAAGGTAGACGTCGATGATGCCATGGGCTCATATTTCAGTGCCGTCGACCACCCCGGACGTCCGATCCGGAGGAGCGTAAGGGGCACGCGGCGTCCACGGCCGTCCAGCCGCTATTTTCCGCTGGAACCAATTTTGATCTCTTAGCCTTGAAATGAAATTTTAATTGGGGCCGGAAAGAATAAAGCGCGGAGTCGCGGGGGGCCTGGCTGTTGACGGAGCTGGATTTTTATGGCTGAGAAAAGGGCTGACAAAGTTGATGGGCCCTTTTTTTTGTTGAAGATCTTTTAAAAGGCGGCCATTAGTCAGCGAGTGCTTCTTTTGTGTCCGTGAAAGAGCAGCGTTTTTAGCCCTAAGTGGACGCCTGGCAGCCACGCCGCGTCAGCAAGAAAAACAACGGCGTTCGACTCCCGCCTCCCCCGAGCACGCCTTAATGCTGCCTTTAATGTGGAGTCGATACAAATTTACCTGAAACCAAAAAAAACGGACCTTTTTTCGGAGATAAAAATCGATTTTGTCAATGGTTTCACTTCTTGTTGATTTCCTGGACTGTGCTCACTTTCTATCTATTTCAATCAAATTCCATTTGAGGTCACTTCCTGTTCATTGGACACTCCTAGTAAGCCTTTTCCTTCCACTCACTGTAAACTCTTTAAGTCCCAGTGACGCTAACAGACGTCAATCTGTTAATATCTATGGGTTATCTCGTGTCAATGGCAGGCTAATTTGGGTTCACTTTGTGGTAAATTTGATGGCCTTCCCTTTTGAATTTTGCTCACTTTCTCCTCCCATCCTGTTGCATTGTGCTTGAAAAGTTGCCGTGTTTGCAAAATCGGCGCAACTCATTGCATATTCCCTTTTACGGCCGTAAAATGTTTCCCAACGGCTCAGCGGCACGTCGTCTCGTCCCGATAACATCGTCTCGGTATTCGCCATCCATTCGTCACCCGGACGCCGATAAGTCCGGAGGGGCGCTTGAGCGCACGCGGGGGGAAAGTGCGCCGCCGCCGTCGTGGAGTTTACGCTGGATGTTTTACGGCGTTCTCTCGGAACGCGCCGCTAACGAGCTGGAAAAGATGGCGGATGGTTTTGTCGCAGTTGGCACGGAAAGAGATCATATTCTCCTAAAAGAAAATGAGAGCTTTGTTTCTTATTCCTTTAAAATATCTCCTGGCCGGTAGCTCGGTTGCGTCCATTTTGTTGTCAAAAACATACGTAAGTCAGTCTGACCATTTGGAGTGTTTATTTGCATTTGATTGGTTTGTACAACAGATTTGACATTTTTCACGAGCCAAGACGATGGCGGGAATCGAGCCCAGGAACGACAACAAGCGCTTTTCCGTCGAAAAAAAAAAAAAAACACCTTGAGGCCATCTTGAAATCCAAATCTTTTTCATCTGATCCATGTTCTACATAATAACCTGACTTTTTCTTAAAAACAAGCATCTTCATTTATGTCAGCGCATCAAAAAAGAGAAAAATGAAGAAAATGTAGAAAAATAAGTCCCATATTTTTTTTGTCTCCCAAAAAACGAAACAAAACATAACATATACGAGCTACAGGCAACGTTGTAAACAAATTGGCGTAGATTGACGCACAACAAGTGGATGTCCTCTCCTTGTGTTAACATATGCAAATCTTATATTGTTTATATCAGGTACAGAGAACAAATATCCATGACGTAGACGTCCATAAACGAGTAAGTCAAAACAATTGAGGAAAAATATCCCTTTGAAAAACACAATGTGCCTTAGCATTAGCCAACGTGTGGCCTTCCTAGTCCGTCTTGTGAGTCAAACACTTTGGATTTCCCACTAAATTGTGCGTACAAAGTCATAATTAGATGATGGCCGATCGCTAACGATAGCTTGGTTAACCATTTTTCCGCCAACATGCAACTCCTTGCTATCGGCACGACTTAGCTTATTTTTGTGGGAAATGCTAGAGCGGATTGGCTAAACGAGCAAAAACATTCAGGTTTATATTGTGGTGGGAAATAACTCGGCTCCGGCACCCCCTCCCGTGAGACAAAGCGTGACTGATAATTGACGAATCGTGTGCTTTCTGCCATGTTCCCATTAAGACTAAATAAGTGCTTGAATGTTAAGTCGTTGCTACGATTATTCCGACTTTGCTTAACGTCCACGAGTGATCAAGTCACTTTTTTATAATATATCGCTGGCAGCCATCTTGGGTAGGGCAACCGGTAGTTGAAAACTAGATGTGGAAAAAGCGCAGCCAGTGTCGGTACAATATTTCTCACGTATCGGGGACACGCTAATGGGAATTTTTTCTTTGTCAACGCGGAGAACGTAAAGTACATCAAAAAGTCCATCACAGCTGAAAAAAACAAAAAGGAAAAGAATGATCCGGAGAAAAATCTTACAGTCAGGAAATACCCAGAAGGAAGGAAACAAGTTCACATTATTTCGTTTTTTTTTTTCATGTATATATATTTTTTTTATAAAGTGTTCTCAGTCTGCCATTCTCACAAGACATCTGCCGGCGTGGATGCCAAACGGTGACTGCAGTACCACAAGAACAGCAGCAGGGGTAGCAGAGAGGCAGGGCCAGGGGGTCGCCGTTCGCCAGACGAGTTCCTCACGATGGCGTTGGATGTGCTCGGACCGTCCATCTGCGGGTCCTGAGGGGAAACGCAACGTCGTCAAGTTTTCAGCATGAAATGTAGCTTATTTCTCATCCTAACTTTGATTTTTAGGCAGAACAGTAACTCATTTTAATTTGCGTGATTGGACGTTAACAGGGTTTTTTTTGTGTTGACCAAACGACTCCCGTGCGAAATTTGCCACGGCGCCGCACCCAAAGGTTGTTTTTATTTGCGTCAAATGCCAGCGCGTGGTAGCGGCACGCTTTAGCGTGGGCTAATGAAGCCGCCAGCTAACGGGCGGCTGCAAATGTCACCCATCGTACCACCTGACATTTGCCCTGAACTTTGCGCGTGGACCGGATGGCGGGACTTTGACCCGCCACCCGGCCACCTGGCACGTGGCCACGGAAACGGGGCCGGCCAATGGCGGCCAATGGGGGCCAAGAACTCACCACGCAGAAGATGCTGTCAACGCTGGAGTTGGACTTCAACTTCTGAGCCTGTCAAAAAATAGGCGCATAGTTAAAGAACATTTTCCCGTTAGTTTGTTTGTTTTTGTTATTTGCACATTCTGACTTCTTTCAAGAGCATTTTTAGTCAACGGAAAACAAGCGGCTGTAGCTCGGGGCGTTTTTATTCGGGCAAATGGAAATGCGACTCATGCTAATGTGACTTTTGTCTTCATCCAGGTATTAGACGGAGCCGGGCAAAGACCTTTCCCGCTCTAGCTCTTTTTTGCGCCTCTTTGAATTGCAAATAAGCCCAGCGAAATGTTTTTTTTTCTTTCCTCGTGATTTCCATTTTCATCATTTCATCTTTCTATTCGACGCAAAGGGTCACGCGCCACGGTTTTTACCCGAAAGCCGGCTTCGGAAAGCAATACGCCGGAAGGCCCACGAGTCATTTTGTCTGGTTATGACAATGGTGTCCTAACGAGAGCGGCCCGCGGTGCCGGCAAATCAAAAACAAGCCCCGTTGATTACTGGGGAAAACAAGTTTGCAATCAATAGCATTTGCCAATCATTTGCCCTGGGAATCTTTCTTTGCAAACTACTGTAATCACTTTGCAACTTTGCTTCACCGGACGGAAATGAAAGAAGGCTTTAGCACGTCGACGATGACGAACGGGAAGAAAATGAAGACGAGATTTAAGATCCTATGTTTTGTTTTGTGGCGGCGGGCCGACGGACTTTGTGCCCCGAGGCACGATTGCCGCCGAGCGCGACTGGGTTTCGTCAGCCGGCTCGATTCCCGCGACGGGCTTCATCTGGACTCTTTGCCCACTTTTGTGGCGGGCTTCAATTACACTGCGGCTTTTTCCTCCCACAAAATACGTCATTTGGGCCAGCCGACGAACCTGCAGACTGGCGCAAAAGTGGTAAATCCCCGTGTCGATGTGGTTGTCCACCCGGTTGTCGTCGGGGTGCCGTTGCCGCGGCGGCGTGACGGCGGTGGAGGTCTGGCCGGGAGACGGGGGCCGCCGGGGGGCCACGTCCGTGTCCGTGCCGTTCCCGAAGGCCTGCACGGCGTGGCCTGTCCCGAAAAACAGACAAAAAAGGGATGTTTTGCCTCAACTGGTTCGTTTCTCCATCTTTGTCACGGTCTCCAACGAGATGGAAAGAAGGTTGGGCAGAGGGGAACTCACGTAGGCAGGTGTTTTCCGTGAAGAAAGCCAGCAACTTTTCGCACTGCTCTTTGTCGTTGCCGCTATTTCCGCAGTCGCAGTACGGCGACACGCTGATCTTGGGCGAGCGGAGGTAGTTGGGGGTCATCACCGTGCCTAAAAAAAAACAAAAAGCCATGTTAGCTCATATAACATGGGAGTATTCACAAAGAATGGCCTTTTTTGAGGAATATTTGGCGGAATATTTGGCCAGGCTAATACCGCAAAAAGAGTGTTGATGTCAAAAGGGAATCTGTGGAGAGAAAAGCAAAACCTTTGCCGTACTTGGCTTTCTCTTTGTGTGCCCACGGAGTGTTTTGGTGGCGCCATGTGACCTTTTTGAACGCCACTGGAGTTGTTTCATGGCTCCATCTTGTTATTTGTCAGCAAATACATTGCAGCTTTTTTTTTTCCCAGCGAGATGGGATTTTAATAGACAAGCCGGAGCCGCTTTGTCAGAAAATATTCCGTTTAAGAGACGTAATGAAGCCATTTTGGCTGCAAATGTCATTGTTAAATTGACTCGTGCGCCATTTAACAATCCAAAAACACAACTTTTCAACAGCTGCATGTTTGCGTTTATTTTTTTTTTTGCGGGTAAATCTAGCATTTTAGGGTTCGAGTCTTGCCTTTTTTCTCCGCATCTTTGATTTATTTTGGACACGCTGGCTTTTTTTTGTGAGAAAATTGTGTTTTCTTGGTAAAGCCACTGTTTTCTTGGTTTTTCTTGTTGTAACAATATGACGGATTTACAGCCATAAGTGCATCTTTTGGTGAGAGAGAAAGGAAAGTAATAGCAGAAAATTGTCCACCGTGTCTGGAGAAGAGCAACGTGGAACGCCAAGAATGATGATAAGAAACTCTTTTCAAACTTGAGATTGAAGACTTTTTGCAGCGCCTGAACGCAACGTCTCTATCATTCTTGCTCTCTTTCTTTCTTTCTCTCTCTTTCTCTCTCTCTCTCTGTCCAGACAATTCTGCTCTTTTGGTGATGAATAACAGCAGTGTTAGAACATTGATATTGTCAGCATGCAGGAAGTGGAGTGTCGGGGGGAGGGAGGGGGGCTAAGAAGCCTCGGCAAGTAAATTGCTTCATTCACTCATTCTTCTCTCCCCCACCAGGCTTCTGGCCTGGCTTAGCTCCAGCAACCTATAGTCTTTTGTTTTGGAAACTGTCTGTGTGTGTGTGTGTGGGGGGGGGGCTTTGTGGTTGGGGTGGGGGCACAATGAAAGAGTGCGCACTTGTTTAGAAAAAGAGGGGCGAGTCAAAGGTCGCCGTGAGGACAAAATCTGGCTTCACAACCGGTCGGGGTTTCCCCGACTCAGCAAAAGAGACTTGAGAGAAAAGCTAGAAGCCCAAGTGGGACATTTGGGGAGTGCTTTTCTTCCCGTGCCAGTCATTTTGTTTGGCCGGGAGGCATAAATGGGAAACCGTGCCATTGACGCAAAGTCAGCACACGTTTGAATGGGGGTTTTTATCGGAAAGACTCGACGCTGCCCCCGCAGGGCTCGATTGTGTACTGCATCAGGAGCGGGACAATCTTCAAATGCAAAAACAGTATCCCGCAATCACTTGTTGCACTATGGGATGAACAATTTTCACGAGGATTTGAATGTAAAGCGCACTCTTACCGATGAGGCCCGAGTAGGCCAGCAGGCAGTCGGCGTAGTTTTCCTTCAGGCAGCCCGACGGCGAGCGCGCTTCCGATTGGCAGTTGGCGAAAAAGTCGGCCAGGCGGGATCTGAAACAAAAGATTTCACGTTGGGACTATGACTGCCATTTTTCTTTTTGGGGGGGGGGGGGGAGTTTTCCCATTGGCCGGACTGACCTGCAGATGTAGTTGGTCTTGCAGGAGGCCTGCAGCTCCAGACAATTGGGCTTTTGTTTCTCCTCGTAGGAACAGACGGGCACGATGGTCTGCCGCCGCCGTTCCGAGCACGCCGTCTGGTCGCTGGGCGGGCACGAGCAGAACAGCATTCCGTAGCTGTGCTTTGGGGGGACCTGACGCCCACAATCGACCGTTTGAGAAGGGGCGAGCCGGGACCGGGGCCGGGACCGGGACCGGGGCCGGGACCACGGTTACCTTGTCGAAAAACTGCCGCAGGGCCTTGTGGCACTTCCTCTTGTTGCAGACTTCGGCGGTGGAGACGCGGCTGGTGCACGGGCTGATGTAGGCCGAGCGGTACTTCTTGCAGGTGTCGTTGAGGTTGCAGGCCTTGGCCGCGTTCAGGCAGTTGTTCTCCCGGGCCACCGCCGGTTCGCCTGCGCAAAGTAGCCGTCAACGCCGGCCGACCTGAGCAAACGCTCCTTTTCCCTTTTTGCCAATGGCGGCAAAGGGAGTCTTTCCGCTGTAATCGGGCGATGGGGGGCGGCGTGACCGACATCTGGGAGCTAGGCGGGCCGTGAACTCGATTCAAAAGTGTGCTAATGAGACGCCGCGCTTGAAAGGGGTCCAGGCGGGGGGGAGGGGAAGGGAGGGGAAGGGAGGGCAGGCGGAACGGAGGCTACTCTGGAGCTCCGAACCAGTTCAACTGCAAAGGGGGGGAAGGGATTGAGCTTGGGCGCCGCGTGCTATCCGTGGCTTACCCGGGCCCCAATTTGAATGAAAACAAAAATTCACCCCTGACCTTTCCTTTGGGCCGCTTGGTTTTTGTATTTCACGGCCATTGACGACGAGAGAGACCTCCAATTTACTTGATGAATGCTTGAAGTCAAGTGCAATTAGACTGGATTCAAATGTTTGCCCCATCAAACGGAAGGCGGGCCATTTGCGGGGCCCTCCAAACTAAATCCGGAGTGGTCTCCCAGCCGTGACGACAATTGCCCGCATTTCTCATTGATGGCCCAGAGCGGGATGTTTTTCTTTCTTAACCACAAAGACCAGGGCTTTAGTGAGCGGAAAAGAAACTCTCCCGAGGAGCTCTTCACGTCCAAGTACCCCCAAATTTAACGAGGAGAAGAAGGTCCGTCGGCTCCCCTTCGGCTTCCCGCCGGCCCCCCCGCCGACTCGCCCTCATGTGGCCGGCCGCCCGGGACGTGTCGAGCCGCCATCCGGCATCGATTGGTCCCGCGGCGGCTCCCGGTAGAGGAGCTGGCTCTTTGCGAGCGGCCAGGAGGAGAGCGCGGATGGCTGGGCCACAGACGATCGATAGTCAATCTGCGCCGAAGCGGGACGGGACGGCGTGGGACGGGGACCCCCCGTGGAGGAGGCAAAGTGTCAAACAAAGACTTTGTCTGATGCAAACAAAGTTGATACGCCACTCTGGGCCAGTTACAAAATGGGACAAAATTGGGGTTGGCATCACGGCATCCCATAGCAGACGTGCTAAGCTAAAAAAAACAAATCAGAAGTGGGCAAAGTTTCTATTTTGAATGACAAAATATGGTATAATATTCCGTACGGTAGCATCCCCACCGAAAGACGGTCAAGTCTTGACTGATGGTTTTCATCTGGTTTCCTTTAATTCTTGTCTCAGTTTCAAATTCTTCATTTAGCAAGCATCTGTCCTCTTGTATTTATCAGCGGTCCTTTAATGTCATCCATTTTGTTTGCAAGTCAGTCTGTCTTTAATGTCACCGTGTGCGTGCGTGGGCCTCCGCACTTGCTGGCAACTCACTGACGTTTGTTTTTCCATCCAAAGGTGGGCAGATGGAAGAAGCAGGTGCGGCTCATTTCTCACGTTTTTTTTTTCGGGTGAACGGACGGAAGATAATCAATCATCAGTCAAGACTTGAGCATCCACGGCTGGGGATTCTCGCCACCACTATGTAAGTAGATCAGCACTTGAAAAAAGTCACACACACACACACTTATCTTAACCATGGCTGCTATTCAGCAGTATACTCCAAATTCCAATGCAGTATTCAGCGCACTTTTGAAATATGACATATTTATATAAATACATACTGAAATATTCATCCAAGTCCCACGAGGAGACAGAGAGTCAACGAGAAGCAAAATAATCAACAGTGTTAATACGGGAGTTAACCGGCCTGGCCTTACATTTATGTTCTGAAGCGCTTATCCTCACAAGGCTCACAAGACACCCCTAATGGGTAGCCAGACAATCGCAGGGCGCCAGAAGACAAAGGACATTTATAGTCAGGCACTGACGCACCTAAACCGACGAATAATCGTTCATTTGTTAACCCGGGCATCGACAGCGCCCCCTGCGGCCGTCTAATCCTACGGAGGAGCGCGGGCAGATGGCGAAGGGGGCGGGGGCGTCATCTGGACGCCTGGTCGGGGGAGCCGGCCCCCCCACGGGCAGCTCGCGTTTCTCATGCAGACGCAAATTGATTAGCGCGTCTCTTGTTTCCAGCGCCAACGTCGTCTAGTGGTGTCAAAGCGCCACGGCTAGTTTATCGGCATCCATTGGAAGCCGAACGTCTGCTCATCTGCGACCCCCCCCCTCCCCAGGCCCTTGCCACCTCCCCTCCCCCACAACAAAAAAAAGAGAGTCTTTGCGCGTAGTCCATCAGGAGCGTCCCAGAAGAACTTTGCCACGAAGAGCAGGAGTCCCATTTGCGGTAATTGATCCCCGCAGTGTTGACGGGCCGCAACCTTTTCTCCTCTTTGCACTTTATTGACTTTTCTGCCTCGCCGCAATAAAAGACAAAATCACATGGAGGACAATTATTATTTTCTTTTGCGGCTGGACTATTCGACCTAACAAACACGACCCCAAAAAGAGAAAAAATGTCCAACTGGAAAATGGGACTGACGACAACTTATTCCGAATTAATCTGATCGACGAAAACGAAATCCGAAAGAGCTGTCTTTAACCAGCTAGACTTTTCCGATCCCGTCCGTCTGGTTGGTCCGATGGAACGTTCAGTGGTCAGTTTTTGCGGGGATGGCGCTTCCGACGGCGGCTCCGACAGCGCCTCCGACCTTGCCCGTCCATCAAAGCCAAATAGAAAGCACTCAAGCAAACAACGGCGGCCTCCCTCCGTCCGTCCGTCCGCCCGCAAGGCGAAGCGTCGGATGGGCGCCGGCAGGCTTTTACTTTGCGGCCGCAAACGCAAACGGCGCTTAACGAAGTTGCCGCGATTGGCCCGCCGCCGGCAGCACTTTGTCTTCATTCACGCCATCTTGAGCGCTAATTGCTGGCTGGGAACAGGTTTTAGCGCTAAGCTACGCCGCCAAATGCTACGGCAAACCTTTTAGCAAATTGCTCTTGAAATCTTTTTGAGGACAAACGGAATGGCAGAACAATAAGTCAATGTGAAAAGTGGAATCTTTGTTAAATATCATTTTCCTTGTCTACTGACAGTAAAGGCATTCCATTCAACTCCATTGTACGTCAATTAAAATACAATATTGGCAAAACAAATTTCCTATGTTTTCAAATCTAACTAATATAGGGTGTACTTTCTAATATTCCTTTCCCTGTTATTGCTATAATTTTTGTTAACTGTGCGCCTGGCAATTCATTTGAAGTGGCGAGCCGGCGTTTGAGTCGGCGTGGATTTTTAGAAGGCTAAGCTAAAGTGCTAACCTGGCCGAGTCACGCGCAAAGAGGCTTTCTTCCCCGCGGTTGCCATAGCAACCCCTAACCACCACTTGACCCGCCGGATGTGTTGCGCGCGAGGCCGCCTTGATTGCTTTCAACGAGCTTGCCGTTAATATGCGTGCGTGTTGTACGTGCCTGACGCCGACAGATTTGTGCCAGTAATTGCGCACGGTGCAGGTGCCTGCCTGCCTGCCTGCCTTCCTTCCTGCCTGCCCGTTGGCTGGCGCTTTCTGCATATTCATTACAAAAGCGTTTTAGCCGACGATACGCGGGACGCCGGGGTGTTTCGCTTAACCAATGCGCAAAAGAGGTCCGTTTGGCTTGACTCCGGAGAAGAAAGGAAAGAGCCCGCAATTGGAATTCCTAACGTTGGTGTTGGAGTTCAAGGCGCGGCTTCTATTTGCTGCTCAATCTACCATCTTAAGATCACCATTGGTCACAAACCCTGAGAAACAGGGAGGTCTGAACCCACTGGGGATTGAACCCTCCTTCTCGGGTGGACGTGCCAACCGCCACATTTTCCATCAAGCAACGTAAACATTTGTCTCTTGCTAGCGTCAAAGACAGCTCATCTGGATTTGGTCAAGCACGCGGCTGTGGACAGCGACTTAAACAAAGAGGCGACCGCTGGTGTAAACAAGCGGGACCCCCGGCCGGGGCTGGCATTCGGCCGCAAATCCCCCCGGCCACGCCCCCCTTTCTTCCGGAGCCACGACAGATGCGCGCCCTAATCTAATTGCCCCATTTCACCACTGGGGCGGGCCCATTAGAAGCCGGGCCGATCCCGCGGGCCGACGCCGCTTCTGTCCCCCAGACGCGCTCCAGATGTCCCGCCGGGGCTTTCGTGTCTTTGCTGTCTTTCTGTTTTCTACTTGACCCCGAGTACCGGCGATTAACTAGATTGTCTTTTCCGGCACCTCGTTAAACGAACGTAACGGAGGTGAGGCCCGAAGCCGTCGGAGGTTGTCCGACGGCCGGGAGGGGAAAGGTCGACGGCGAGCCGGGGGGTGGCCGCCGTTGCTTCCGCTGGGGACATTTGCATGCCGGGCGTCTTAACTCGGGGAGGAAGTAAGTGAAGGTTGAAATGTACTCGCCGCTTTAAAGAGCGAGCGAGGAAAGGGAGGTAGAGGAGGAGGAAGAAGAAGAAAAGTCATTTTCTTCCGTAGCGCAAAGTCAAAGGAGTCGTGACCAAACATTGGCCGAATACAATACATATACGAATACGATACCAAATACACTCAAGTGAACACGGTGTACGCTTGCAATACTCCACAACAAGTACACGCTGTAAGGCCACCTACTTCAGGTGAAAGTAAGGATCATCGAGTTTAGATACGCTACCGTCATGACGTTAACGGGAAGTAATGACGCTAGATCGTTGTTTTTTTTGAAGCAGTGCGACAGGCCCCACCCGCACGGCCATGTTAAAGCCGCCGTTGGCTTTTGAGCTGAAAATGCAAATAGGATTCGACCTCCGCTCCGGTCGGGTGTCACTTTTGGCTTTGCGGCCAAATTGCGTAGGCCTTTTTTTCCCGCCTCCTCTGCCTTTTATTGGGGATTAGCGTGGGGCCGTGATTCCGGCACCCTTTGACTAAGACGTGCGCCGCCGTCCCCGGTTGTCCGTTGCGCGTTGTAGAACATGAAGATAAGGAGGTTTTTTTTTTTTTTCTATCCCGCCTTGTGGGAAAATGGAATGTGAAAAGTTCTTTTTTCCTGCCGAAGAAATCATGTAATGTAAATGATTCAGGAGTGCTACTATTTGCCATTTTGATGCTCTAAATACTGCTTCTGGCCATGAAATAGTATCAGAATGGGATGACTTGAATTTTTCACACAATAGTTTCACTTGATTTTGTTTTTCATCCAACTTTTCTGTTCCACTTCATTTATTTTGTTAACAACGATAAGCTTTTTCTAGCTTTGTCTTTTCACGGTGCTTATTTCTTTACAAAAACAACGGCGAATAAGCATTTTGGGGCGAAAGTATGGCTGCGCTTTTCCCTGTTTTAAAAGGAAAGACAAAGGCCAGCATCCCAACTTTTTTACAAGAAAACACTTCCCACGAGTGTTTTTTTTCTTTAGTTTTTTTTGTTCTTGGCCTAAACAAGCCACTTCAATGTAATGAAAAGCAGCGACTAATTGCACTCCAGCAGCGGAGCGACGTTTTTGGCAGCTGGCCGAGATGACGGAGACCACTCGGTCGGAGGATCGAGCGGTCGCCGCTGACCAAAACCAGAAAAAGTTTATGCCGATTTATTTGGCCATCCATTAGTGGACGGCGGCGGGCCTAGTTTAGCCGCCAATGGGTTAGCAAAAGCTTTTCCTTTTACACTCCAGCACTAATGAGAATACGCACCTGTTGGCCTTTTGTTGTTAGCATTATGTTGGCAATGCATTTGAGAAACTCATGAATACAAAGAGGAAGGCTAAAAATAAAACAAGCGGGCAGGAAAGCCAGGGTTCCAGGGTGACCCACGTGACCCCCGTGGCCTCGAGTCAAAATGAATCCCACCCCTGGGCTTAAAGGAAGCGTATTGAGCTTTGGAAAGCAAACAAAGGCAGGAGAAAAGAGCAAAGCGTAAATCACACGCGGGTCCGGTCTTTTAGATTTGGCGGTTCGGCTTTCCAGGGACATCTTCGCCATCTGTCTGACATCTTTCTGGAAATTTGTCAAGAGCGCGCCACGCTCCGTCTACCTCCGCCTTTGATAAACGCTGACACGTCTGGACGCCGTCCAGCCGAGCGACGGAGCGCGGCGAGGAACGCCGGCCCGTGGCCGCTTAAGGCTCGGATCGGAAAACCATCTCGCCGGTCTCGGGAGGGTCGTTACCCTTGGATTCTGAGCCTCCCGAGCTAATGTGATGCTCACCATGTCCCAAAAGTGTCCTGGCTCCATCTTTTTTAGCTTAACAGCCTAAATCCATTGCGCAAACGTCTCCAACCCACGACTAACTAACATGGAATACATTAAAAAGATGCTGTGCTCCAAAACTGTCATTCATAGGAACCAAAAATTGGCAAGGCCTGAAAACCGAATATGAGAAGATTGGCATTTGACACCGAAAAGATCAAAAGTTTGCATGAAAATGACATGGCTGAAACGGTTATTGACCAAATGGAATGGTCGGGGGCGGGGACATTCATTCTTTGCGCCCGTTGACCCCATTGTGCACTTTTCAATGTCAGACTGAACGCTCAATACAAAGTACAATTAGCCTGACCCATGAAATAGCCGCTAGCGTGATAACTAAAAACAACAAGCGTTTTCCCACCCAACTCATTGAAAAGTGACTCGGTCTCGGAATCAATGCATTAAGAAGCATCAAATGACAACGTATGCTTTCGGGAATCCATTTTTTTCGCTTCCCGCACGCTAACCCGCTTCCGCCGGCACACAAAAGGCCATCAAATCCCAATAAATGTACGATATTAAACATGGGACGCTTGGGGAGGGCGCAAAGCCAGCCAAAAGCCGGCCAAAAGCCACAATCACGGCGCACGGCGCGGAAAGCAAAAGCTTCCAATCCATTTCATTTCATGCAAATCCCGGTCGGGTCACGGCGGAACGCTCCACCGCTGCCGGGATGGCTTTTCCCCCGCCATTTTGGGGGAAGAGGTGGCGTTTAGCGCTAAGCCGCGGGCCGCCCGGCCATTCCTGTCGGAGAACACGGGGATCCCTTTTTAATTAATCTGGATGGCGGCGTCCTGGAGGGGACGTCGGCGCTGCCAAGAGGCGGTCGGCGAGAGGCACTTATCGCGTCAATCACGCTCCGTACAGTAAAAGTGATTAAAAGTTGGAGTGCACCGAGGCCTGGCATTCAAATGCTCCTTTTTTCCTTCTCAAGATGAAAAATCTCCTTCATTTCATCTTGCTTATCCATCCTGAGTGAACGGCTTAGGCCAACCCTAACCCTGACGTGACTCAAAACACTTTAGCCTACTCAATTTCTAGCCGACTAAATTCCTAGCGTACGTCTTGGGGCAGGTGGAGGGAAAACAGAGTTGGGAGAACACGCAAAACGGGATTGAGCCCTCCATCTGGGAACTGTCAGAACGCAATCCTAACCCATTAACCACTGTAACCCCCTGGCAAGTTTAACTCTCAAAAAGGATGGCTAGATAGCCACTCCGAGCGGAAGGCCAATGATTTTGCACCCCAAGAAATAGAAGAAGCTACAGAAGATGCCAGTCTTGGGGACAAACAATTCATTCACTTGAGTTGCACAGACATGCATGCACACACACCCACACACACAAAAACACACAGTTACCCAATATGGCCCAGTTGGGGTGGCCCCTCCTGTTTCTAGCGGGGTCCCGCAGGTCTTTGGAGAAGGCCCCCCCTCGGCCCCGCTCGGGCCCTCCGGCCGGGGCGCCCCCCCTGGTCGGCGACAACGTGGCTGAGCTGCTCCGCGGCGGGTCCCCCTCTGCAAGAAATGCGGCGCTCGGTTCAGGACGCCTCGGCTGACAAGTCCAGGGTCGAGGGGAGGCCGAGGGGGTTCGGGGAAGGCGGGCGGGGCGGGGTGTGTGGGTTGGGGGGGTCGAGCAACAACCGGGTAGCCGGTTTAGTGGTTGTTGATTTGGCTTTTGCGAGCCTTTCGCAAACACAACAACGGTCCCGTCAAAAATAACTCGTGTTGAATCGGAAGAAAGCAAATGATGGACTCCCAAGCGCCGGTGGCCCTTAGCAAGATGGCCACCCTGGACAAGCAACGCTATCAAAGAAGCCACTCTGTTCTTTGATTTGAAAGGTGGCCGAGAAAGAAAGAAAGTGGAATGTAGGAACATAAACTGGAATCTTATTTTTACCAAGCGTATTTGCTTGGAATCATTAACATTAATAAAGATGAAAAAGCGTAGCGGTTCGGAGCAGGTTGACTTTTGGGAGCCCCCAAACAGCGTCTTTCTATACCTGTCTTTGATCTTGGCAAACAATCGAAAGGATCTGTTGCGAGATGCGCATTTTCCGCCAAAATGGGAGCACAAAAGGGCGGCGCGGGAGGGAGGCGGGAGGCCGCTTTTCCTCCATTACCGCTTGAAAAGACGGCAATTGTTGCCGATCGATGGGGCGCTCCGACCAAACGGACGCCTCGGAATAGAAGCTTCCCCCAAATTGGGGGCTATGGATTTTTGACTTGAGATGAAAGAAATGCAAATGTGAGTATCAATGGCCTCATTTGGCGGGCCAGTTAGCAAAATTGTGGCTGAGCCAGCTTGCAACCCTCAAAAACAGCTCTTTTTTTCATGAAAAAACAAATGAGAATCCCGTGTTTCGGCACCATAAACTACCATAGGCATCCCATCCATTGGGTTCTTATTCGTATTTATGTTTGACAGGTTTTCTTTTATATTTGTTTCAATAGGGTTAAATAAATGGTGTTTTAACATGATAAGCGCGTTTCATGAAAAACATTTTGGACATTGGATTTTATGGGGATGTAACGCTACTTTAAAGTCAATCGTAAGTACTCGGAAACCACTTCCTCTTTTTTAAAGGATCTCTATGTTTTCCCAAAAACCCTCCAACTCTCCATTTGTACCAATTTCAAGATTGACCACAAATGCCGCGCACAAACGCTAGCGCCGGCGGAATTACCAGCACGCCGCCGAGAAAGTTATTTGCATGCACGGCAAAGCCACCACGGCCGACCTATCGGCGCTGGCGGGAGGTGGCGGCGGCGGGCCACCGCCACCTCCCGCCGATCGGAGCTGTCAGCGGCGTTTATTAATGATGACAAATGGCCCCGGCGCCCGGCGCCCAATCAAAGGTCTCTCGGAGGGGCTAAATGATTTTCTTGGCCGGCGGTCCGACGGGCGACCCGACCGCGCAGCTGGGCGTCGCCCCCGTCAGGCGGAAAGATGATGAATTACGGGCTTGGTTGACAGGTGGTGCCGTTGGGAGGTTAACAAAAAATTTAAAAAAACTAGCCACGGGTTTGACCTTGACGAGGAATTAAAAAAGCCAATGGAGCACTAATGCCGCTGGATTGAAAGGGGCCGAGGGGGTGACGTCCAATCGGAGGGACGGCGACGAAAGATGATTTCAAATGATTTGGTCCAAAAGGCCCGGACGGATCAAAGCATCGGCGCTCCATCGACGCCGGAAGATGCCGCATTTTTTTTTCTTGCTTATGGGAGAGATTGATTTGGCCGGGGAGTCATAACAACAGAGAAACAAAGCAATTTCGGGGGGACTGTAAATCTCCCCAGATGGAATAATAGCTAACTTACGAAGAGTAAAAGAAGTCATTTCCAAAGTAATTCCATGGCTGGACATTTTCACGAGCTTTTCCTTAAATTAGAGCCTGATGGGCTAAAGCATTTCAAGTGGATAATAACGCTTTTAATACCTGCTGCTAATAATTTGCCGCCGACATGGCGCATTGCTTCCCTTTCCAGACTGCGGCGCCGGTCAACATCTCCATGGAAACTGAGCCCCACCGATCGATGACGGAAGACTTTGCGGGAGGATCGGCGGCCAACGCGGAGGCCGGGGGTCGGAGGTCGGGACCCAGACGCCCTTTGGCTCGGTGAGAACCGTCGGCTAACCCCGAATACACTCGCTCACGAACACCGAGACGGACCGTCTGGTGCCTCCGACGATGCGGCCAAAAACATTTAGCGGTTCAACAAACCCCGCCGGTTCGCAAGCGCCAATGAAACCCTCCGGAAAGAGAGAAAAGAGTCCGTGGTCGTTCGCGGCGGGCCCAACGTTATCGCTTTAGGAGCTCCCGCCAGCGCGGCCAAAGGAAGAAAAAGAGCGAGAAATCAATAGATTCGTGTAGACGACTCCTCCGGTTTCCAATATAACACGGCGCGCCATCGATCGGGACGCCCAGGGAATGAAAGAAATCGCTTTGCGCGCCCGCGACACCGGCTCGACATATTTACGTCGCGTTGCCGCGAATAACGCAACAACAAAAAACATGGAAACGGAACGTCGGTCGTGGGTTAGGAGGACACCGGAAATTGGTGGTACTTCTCATTCTTGCGATGGATCCAGAGACATAGAGTTGGACAGAAACGGTAAAACTTCAGTAGGAGAAAGTTGGCGAGGTGAGCCTGCGTATCGGAGGCAGGCCGTGTTGTCAGCCAAGTGCGATTTTGGGAAGAAAAAAAAAGGTAAAAAAATTGTGAGATGAGCAGCCGAGATGCTCCTTCACGGCAACATAAATCCTGTTTGCAGCCGTGGAAGGCCTCCTCCTCCTCCTCCTCCTCCTCGTCCCCCTCCTCCGCATTCCCTTCTTGACTTTATCTGCCACCAGGGCACACACGTGCGCTCTTATCTCCACACGTTGGCAGGCCATAATACGCAAACGTCAAAGACCCGGAGGGCAGACACCCCCACCTCCGACATCCCGACATCACACGCAGCCCACCGCACGCCGTCGACTTGACTCATTTGGTTAACCTTTCAAATAGTATTACACACGCTCGTCGTCAGATGACGGCAGGCACGTATCGTTTTGCCACTCGGAAACAAACAAAGTATCTGGTCTCCGTTAGTGCTAATTCGGTTTCCCAGTTTAAAGAGAGTGGACATCTACTCGTGACGTACTCACGTTTAGACATCAATGGTGTTATTGGAATTTCAATTCTTCCGGGCATTTCTATCAACGGGAGTACGTGACATTGAATCCGCCCCGTCGTACCCTTGTCTGTCCTGCCCACCGCCAATAGTCGGCGATGAGCTCGAAATCGCCCGGTGGGAAGGCTTTCCGCGCCGTCCGTTCCGAGTCCACGGCATGACATTTTCGTCTTTCAGCGCCGATTGTGGAGAGGCCAATTTAATGGAGCTAATCTCCACCATCGATAGACGCTGGAAACCAAGCAGACGATCGATCATTTCAATTTACAGCGGGAGTTGGACCCGATTGGGAAGAGTTGACGTGAGCGGGTTCCGCCGCGCAATCGCACGCCAGCGCTCCGTCTAGGACTCTGTCCATCGTATTTTCCGCTTTCGGAGCGGCGCTTTGTCCGCCGGCGGCGGCAGATGTTTCCGCGAAGACGGCGAGCGTTTCAAGTGCGGGCGAGGGGGCGAGACCAATGCGGGGGAGGGAGGAGGGGCTTGACGGTGCTCGACGCGCCTTTGGCTAACAAGCCACGGAAGGCCAGGCTTTGTAATTACACAGGCGATGCTTGTCAAACACGCGGCTCCAAAAAACAAATTGCTCCCCGGCACGGGCGGCGACGGAGCTAATCCCGAGCACGTCGGCGGGGCCGCGGGGGCTACGCGCCTTCTTTAAACTGATTGGCTGATTAGGCTGGATTTATTGGGGGTGTCCGCCGCTGGCAAATGGACCAACTTTGCCAATATCGCCCCTTTTTTAAATGCTTCCTTTAAGCCGGTTGGACTTTGATTCATTTCATAAACGGGACAATACATATTGGCCAGACAACCCTTAAGACGGAGAAACGCACTTTATAGGCCGAGACATTCCGTTGCGTCAGGTCGCAGACGAAAATACGAAGATTTTCGATGTGCTTGATTTTCCCTTCAAAAACAGTGATTTGTTTTTACAACAACCCCAAAGTAATCAAGTGCATTTTATTTTAAAATGTCAATGCAATTAGCGATGGGCGACGTTCAACGGTCTGACGTTTTCACTCTTTCTGTCTGGTGGGCGGAGGTTTTGCTTTAAAAATGCTATGCACTGCCTTGAAGTCAAGCCGTCCTATGACGCTTCCCGAGCTTGTCGGCGCGTTTCTTGCCGTATTTTCATCCTCTTTCTCGCCACCCACGAAATGATGTCAGCGCAGCGCGGAGGAGAAACATTCTTCTTGTTTTTAGGCCAGCCAGGCGAAGAGGAAGTCTTGGAGGGCGAGGGCGACGGCGAGGAGGCTTAGCGTGCCTCTCTCTGAGAGAGAGTATGTTGATCTCAGCCGGCGGCGACACCGCCTTGGCGACCGAGATGCCGTAAAGCCAGGGAAGGATGTCAGAAGATCACTCTCTGGGGGTGGCCAGGCTAGATGCTACCGCTAAATGGGTGCAATCGACAAATCGTCGATGGCCGAGTTCGCTGCTCCATAAACTGACACGGTTGACAAATTCTTGTTTTTTCAGTCTCTCTTAATTATGAAGTATTTGCTATTTTTATCTCATTTGTTCAGATCAGATTGTGACTCAAGCAACCCTTAACTAACCCAAATCCCATTGAGATCAGTGCACCGTTACACCACACAAGTCATATTTTTTTTTCATCTTTGATACGCGGTAAAGTATATCATATGAATGTTCCTAGTTCTCAGGGGGCCTTATGTATACTCGCAAACGACAACTAAAATGAACGTCACCGCTCCAAATGGTGCCAAGCTAATTACCACTAGCACTTTACATCATCCGGCTGTTTGCGATGGCGTGCAAACTTTGTACTTTGTCGACGAGCGAACTCACGTCGCAACGTGCAGGCTTAGCTTTGGGAAAGCGGTGAAAAAAAAAGTAGGAAGAACAAACGGGGAGGGGGGGCGGGGGCAAGGAATATACGGAGAACGGTTGGAGAAACTACAGGAGGCTCTCAGACCGGCCGGCCAAAGAGAAGGGATAAACAAAAGCCACTTACCGATGATGGGGGCCAGGCGGAAAATGTCCGACAAGCGGCTGTTGAGCGGCTCGTAGGGGGAATCCTCCAAAAAGTCGTTACCTGGCCAGATAACAACCAATGAGACGGAGAGCAAAGTGGAGACGGGAAAAACATTCTGACATTGACCATTTTTATTGACATTTAAATGCATTAAATGCGGCTAGTATGCACGTCTCATCTCTTTGGACTGGGGCGGCTAAAGTAAATCGTCCAAATCGACTCCAGCACCACAAATTGGTTGAGGCTGATCTTTCTAGTGTTAGCATTGGCAGCTAATGAATGAACAAATCTCATTTGTTCTTCCTATGGCCGTAATGCATCCTCCCATCAATGAAGACCCATTTCTTCAAAGTGGGAGGTTGGCACGAGATGAACATTCCAGCATGGATAGCAGCCTATGAATTGTTTTTGGTCAACGAAAATCTCGTGGGAGAGAGTAAAGCACCCCCTGACTATTTGTGCATCTTCTAGTGAGCTATATAATAACCTAGCTTTGAACCTAAGCTGAGGCGTTGAAAAAAAAGTCATGTATCCGTGCCAGTTCTCAGCCGGCTTTGGCATAGAATCAAACCCGGAGCTCCCGTGCGTCACGTCGAACATCGGCATAACCGCACGCAGGCCTTTGCTCGCTGGCCACCAAACGGCACACGTAGCGTATGTTGGCAACGAAGAACACGTGAATTGCGACCCTCGTAAATGTGTCTTGTTGGCACATTGCCACGTCGTTCTCTTGTTTATAATTTTTTTGTAGGCTAGCCACGCGGCTATGTGGGTCGGTCGATAGCCCCGCGGCCTCGCGCTTGATTAGGCAGCTTGGTCAGCCAGTGGATGTGGCCTGGCTGGCCACCGTGACCCCCCCTTTGGCGCCCTGCCCCCTCCCTGGTTTGCTCAGACTGGCTCGGTGCTTTTCAACATTTTTGGACACCAGGGACCATTTTTTTCCATCATGAAAACCCAAAGAACATTGCCAGCGAAAATGTGAAATTGATTTTTCTGGAGGCTCTTTTAACAGTCACAAGTTGAGAGGAAAAACTCAAACATTTTAAGCTCATATTATTTTCAAAATATTGTGTTGACTCCCAGTGTGCTATTCCGCATGACACTTATACTACAAATACTGGTCTTGAATAACACTGAGTGAAAGCCCAATTGATTTTGACTGGGAGGAGCAGCAGAAAATAAATGTTTGTCTCGAGGAGAAACGAAGCGAATGTCAGCCGGGATAGGCAAGAAAATTTCAAGTTGTACATCTCACCCCAGTGAGTCCAATGATGTGTCTCCAATGATGACACATGCAGTCTGACATTCTGTCTCATGTAGCCCGCCAGAAGAGAGACCACGTCGGTCCCTCAAGGAAAACCGGGGCTGACGTTTGCCGTCTAAAAAGCCGCCGTGAGTCAGCCGCATGAGTAACGCGTGTCATATTGACACGCTCGCAAGACTCCAGTGGCTAACAATGTGTCACGTCGCCCGGCTAATCGTAGACCGCAACTCCAACGCCAATTCTAAGGGACACGCAAGACCGGGCATTTCCCCAGCGGGTTCATTATGGAAACGCTAACGTAGAATTCACGTCATTAGAGCTAAAGCCCGTTCTGGGGACGTTTCCGTTCCTCGACCGACTCGAGAGTCTGGCCCAGCTTGTCTGTGAATTTGGAGTTTTGCGAACGTTCGGGTGGTTTGCTCAAAAACTTGTCTGCAAAAGCCCAAAGATAGAAAGAGGGCATAGGGTGATTACCTTGCAGGGTCTGGTAGATGCCCCAGTAGATGCGCAGGCAGTTCTTCTCCTTCTTCATGCCCCTCTTGCAGCGGCAGTTGTAGAGGGGGCTCTGCTTGAGCGCCTCCACGGCCCCGCGGCACTCCCTCTGCGCCTGGTGGCGGGCCGCGGCGCTGAAGTTGCCCTCCTTGCCGGCGACGCACTGGCGCGAGGTCCGGTACTTGCTGCTGCAGGCCGTCTCCTTCAGGCACTGCTCGCTGGCCCGCACGCAGTCCACGCGCGACGCCCGCCCGCCCTCTTCGGCCCCGTGCAGCGCATCTGGAAAGGTCAAGGGCCGGCTTATTTTGACGGGCCTCTCGCAAACTTACGGCAGAGCCTTTCGAAATTTCGACTTTTGGCCAAGTTTCGGAATGGCCTCAAGGTGGCCACCAGGTGGTGCCAAAACAAACTACGGAAAAAAACATTCGTAAATATTTTGCTTCTTTTATTTAGCGTCAGTAGGAGTTTGAAATATTAGAAATAGCTCTCATTGTTTTTGTCCTTGCAACAATTCTCTTTTTTTTCTTTAATCAAAACAAATGAAATAATTTTCTCGTTGACGTAACCCGGAACGCGATCGATATCCCACTATTACCACGATGTAAAGCATTTTGAATTAGTACCAAATTGCTTATATTTTTCAATATCGCGATTTATTGTTTTGTGTTATCACAATTGCGATACATGATTTAATAAACGTTCCAAATATTTGTACTCCCTTGATAAGGTTTTAAGAAAGCTCATTACATTTGACATATAAAAACATATTTACTCCGTATATCACAAATTGGTTCGACTTTTTTTCTGCTCTAAAAAATATGAAACCGGCACCAATATGGCACTTTATTGATACAAAAAGAAAATTCTAATTAAAACCATTTGTCAGTACGAGGCAGCCCTGCGTCAATATTTTGTCCGAGAAAAAATAAAGCGTCGTTTATAGGTCAATTTTGGGGTAAAATGTCTTACAGATGTGGGCTAGCTGTAGGTAAAATATATCTTCATTTAATTCTTCTGATCTTGGATGAGAGATTTTTTTTCTGTTTTTCTACTGTTTGCTATACAAGAGTTCCGATGATTTTTTGCCTATAGTTGGAAGATATGAATCACAATTGTACTGATTTAGCTATTTTGGTTATCTTCACTAAAAGGCTCACTATATTAGGAACGGGCTTAGCTCATTTTGATTTATCGGTATCTTTATGTTCTGCTTTCTCCAATCCACAATTTTGATGGTGTTTGATTTGTCACTTTGGAGAGCTTTTGTCGCTGCGTCAAAAGGTCAAAACATTAGAAACACAAGCAATGTATACTGCGATTGGAAGGAAATCTGGATGTCTAGCTTCATTTACTCTCAAGACGCAAATTTCCCCCCACTAGCATATATTCAAACTTGTACGGCAAAAAGTTGATTATTTACAGCTCCTGATGCACTTTCTGCTCGAGACGTCCGACTTTGGGCCCCGAAACGGGGAAATTTTCCCCCACACCCCCCAAAAAACTAAAGATGTACCGGTACCTAAAAGCGGCAGAAGAAGCCAGAGTCCAGCGAGCATCATTCTCTCCTCACGCACCAAGCACAAAAGCTTCGTTGGAAGGAAATGCGCAAAGTTGCATTCACTTTAAATCCACGGGAAGAAATTCCATTGCGACACATTCAAAAAAAAAAAGAAGAGAAGAATAGAAATCCTGTGGTGGACTTGGACCACTGGAGAAGCTGGATGGAGAAGCTGGCTGATGCTCGTCCGACGGGATGCTCGCGTCTGACCAAGTGGCGCATTGAGCAGCGAGCGCGCGCCTCTCAAGTGCGCCACCGCCAATGCTTGCTTGCTTGCTTGCACACACACACACAAAAAAAAAGACAACGAAGAAGAGAAAGAAGAAGACGCCAAATGAGATCAACAAACAGCTCGCACGCAGTGGCCGTATAACGAGCGCAAATACATATTTATCTTTAATGAGCGCCGTGGTCCCAAAGTACGCGTAATGGAAATAACCTGACGGCGAAGGTTTTTTGTTTGTTTGTTTGTTTTTTTCCCTGCCCTTTTCTTTTTTTTCTTTATGCTGTGCTCTCGAAAGCATCATTCGAAGCATTTATGAAGTGTTTCATTAAGTTCCCTCGCAAGCACCGACCTCATTTGCAAACCTATTAAAACTAAACACACAGTAGAGTTGTTTTTATAACAAGGTTTTGATGTTGGGTTGTTATTTTGGCCTGTAAGTGGACAGCTTTAAGATATCGGATTATAAATCATTAAAATGTATGTCATATAGTTCACCTGATATATTTCGCGTGCAGTAATCATAACCAGGTCAATATGTATATATAGAGAGCATAAAGAGTGCAAATTACACGCGACCAAAACAATGTGAAACGTAGGGGACGCTTGCGCCACCTGTTGGTGATTCCAGTGTGTTAGTTTTAATGTATTTTACTCTGGAAAAGGCAGTTTTAAGTTAGTTTTGTCCTAGTTATTCAATTATTTATTTCATTTGATATTTTAAGCCACCCTAGGTTATATTCTTTATTTACTGTTTTATATTCGCCCATTTTCATCTATTTATGTTCAATATAATTGGGAAATATAGCATTTTTGATGTACCTACATATTCCTTCATTGCCTTGTGTACTGCGTAGATGTAAATCCAGGCATCAAGGGGTTAACAAAAGCAACAACAACAAAAAAAATCAAAATTCTGTGCCAATCACAACGAGTCATCAATCCCACTTGGAAGGGGTTGGCTGGCTTTTAGGGTGATCAGGTTTCATTGCCCTTGACGACAACAGACGACCAATCCAATTGGTTACATTCAAACGATAACATCAACAGTTTACATTTGATTACGACGTGTGGGCTTGGCAAAACTGTGACGACATTGTGTGTCTGGGGCACTAATTGGCAAGTTCGACCTGGCGCCGGTGAGTTACGTTTATTACCAAGTCTGCACTTAACACTTAAAATGAGGCAGAAAAACAACATACTTCGCGTTTTAGGGAGAATTGTGCTATTTTGAAGGTCGTCGCTGGTTGAAAATGCATCAATAAATTACGTATTTCCCGTGCTAGCAAGTTCAAAAATCGAAGGACTGTTTATGCTAACGTGTGTTGCAACTTTACTATATGACTTTTATTTGTTACGACTTTATCGGCTAAAAGTGCCCAAGTTTTAGTCACGGCCGTTTTTCTTTGTTTAGTTGTTATCAATGCGGGTTTTTTCTTCTTCCTGGGGCTCCGTTAAGCTAGCATGTTAAAACGTGGTTGGACGGGAACTCGGGGTTTTTCTCCTTCCTGGGGCTCCGTTAAGCTAGCATGTTAAAACGTGGTTGGACGGGAACCCGGCTTGTCCAAAAAATGGACACAAATGAATTGTTTTTCATATAAAGAACATTAAAGTCATATTTAGGCAATATTGGCGATCTAGCGCAAGACTGCTCGCTTTTTGGCTTATTAACATTAGTTGTGGCATAATAGCTACGTTGTGTGTAGTGACCATCACTTAGTTATTCACTCTCTATACACTCTTATTTAAATAGCGAGATTACGGGGCCTCTATTTTCTGTCCGAAACAGTATCTGAATGTTAATGATATTAAGTTCATGATTACTTTTTAAATTGTTTGGCCTTCCAGCGGTCGTACGGAAACCTCAGCAACTACCCTACGATTGGATAGTGAGAAAGTAAAAGTCAGAGCTAGCGTTTTGCATCTGTAGTGAACCACACAAGCAAATAATTTTTTTTTTTTAGTTTTCTTGGTGCTTCCAAAATGTCAACATTGTTTTCACTGAAAAGCGTACATTTCACTCTGTGCCCTACAGTTAACCTGTCACCCTGAGTATGACTTATTATTATTTTTAAATTCTTTAGTACTCCTCACATCCACCATGAGCTTGGACAAAGTTTTTCACCAAAACCTCCCTGGAGAAGAACAACAACATTTGAATGAGCAGTATCAAAACTCAAAAGATGGTGAGTCATATTTTTTGCTCTTTGTGGTTCCAGTCATAGGACATATTTAGTCTTCTCCCATATCTACCATGACATTTTTCTGATGTGCGTAGCCATAACCGAATGTGAGTCACAGTTGAGCATTGCAAGGGAAAACTACCGGAAGACCACGGAAGAACTTGAATTGAAGGTAAACGGATATTTATCAAACGATTGTGGAATGATTCATCCTCCATTTTCCCGCTGCTTTCCTCTTTACTCGTTCCCAAACGGGATCAACTAAACGTGCTAATGGTCGCCACTTACGTATTACTCAATGAAGAGTCATCAAGTGTGACTGTCGAGTGACGCATCTACACAAGTCGAGCGCAATGGCATATTGACCATCTGATCCGCTTTATGATCCAAAACGTTTAATCTCTCTGGTTATTTAGATAAGGGCGGCGGCGGCGGATCGATGGCGAGCGGCGCCGTCCAATCAATGGCTAATTTCCACCGGATAACTTTAGCCGACGACCCTAAGTGCGGGTGCGAGATGCCGTGTCTGTCTGTCCAACAATGTTGACACAGCTTTAAAAAGATAGGGAATAAAACGACAAAGTAACACTTCATCAATTTAAGAGGATTAGCTTTGTATGGTAGTCAATGAGTCAAATGTCCATCCAACTGAAATGTTTAAAAATACATAACTTCAATGTTCACTGATGAACCTGTGCGATATGACAAAAAAAATATTAAAAAATTATCAGTCTACCAATAATTATATCTTTTTTTAAATTCCATCTTTAGTCGCAATGACACACAAACCCTTACTTGATAAGAAAAGAAAAAATAAAATATGATTTAAAAAGTATTTTTGTTGTTGTGCTGTGCAATAAAAATAAGACATAACAAATTAGGGATTGTAGTTCCCCACTCATGCTTGCTCATTTTCTGGACCCCCAGGCGTCTTCCAATCACAGTGGGAAAAGGTATTTGCCCCCCCCCCCCCCCCCCCCCGCACTGACCATATAAGAAGATAAACTAGCTTTCTCCTGTGATGATGGAGGAAGGTTGACCTGAGAAAACTTTGAAGAGCCCCTTAAAGAAAACAAGACTTGTTCTTTTCAATTGCTTGTGTGGCGGGCAGTGTAATCACAGCACACCAGAGAATAAACACCCCGGCCTTGAGTTACGACCAGACACGGGCATTCCGTCGCCCCTTTCCGTGCGCTAAAGTTAACGGCCATCCCCTTCTCCGCTACTCAACGCATTTTCACAGATGATTTCATCAAGTAGAGAGCTTTATTGATTTTTGAATCAAACAAGATGCCGCAGGTCAATAATGAAATGTGTACATGGTCTGGTAGCGTTTGCTTCATGAAAGATGACAAACGGCAAGATTCAAAATTGATTCATTTTTTTATTTCATACTAATAGTAATAGAAGTGGCAAATGTCAGGGCAGACAAGTTTAATGAAGTTCCTCTGGAAAGTAAAGTTGCCACTATCAATCCATCATCGTGTTGTTGACGGGTAATTGCTGCACTTTTAACCCACTGGCTCTGAAACATGAACGTTCACAGCCAGTCCTCCCAGTTTTCATGAAATGGACATATTTTATTTTCATTGGCAGACAGAGTTGGAAAAAATGTCTTGCATTTTGTGTTTCTTGGTCTTCAAGGACCAGCGATTGTCCCTGGTAAAACTTCAGCTGAACTTGATGAAAAAATGCGCCGAGCAAATAACCGAGAGAACCCAAAAGCTCCTCGCCGACGAGGCTGACCTCCAACGGCGGCTGGTGAGTTCCTACCGCCCGATAGGTTGGAAACGTGGGTAGCTCACGGTGTGCTGACCTCGCACGACAGGCCGAGAAGAAAAGCGCATTGAAATATGAGGAGCGAGAGTTCCTGCGGGAGATCTCCAGCTTCAACGCCGAATTCAGTCTCTGCGCCGGGACGGACAGTCAAACGAACACGGAGGTCCTCAACTTGAGCGCGGAGGTGGACTCACTACACAAAGGTCAGCTCTCTAACGTGTCCAATGTACCCGCGGGTTCCGGGCGTTCCGTGACCTTCCCCCTTTTAAACCCAGAAATGGAGGAAATGATCCAAAGCAACCGGTACATGAGTGATTTGCTGACACAGAAGAGGAGTCTCCATCTTGAATTGCAGGCCCTCAAAGGCATCCACGCAGGTGAGCTACCGACACCGACACGACTCGCGCGTCATCCCAAAAGGTGGAATTCCAAACCTTTGTTTTATTTAGATGTTCTGCTCCAGCTGAAGCAAGCCAAGGAAACAACCGTGGCGTTGCGGGCCGAAAGCCACGCGGCCCATCAAATGCCTTTCACCGATGCCTCCTTGATCACGTGAGATTGGCCCAAGAGGGTTAAAAAATAACCATGCCAAATGGGGTTAAGGTTCTGCTAAGGTTTATAATTGAAAAGCTCTCACATTGTGTGGCATTCTCGTTAAAAGCTTCAGTCTGAACGCCTCCTTATTCAGTTGTCAAAAAGCCAACAACCTCAACGGTGGGCCTCGGTGTTCCGACAAGTTAATTACGCCAAATGGGCTTTTAAACACAGCTCCGAAGGAAATGGGGCCAGCGGGACGCCGGCGGTGGCCCGGCTTACCTGGGCTTGTCTCTCCAACACGGATTCGCTGCCTCGATTTTCAAGTGTATTTCACGTCGGTAGAATGACAAAGGCTGCTGCCGTTTTTTAGGGAGCCGAGAGAGACGACTGTTGTAATTAGTAGTTCAGTTTCAACTAGCGTATTTGATTGTAACTCGCAAAATTTTGTAACAAAAAAAACAATCAAAGTTATACACGAATCCCGGCAAAACACTGCGATCTGCCGGGGAAAAAGTCCCCTCCGAATCCGTTATGGATAATGGGAGAGATAAAACCTGTCTTGGCCCGCCAGATGGCGTATTTCAAAAGACAGCCCTCTCCAAATAGCCTTT
Organism: Stigmatopora nigra; assembly: GCF_051989575.1. Lineage (NCBI taxonomy): Eukaryota > Metazoa > Chordata > Actinopteri > Syngnathiformes > Syngnathidae > Stigmatopora > Stigmatopora nigra. The sequence continues at coordinate 14,181,515 of NC_135519.1, read as the reverse complement.
GGTAAGTTTATAGGGTAATAGTAGGAGTAAAAATAAAAATGTTTATTTTTTAAGGTTAACAAACAAAAAGTAAAACAATAATGTTAATAGATGAACAAATGCATTGCAACGTTGCCTTGATGCACCTTTTTCCGATAAGGACAGAAAATCAATAAACTTCCGGGAACAAAGGAAGCCTCGCTAATATTGCTAAAGCCGATCCTTGCCCGAGGGCAATTACTGTATCATATCTGCATACTTTGGGTATCATATTTAATGTATATTGCACCTAAAGTAACATATCTATTGTACCTACAAGGTTAGCTAAGATAACATCGACCGCGACTAATTATTGCACTGAATGTAACGTATCTATTGTACCAAAGTATCTTTTGTCCTATGCAAGGTATGTATCATCTCAACTGGATCATTTTTTACCACAACTCTCTTGTATCTTTCATTTTTTCTCAATTAGACCTAGTGTGTAGCAGTGCATTTTTTGCATCTGCCTTGATTTATCTAACGTAAATTTCACATTGTAACCAATCTTCCCCAAGTCTAATTATCAAGTTTATGGTATCCTGTGCCGCTCGCAAATCTACTGTATCTGTAATCTAAAGAAATGCTCTTTTATCGATAATCCCATCAAAGTGTCTTCGCCGGACGCCGTGCCAAAGACCAATCGTGTCTTTGTCGGGGCGCCGTCTTTTGGTTGAGCCGGCCGCCCCCGAGCCGAACCTAAATCACCCGCGTGCTCGCCGTGGCCCCATTCATCCATCAGCCTCATTAAATACGGCCGCTTCATTGCCCCCCCACCCCGGCCTTATGGGCCCCCAGGAAGTACTGAGGATGTGCCCGGCCTCGTTCTTATGATCACCGGCCATCAATCCTCTTTAAGAGCCGTATTTTACCCCCCCGCGTATCGACTGGTGGAAATTGAATGCGTGTCAATATGAATGAGTGCAGGAGTCATTTGAAAAAATGTGTTCAGCCCGCACTTTGTTTTCCCCTCGCCAAGGCATACAGGGGGGGGATTAAAGGGCTACGCCGGACACGACTAATGTGAACCAATGTTAGATAACCAATGGCAAATGGCAATCTGGAGCGTATCATTCTTATTCCGCCGACCACAAGCCTGTTATTTTATGGCCCCGGAAAACAAACGCGAGGGCTGCCCTTTGCAAAAATGCCATTGTGTCTCCCTTTCTCCAAGTGTTTTGTGTCTTTTCAATTGAAGAGATGGAGGTGTGTAATGTGCCATATAACCTTCCAACATTTGCTGGAGCGCGAAATTACGTCGGCCAAATAGAACACAATCGTACGTTTTGAGAATTGTTTACCTTTTTACACTCATTTAGTGCCTTTGACGGTGATAGACGTCCTCAGGGTTGGCAGCGAGTTAACATAGTTTGTTGCACTTGGATTGTACGTCAATGGCAGCCATTTACTTATGCATGAGGAAACATGGGGTTGACCTCAAATGTACAGAAACCATATTGTTATACGGTGATTTACCAGAAGCAAATCTTTCAGTCTTTTGCTTGTCCGCGGCAGCCAGAGTTAAAGTGCCCTTTATGTTCATCCAGGCTTAGGAAGGAGCTGGAGAAGCACGAAGAAGGAGACCTGGAGCTTCTATTGGAGACCCTCAAGATGGAAGTACAACACCTCCAAGATGTAAGCAGTCCGTCTCGTCATCGCTGTTATATTAGCCGGGATCCGGCTTCCGCAAATCTCATTCGTGCTTATTTTTAGACTAAGTAGTCACGTTGTCTTTTGCATGTGTTTGCCGTAAGAAGATAGACGGGCGCGAGGGTGGAGAGCAGCATTAGGGCCATTGGCGCCTTGTTTCTGAGGATTAAGAGGCAAGTGACATACTCATGCAAGAATGCACAAACTCCAACCCTGGATCAGTTTAATCCTACATTCATGGGTGGGATGAACTAAATGGACTCTTCATAAATGGACAAACTAGTTTACTTAAACTGTTAATGGTGGCCCTTGTTATAGGCAAGAGATTTTGAGCCACCATTTTTGAGTAGATTCATGAAAAGCCTGATTGCCTTTACACATCGTCCAAAATGATGAGCTAAGTCTAATTTTTGCACACAAAATTACACATAGTCTTTAAATTCACCTTCAAAAACATCGCTAACAAAGTCCATATCACTGTCTCTGTGTGAGAAAATTCAAAAAGAAGCTTAATATGAATGTAAAGAAGCTCAGGTCGTCTGCTACAATTAAATCATCGATGGACCTCCAATCTAACCTGAATCCCGTCGCCGGACTGCACTCTTCAAACACTCTGCTTCTTCTCACAAAGGCAAAGTCGTAACCCTTGGGGAGGCCAGAAATATTGCCCCAACTTTCTTTTATTTCTTCTCACCTACCTGTGGCACTTACATGGTTGCACAGTGGTTTGCAGAAGCGCCTTTGGGCCACCGCGGCACACGCCAGACCTCCGTTCTGGGGAACTTGAGGTTGAGAGCAATCCCCTGGCTCGGCTCCTTTGCATTGGAAACGACAGTCAACCGTCATTGACCCCAGCGAAAACATCGGACAATGTCCAAAATGTTCTGATGAGTAGTTTTCTTATCCAAGAGTAGTTTGGACCTTGCAGCTGGCTCCTGTGCAACATTTGGGTCAGATTCCTTATGTGGAATAACAAACCGTCCTCCTTCTCAGGGTTTATGCTGCACTGCACTGCCACCTGCTGTTTCATAGCCGGAGCACATTCAGAAACTTGCTTTAGACCAGAAGTGGCGAAAAGTTAGTCTCAAGGTGCAAAACAAAATCAAACTGGGAGACAAAGAGCCACACCCTGCAGTGACCCCACAATTGGAACCACATAATTCACCATAAGTTCCCCTTACAAAACAACAGTGTTCATTTCAAGGTAAGTGTTCATTTCAAGGTAAGTGTTAATTTCAAGATAAGTGTTCACCCGCAACAGACCCACAAAACCCCCCAATGAAAACAGTATTCTTCACCACAACACGTTCCCCTCACAAAACAATGTGTTCATTTCAAGCTAAGTGTTCACCCTCAACAGACACACACAAACCCCCTCAATTAAAACCATTTTAGTCAAGATCACACTTAATCCCTCTCATAAAAAAATAGTGTTCATTTCGAGCTAAGAGTTTCCCCTCAACAGACATAAAATCCCACAATTAAAACCATTTTATTCACTATCAAACTTTCTTCCCCTCACAAATATATAGTGTTCATTTCAAGCTAAGTGTTCACCCTTAACAGACACACAAATCCCCACAATTAAAATCATTTTAGTCACTCACACTTTCTTTCCCTCACAAAACAATAATGTGTTCATTTCAAGCTAAGTGTTCACTCTCAACAGACACACACAAACCCCCACAATTAAAACCATTTTAGTCGATATCACACTCAGTCCCCCTCACAAAAAAATAGTGTTCATTTCAAGCTAAGTCAATGAGGGCTGCCCTTCAATGCCCTTCAAGGTCTTGGACCGTGCCTAAGGGCTTGGAATGAAACTCCCATTTAACTGGTTTTGGCTTCATATCGAGCAGAGAGGAACTATTTTCCCTGTGAGTACATTATTTACATTTCTTCATACGGCGGTAAACGTTTCTTTTGCTATAAATTTATTTTTTGCATGGAAAAGTACATTTTCATGCCGTCAACCGAACCAGCTAATGTGTAGATATATCCAATATAGCTGGAAAAACTTTTGACACATGCTGTTGAAGCTCAACATTTAAAAGCATGTCACGAAGCGAGTCGAAGATTAGCCTGTGTTGCTATTAAACGGTCCGTATATTTTGTTTACAACATAGAGTATTGTATTTATTACTTTGATGTATTTCTAACCGTGTTTTGATGTAGTAGTTTTACAGGTGTTCTTCAAGATTGTAAAAAGATACAATGCCACGCCAATACACCAGCAAGACAATATCCATCAAGGTAAAGTGAAATGTATGATTTATATTTTCTCCCAAAAAATTCTACTACAATATTGCAAACATTCTGTTGGGATTTTTCCCCCCACCCTTCCTAACCTATTGTTTTACTTCGATTCCGGAGCGCCATCAGTGGCGAATTGAAAGGTAGCCTGTCTGTTTTGTAAACATATGTCATAATTGCCCGCACAGGCTTTACCTGGAATGCATCTCATTGTACAATGTATACGACATATCTTATCAATCTTACAAATTTACTTATATATATGTTGATTTACATGACAATTCTGTCATACACAGCTTAGGCTTTTGATGAGTCAATGATGATGACAAAGCCTATGTCTGATTATTATTATTATTATTATTGAATTCAATTCAATTTCTAACTGTTTGAATGTAATATTACAGGGGTCGCTAAACATGACAAAAGGCTATAATGCCTTGCCAATGCACCAGGAAAACATCTTGTTGGCAAAGATTTATTATGGAGGTGCAAATAAGGAAAAAGGTCTTCGGGAACACTTGCAGAGGACAGAAGTCTGAGTAAGTCCCATTTTCTTCCAAGATTCTAAGATTTGCTAGGATGCATTTGCGGAAACACGGGGGAATATTTACAAATTACAATAATTATACAGCAATTGCTTCCCGAAAACTTAACACGATTCTTAAAATGCAGGGAGTTAGGGTTGTCTTGATTGTATTTTGCCCAAAATGTAATTACCAGCTTAAGAGCCACACCACTTTGTGCCCTGCCAAATCAGACCCACATAAAACCCCACATTTAAAGCCATCTTATTCACCACAACACTTTATTCCCCCTCCCCAAACAATAATGTGTTCATTTCAAGTTAATAAACAAACAAAAGCCCCCAATTAAAACCCTATTATTCACCACAAAACTTTGTTCCCCTCACAAAACAACAGTGTGTTAAATTCAAAGTAAGTGCTCCCCCCTAAACAGACTGACAAACCCCCACAATTAAAACCATTTTAGTCGATATCACACTTAATCCCCCTCACAAAACACTGATGTGTTCATTTCAAGGTAAGTTCACCCACACCCCCCCGCCCCAACTAAAACCATATTCACCACAACACTGTTCCCCTCACAAAACACTGATGTGTTCATTTCAAGGTAAGTGCTCACCCTTAACATACACTAAACCCCCCCAACTAAAAGCAGCCAGAATTAATACATCAACCACGGGGCAAACATCCACAGTACATAGATAATATGATGAGAAGCAAAGAGCCGCGATTTCACCACGCCTACTATATTGTAAAATCTTTATTTAGTCAACTTAACCAAGTTTTATTCGTGAAAAATGGAAGGTGACAGAACCTAGGTGTTAGGACAGGCATAGACATTTTGGAACATTTGGTAAATCCACCCATTTGATTGACTCCATTCTGAATGATCATCAAACTATGGTTATTCGGTGCAAGTCAATGAAAATCAGGACCTTGACGTTCTTTGGATGCCTTTGAACCACGGCCAACAAGACGTCCTGATGGTGGTGCTGTCGACCCGCACTGTAAACTCAAGGCGTCCAAACGTCAGTCGGCTCCCTGGTGCAGTCCGTCTGAATTATAGAAGGCCACCCGTGCCATCCATTATGGATGCGTGACAATCAGCGGCCGCATCAATAATTGAGCCTTTCAACAGAAAGTGCTGGTTAACGCTGGCGCGATTGTCTCTTTGCCTTTTGAATCCGAACGCCCCGGAGACTCGTGGTGCTTTTCCCAGCGTCCCCGTTGAACTTTTTGCCTTTTGCTTTTGTGCCGCCGCCGTGTTTGTTTCCCTGCCACTTTTATCCCGTCAAGTCGGAGCCAAGCGAGGTGACAGATGCCCTCGGCGCTCTTTTCTTGTAGTGCCGTAACTCAGTCTGGGCTAATTTTGCAGCCCTACATTAGAAAGTCATCTGTTATTTATTTTTAGGAAATTCACGCTTTCATTTCTAATATCATCCGTGACTTATTCTAAATAACTATTCTGCGCGGAGGGACCGGGCGATTCATCTGCCGGCAATTCTGGGTCACCTGCTCTTGCTTTTGCCATTTCGGGGTCAATTCTTGTACTTATTGCAGCATGTCAGGGTCACTAAAGATGATATCAAGTAAGATCCTTTGCAGTTTCAATATAAACCCCGTGTTTCTTGTAGAACTCAGACTGTATTAATTCTTGGAGCGAGAAGTCCGATCCATTTAGACGCGGAAGACTTATTTCCCTTTTCTTTCTGTCATGAATTGCATAGAACGTGAGCGGCGTGATTAAGTGGTTGATGGCCGTGAGTAGATAATCCAGACGAGCCTGCGGCGAATTACAAGCGTGCGCAGCGGCACTCCCAGTTTGCGGCAGATGGCGCAAGCTATTAATGGATCAAATATTTACAAGATGCAAATAGCTTTTTTCTGCTCTTTGTTTACCACCTATACTCCCAACTACTCAAACTCTTTTTTTATTTATTTTTCACTTCCGAGCTGAAGGAGATCAGAGTGTAAATTGACTTCTTTGCAGCCCTCAATCATTTTTTAAACCCGGCACATTCGGGATCGACGGAGGAAAACAAAGTGGCCCCTTTGTTCTCTCACTGTCAGATGCCAAAGCCGGTTCGCAGCATAATGTCTTGTCGGGATAAGCTCCAGCACCCCGGCCCCCTTGGTGAGGATAAGCAGTACGGGAAAGAAATGAACTTATTTGTAAAGGACTGAAAAATTCTGTAAGGAACGTCCCATTTTACCGGAATGAATTTGACATTTTATTGTGATAAATTTGTCATCAAGGGGGAGATACCTGCGTTTGAACAGTATGCCTTTGACATTTTAACATTTTCGGTCATGATTCACTTCAAGTCAGTCATTTCTCATCATACATGGTGCAGGTTTGATGATATTTCGTATTTGATGTGATCTGTTACATATTCCAGCACGATTGCTCTCGCTGGAAACTTTTATTGGCCAGTATAGCCTATAAATAAAATGTTATTTGTTTGCCAAAATGTAATTCCCAATTATTTCAAATATTTGTAATTAGACGGATCATACATTAGACCGCGAAAGCTCAAAACGTAAAAATAATTGTTAAACGGCGAACAAAGGTGGAGTAAAACAAACCAAAGAAAAAAAATACCCACAAGCAGATGATTTGAGCCGGAAAGCCAGGCTACTCTGTCAAGTTTACGAGCTTAGATGGCTTTCTTCAAGTCGCATTCATTTAGGCCGGAATAAAAGGAGCAAATTAAAGCCGTATTTCACTTGGGGTGGAAATGAGGGGGAAGAAGGAGAAGCGCCACAAGTATTCCACCAGCGCACAGGCGGGCGGGCCGCATCATTTAGGATGCGGGAGCCGGCAGGCCGGCCGGCCGGCCGGCCGGGCAGGCAAATGTTTCACGGAGAGGAGTGCGGCGGAAAGCTTTTAGCGCGCATTAGCCGCATCAATCTGCTCCGCAACAGACAACGGGTCGCCACTTGTCTTTTTATGCTTTCTTTTTCTTTTTTTTTTCCAATTCATTCACGCCGCCCCCGCCATGCAAAATGCTTATTTTTTTGGTAGCTACTCCTTGGGCAAATGGAAGAAAAATCGTCCGCTTTATCAGTGGACAAATTTGCAGCGAAAGCCGCATTGCCCCCGTCTCTCTCTCGCCTGGCCCCGGCGGATCTCCCCGGCCGGGCACCTCCACTTGACGTCATTATGGATGGTGCGCGCAAACGTGGCTGATGGATTGCCCGCCGTGTGGAAACGGACCACGGCGCTATTCAGCCTACTGGTGCCGGCCGGCTAGGGATAAAAGCTCTCGCTCGGGCGCCAATGGCCGGCCTATTCGGTTTGACCGGGAGGAGCCAGGGGAGAGAGTGTAGCAAAATAGAATGGCCCAAAGTCTGCAAAATGTTAATACTTGCTGGTTGTTGTGATGTGTAATTTTTTTCTGATCAATCTATTCTGAATAGGACATTGTTTCAAATTGCCACTGCGCTGAATGGTAAAAAATATGTGGGCCTCACAAAAACATCTACGTTGAATTATTATCAGCGTGAGGATGGAAACTAATTCCTAGTCGTAGCTCATGACGTGATCGTAACAACTTTTTAGTGTTAAATTCAAAACCGATCCCTATTTTTTTGGGAGAAAAAGGAAAAACTTGAAGATGTAATCCGCATAAAAACGGAGCTCAGCCTTTTTTCTGTAATTGTTCTATCAGTACATCACATTTCAAAGACTGGCTTTCAAAGTCGCCCGTTTGTGACTTCTTTTGCGATAAGCCATGGCGTTCCGGACGGCTGGCGCTTGACGACGAGGCAATTAATAAATATTGTTTGTAGCTGGCCGACGCGCGTCTGCTGGCTGGCTGGCTAGCTCGCACAGCCTCCGGCGACTACGCGCTCGCGTCCTCGCTTTGCCAATCGAATCAGGACGTTGACTTGAAAATAACTGCCGGAATTGATTGTTTATGATGAAAGAAGCGCTCTGCTTACGATAAGCTTGTAAAGGGAAGTATTATTAGAGAGAGAGCTATAAAGAACACGTGTTATACGCGCCACAAAATGGCGACCCGGGCCAGATGATTTCACCTTGGCCCTCATTTTTCAACACCCATAATTTGTATTGATGAACACTTTTTCTGATACGTACCTCTTGGACCAAATGTAAGAAATAGCGTAAGTGTTCCTTATGTCATTTTGCCGGACCAAAATTTAAGGGTCACTCTTTGCCTGCCATTGTTTTTTTTTAAAGGAAATATATTTGAAGTTGAGCCGCTCGGGTTTTGTACGAGAAAATATTTCGAAAGGAGCTGATACTTTGAAAATATTTGAAGCCCTTGTGTAAGCCCAGAATGGTCAAAACATTGTAAACAGATCACAAAGTAAAAATGAATCAAGTGGCATTGGAATGACATTGCGTTTTTCTTCTACTTTTGAGGATAAAAGTATACACGTCATTTTCTATTTCAGTTCTCGTGAGAGTCAAAACTCTGAACAACAAATCATAGTGGACGGCAACTTTTGGCAAATTGTTATCGATGAAAAGTGTCACAGGCAATCCATGTCATTCCAAAGTAGACATGACAGTCTGTTCATGAAGTAGCCACAGTTTGTTTTGTTTGTCTGGCATTTTTTTGTTGTTGGCGTGTCCACATTGGTGTGTGTGTGTGTGTGTGTGTTTCAGGAGCACACGGCGTTTATTTATCGGCGTGGAAACGCTCCAGTTGTCGTCATCTGGGTGTGAACGGGCCCCGCGGCCGCCCAATGTTTGTTTGGCCATCTGCTGGTGTGTCTGTGTGTCCGTCCCCGACTAACAACCGCCATGTGCCGCCACACTTTCCCGCTGATCAACACAATTACCGCCGCCGCCGCCCTCTAGCCTTTCATTTTTATGTCGTTCCGACAACGTGACTTGGCAGCGTGTGTGGAATCAAATTCCAAACGGGCTCGGCGCGGGTGGGAAAAGCGGGCACTTGGAATGAATATTAATGCCGTCCGAACGCTAAATAGACCGGGCGGGGGGTGCTCGCCTTACCGATAGGAACCAGGTCCGCGATACATGTCCGATCCGTTTGAACGGAGAAGAGGAGGTGTCGTCGTTCATTAGATCCCCGATAAAAGTTTGTTCAAAGACCGTCCTTGTCCATCTTGTGACGGCGCCACCATTCTTGCATTTGGGGGACTCTGGGCTTAGGGTAGTAAGGCTTTCGCTTTCTGTTGGGTCACTTTGTCTATATTTTTAACATTTTCTGTGCTTTTATGTGCAAATCGCTAACTCAATACCTGCTCTTTCAAATAATGGCATATTGCAACAACTCCTCATATTAGTCATCCTGCACAAAAGACGAGAACAAATGCGTGACAGAGTACTACTTTCAAGGCAGTACTTTTTGATTTCTCTGACGTTTTGAATCGATAGGCACCGACCGGGAAGACTACGTCCCCTCATTCTGTATCGTTCTTTGCAAGCCTTCAAGCCCCGAGCACTTATTGTTAAACAGCTTCTTCGGGCCGGCCAATGCGCATTGTGTTTGTCACGTTGCCAGCCGAGGAAAGAAAAAACTCAAAGGCGAAAGCCCGCGGGGGGTCCACATCTCTCTCTCTCTCGTCTCATAGGCTCTTTTTCCTCCTACTCCAAGCACACCTGTACGCCCGTCTTGCGCCATTTTGTTCTGACGCCCACCCGCCGGGAAGCCCAAGCCCCGTCTCCCCTCTCCCGCGTCTGCCGATACGCAGCAGTCATCTGCGGCTCGATAAATCGGCGGCGTGACCAATAAGCCTTGCTGGCAATTAGAGCGCTTGGCCGAGCAAAAGCAACCCACGCCTTCGTAAAGACGCCGTCCATTAAGTCACATCGAGCGGGTGCCAACTGAAACGGAGGGGCGTCACCCAATTGCCGTCGGCTAAATACGGTGGCGCCTCAGCCTTCGACGGACGGTAACTGCTTGAGCTCTTTCTTTGGACAAACATAACATTTTCCAGACTTAATGACACCCTTTGGCACCATTTTGTATTTTTTGCCAGAAAGCTAAAAGTTTCCCGGCAAGCCGACGATTTTGCTCGGACAAATTGTTGCGCTATTGTGCCAAAATATTTCCTCCCAGCGTGGCCAATTGCTCCCAAGGGAAGGAAAAATAGTGGTGGCTTCTGCCTTTAAGTGCTTTTTCAACAGCAAAATATCCAGCATTCACGTTGCAATCAAGCATTTTTACACACCTTTTTACTGGTCAAATATTAAACCTGCATTCCTACTCTTCCTTTTAGGGCTAATTTTCTCATTTTAATAACAATAATGTCCAACTATCCTGTTTTTGAGTCGTAAAAAGGTAATAGCTAGGAGTTACATATCCTGCGGCAGCCTATTAGGATGTTGAAATGGCACATGTCCACACCCACTGGGACATTTTGGGGAGCAAATGTTATTGCTCAAACCAACAAACAAGAAATGGTTTCCATCTTTGTGGCTCAATGGACCGTTGCCTTCCTCATGGAGGCAAAATATTCTTTTGGGAGACGTGCCCGTTTAATTCCGCTCGTAAAATGGAAGCGCTTGAAGCAATGGCCGTTGCCGTCGCCGCCGCCTGACGGCTTGAGAGTTCCCCCCCATAGATGGCACTGTTGCGTCACTGGCCTTTGAGAATGATGACGGCCTTGTAGAAAAAAGGAGCACGTCCAAGAAACGCACAGCAATATCCAAATGATAAATCTGAGACTGCGTCACATGTAACATAATCATCTTTAATAAGTGACACGGCGCGCCTTCGACTCCCTCTTCCTACTTTGCCGCCCTCGCCATTTTCTGGCGCGCGGCTACATTAGCACGCCGAGCACAGATGTGGCCGCTTCCCCGTGAAGCCGCGCTGCCCGCACGCCCGCCCGCCGCCGTCTTGGTGGAAATTCTTTGCGGGCATCTGACGCCACGGTCGGTGTCTGTTCTTGTGCGCCCTTTTGCCAAATGGCTAAATTGTCCGTTTGGGCCAAAGTAAAGACGGTTGTTGAGACAAATTTCCACGAATTGGAACAATTTGTAGCTTGGACTGTTAGCGCTTTGACCGTGAAGGCGCTCTGTGCCGACTGTCAGTCATCCTAGTGTGGATGCTAATTCAATTAGCCCGTCTCATCCCTGTGCACGTATGAGCAGGAATACATTTCCTTATTATACAGATCAATGTCCTTTTTTTTCTCTGCAGCAAAATAATTGCTATTTGATCCTTTCAGAAGTATCAATACGCATTAGTCTATTATAGCATAGCGCTCTTGTTAAACCATACACAAAATTATCGGACAACATCGTGAATTTAAACGTCATTTATTTCAATTTGTGTTGTACTCCACAATAATGAATATTGATACAACTCTTGTCGGCCATTTTAAAAGGTGAATTTCCATCCAATTTAGTACGCAAGTTAATGACAGAGATTTGCTTGCAAATTGACACAACGGGATACTGTATAGCGTGGTGTGGTGGCAACAGGGCGGGACCTTTAGTCTCCTTTCCATTCGTCCTTTTGTCTTTTGCATTCATCCTTATTGTTTTTAGCAAAACGTTGAGACTTTGCTTTGGATACTTCTCGACCACGTTGTGGCTTGTTTGGCTCCATCGGACCAAGGCACGGGCCGTCGTCATCGGGCCTGGGAATGGACTAACGGCGGGAGCTCTAATTGATCCATCGGCCGATCGATGGCTACTTCCGACCGCGGCTTCTTCTGGGAAATCCCATTCGCGCTCCAAAGATCTGTAGGGGGGGGGGTTTGGGAGCTCTGGCCGTCCGGCAAAGTCTTTTTCCCCGACAGCAAATGCATTAAGCGACTTCATCTGCTTTTCAATTACCGTCACGGAGGAGAGCGCGGGGAGGACGTCTTTTTCCGCCGGCCTAATAACCGCACGGCGAGCGGGACGCTCTGGCGCAAAGCCAACGGGATATCAGGCTAAGTCGTTATTCTTTTCCCTTTCCGCACCGCTCCCCGGCTTGATCCGCGCTAATCCCGGAGAGCCCCCACATGATAATGGCTAATGGATCCGCCGACCCCTCCCCGGCGGGCCCACGCCTCTCGGCCGCGTCCCGTCGGCCTCTCGCCCCATCCGACCGCGCTCGGACGCCGATTAGCCGGCTAACGGGATTATCGGCCGCTCTGTGCCACTTGTCCAGGTTTGAAGGAAAAGGGAAGTTTTTGGGGGAATTCAATTCCTCGCCTGCCGATAAGCTCTCAAAATAAACCCTTTTGGAAAACGACCGCGTCGTAATGTCCAAAACCATTTTGTAATGTTATCTTATCAAACAACTCATTGCCTTCCCTTTAGTCTAAAAAAATTGAAAACGAATGAAAATTCAAACTCTAATGTAATATATGTATATATTTTTGTTAACACACTATACACTAAGTAATGCAACTCCCCGTGAGGCCATGGTTATATTCATACTACACATCAATATACTTCTTTCCAGCATTAAAATAAAAAACATAACTGAGATTGGAAGAACTAAAAACCGTTCTGATTGAACGTGATATCATAAGAGCACATTAACAACCTGGCCAAATTGTAGTCCGAGCCGATTGGCCGCGTAGCGCCGTCCGTCCACGCCGCCGAAAGGTGAGCATCCGCAAACTCGCGCGTGTTTTTCCCGCGCGCCACCGGTATCGATTTCGACTCCCGTCGGACGGCAGGTGTCGGCGCCCCGGGTGCTGTAGCGGCGTCGCCGTGGCAACCATCGATCGCCGGCCCCCCCGCCCGGGTTGTTTATTTTCCCCCCGGACGGTGGGAGAACCATGACATTCACGTTGGCGTGTCGCATTCTGCGCCGGCGTTGTGATATTTAGCTCTTATTTCTGGTCCCTGCTGTCTTGGCTCGCCGCCTCGAACGGCGGTCCGTCAGAAGCCGATTGAGAAGGACGGAATCCCGCTCGACAGCCGCTCGCTCCCACCACGTTCCCTCTGAAAGGTCTGGATCATTTCAAGTGTTGCCCGGCAGCGTCCGCATCCCATAATCCCCCTCTTTACATCCGCTAGCAAGTGATTTGTGTTGGCTATTGCCTTTTTGCGCCTTTCCCCAGACACTTGAATCAAGGCGAGCTGCCACGGGCACACGGACGGCGTGCTCATTTCCGTCTTCGGCCATTTGCATTCGATCATGGTCCGTCCAGATGATTGTTGAGCATCCTTTCACCAGTGCTTCTCAAAGTGTGCCACTCGGGCAAATTGGGAACGCTACACACGTGCCTCACCGTTCCAGATGGAGGGTCCAATCCTCCCTTTGCGTGTTCTTTCCACCTGGCTAAATTGACTTCCCGGGTTGTGTCGGCAAAATGAGCGGCTTTGCGGGAAAAAAATCAAAGCCCAGACAAATTTGGACATCCGTCATGTCGACGAGCCCAATGTTTTTCCGGGACTGGCGCGGAATCGAAATTTAGCCACGTGGCTATCGATCCCCGCCAGGAAACGTCCGGCTAGATGCTAGCGTGGCAGGTAAATGACTATAAACAAGCATAACCCCCCCCCCCCCCCCCCCCCACCCAAACCCTACGCTGCGCATAATGCACATAAATAGACACGGCAAGATGGGAGACAACATCATTAGCGGTCCCGGAACAAAAAAAAAAAAAAACCTCCTTGACGGGTGGGCTTCTCTCCGACTCGATCAATCAGCCACATAATGGATCACTTTGGGCCTGAAACTGCCTGCAAATGATTCCCAATTTACATTCAAATCAGTTCCCGTCTGTGTTCACGCTTACGGGGACGGAGTCTTTCCTTCTGCAATCAGGACACAATGGCCCCGGCGTCCCTCGCCTGCGTTTGCGTCCATTTGCAGGCGTAAGAGAGTGCTCGCCACTCTTGAAGCAATTACAAATGATTTTGCGTCCGATTACAGGCCAGACCGCTGGTGTCCTTAACGCTTCCTGAGCCACTCATTGGCTGCCGCTAGACCTTCATATTATGCCGTGTTCCCTTCCGTTCTGTACACAGTTGTAAAATAAAGGGTCATGGTGGGGACAGAGTTCAACTTGAGGTCCATGTCAACACAAAATAGCATTCAGCTAACTCCTAGTCAAACAACTTGCGTGGCTAAGGAAGGAGTGAACTTTTATAAACCCGGGATTAAAGAAGCCCCTTTTGTGTTTACGAATAAGAGGAAGAAAAGATGATGCAAGCGTATGTATAATCGGGAGAAGGCACAATTGTGTCGTCATCAGGAACGCAAACGGTGCCATAGGGGAATAACAATGTTGTCATGTGACTTCTTGCCATTTGGGATTGAGCAAACATTCATTTTAACGGCTGCCTTTGCGTTTCCGCCTTTTGTTTCCCATAGCCGGAACCCAAAAAGCTTTCTCTGACATTCATTGAATTGCCGTTGAAGGCAATAGACGTCCCGCTCCAATATTTACGCGCCCGAGTTAGAATTGTTCTTTTTGTCTCCCACGCACAAAAAGTCTTTTCCAGGTTTGCTGTGTGTAGCCGTCGTATCAAATGGGAAAAGGCACGATTTTGTCCAATTGCGCGGTCCCGGCCCGCCACGGTTGCTCCTGGTGGTCCTCCTAATGCAGAGGACGTCAATAATGAATGAGCTTCCATTCTTCTAACTGCTGCGGTGGAGCCGGCCGGCCTGCGCACTTGATTAGCGGTGGCGCGACCCACCGCAGCTTAAAACAACTCCAAAATACAACCCGGCCCTCTTACAAACCTTTCTGCCGGCGCCCAAAACTCTTTCCGGACTCGTTCCAGGTTGCAGTTTGTACTCTGACAAATACCGTATATTCTAGCTAACTTTCACAGTCTGTCAAATACGGTTTGTTCGTAATCCTAATTATTGTACGGCCACTATAATGTAGCCCGCAAGAAAGATGACTTTAGACGATGTGACGTGTGGACAAATGAAGCTTGTGTCGACAATCTATACTGAAGGAGAGCAGCATAAAATGCCTCGGGTACGTCGGCTTTCCAGTAGTCCGGGAAAAAGTACGAAGCGCGCTGGCTGGCCTTCAGGCTACGCTGGCGCCAACGTGACAAAAGAGAGGCGCCCGCCAACGTAGCGCTCCTTCTCCGGCATTCTTCTCGGCCGCCCGTTATCGGAGCTTCTCGCTAAAAGGCCGCTTTGATAGCGCCGCTTAGATAGCGCCGCTTCAATAGCGCGCATACTTGTTTTGTTTAGCGGCTCTCTGGCTCGGTTACGCCACGTCAATCAGACAAGCCGTAGCACGTGGGTCAGGAGGGGTGGCGCCCAAAAAATGGAGGAGAGGCCGCTCTTGTAATTGAATTAAAAGAGCAAGGCAACAACAAAGCGCATTTGAAGGGCCCGCGACGAGCGCGCCGGCTAATCCCCGGACCGCTTTGTTATTGTAATCCCGAGCTCTTTAATTAGGAATTGTGCGTACGCGCGTGTCAAAGCAAAAGCTTGTTCTCGACACGCCACTTTCTAGTGTACAAGTACCTCGCTTTGTGACGCTATAACGTGTAATGCGTGAAAGCAAACGTTTGTCACCATTTTCAACTAATAATTCATTGCTTGCCTTTGCCGCCGTTCTGTCAGATTTTGCTAGCCAAGCTCTTACCCATAGTATTCATTTTTGTCAAAGGTTGTCATTGCCCCCATTTTAGTTGTCACTATCTCATTGCACATCTTTTTGCTTCTGGTTTTTGTTGTTTTCAATAAGCCATTCAGGTCATACAGTATACATTGTTAATCTTTTACCTGTTTGCTTTGTTTGAGTGTTGTGAGTTGTAATGCGTCAGTTCAGGTTAGTGCGTGATCCGTAAACGGGGGATCACTGCAAATAGATTTTTGTGCACTTGTCGGCCGTCCCTCAGTCACAGCCAGACGTATAAACACCGGTAGCGCTCGGCTTTATCGGAGCGCCGAGGGCCACGGCTGATGGCCGGCCGGACCTCGGCGAGGTCGCCCGCCGCTCCTGGGGAGCTAATTGATGGGGCGCCGTGAAAAGACAACCTTGGAACGCCGTGCCGTCAAATAAGTCAAGCTTTTGTGTGCCCCGTGTCAACCACACACCTTTCATCGTCCCATCCATTCGAAGGGAGGGTCGGCAGCCGAGGAAACCCGGTTCGAACCGAGTCGACCTTTAATTCCGTGTTAAACTCTTGATTTATTGTATAGTCAAAACCTAGATTTGTGTTGAGAATGGACGCCTGCCAAAGCAATGCCTATCCTTGTCTATGGTTTGGCAGTGGGCTAAAAGAGCTTAGGCCATTCTTTTCTAATGTGTTTGTCTGTCATTTTGGCGCCCCCGTGGCTAATGCGCCGCTCGTCTCTGTGCTTAATGACACAAATCAATTAATGACTGGCGCTAACGGCAATGGATGGCTAAGCGCTTTAG
Organism: Stigmatopora nigra; assembly: GCF_051989575.1. Lineage (NCBI taxonomy): Eukaryota > Metazoa > Chordata > Actinopteri > Syngnathiformes > Syngnathidae > Stigmatopora > Stigmatopora nigra. The sequence goes on along the minus strand of NC_135519.1, from coordinate 14,164,785 downwards.
CGCCGAGCGCTCCGCCGTGAATGATAGACGGCGCTAGTTGGGGGAAAAAGCAAAAAGTCAGGGGGGGGGGGGCTAACGCGCTGCATTTTGGATACGCGGGTATCGCTCTTCCCTATCGATTTCATCTGGACAAATGTCAGCGGGTCATTTCATGCTGGCTGTGTGGCGTTGGCTCCAGTCTCACTGCAAATATCTGCTTTTTTACCACATTAATACTGTGCATCATCAACTCATAGTCTGAATTTGTAAACTGGTGGTTGGTGGCAATGCGTTGGGCCCGCCAAGCAAACGAAGCTGGCCACTCTTCATTCCGGTCATTATGGTGCCGATTATCATTTTCACGTAGGCTTCTTTAAGCGGAGACTAAACGGAAGTTCCCAGATCCAAACTCATTTCAAGGATTTAGTGGAGCCGGCCGGGTCTTATCCGGGCGGGCGCAACTCTTATCTGGGATCAATCCATTACATTTTTTTTGAAAGTTTGGCTAGAGCCTTAGCTATCTCTGGGCTTTTGATGTTTCCCCGCCTTGGCCTCATTTGCATATCGCGCCACCGTCGCTCTTTCTGATTAGATTAGCCTTTGCTGCAGCGCCACCAACGGGAAAAGGCACTGAATGCAGCTTTTCTTCTGACTTTTTTTGTAACTTGTCCAGAAAGCGAGGACGGCAATGGCAAATTATTTATTTATCGTCTTAAAATAATAGTATTTCTTGTCATGCGCCTGCTTTTTTTCATCAGAATTGACTCGGCGATACGTTTACCTCCAGATGAGATAAATAAAGGACAGATTACCCGACGGGTGTTGGATTACCCGAGCGCATGTCATCATTTGTTGTAAATTTCCAAATGTCACTTTGCCGTGTTTATCGAATTTACCTTCTCTCTGACACCTGCCTTTTGACAAACTAGCTCGTTTGGTGGAGGGGGGGGGGCGCCGTCATTAATTGCGCGCTAATTACACCGATGAGTTTGCCTTTCACGACTAATTAATGTCGGCGCGATCGGCCGGACGCGGCGACATTTCCGCGGGGGCCGCGTCGGCGTCTAAAGGAGCTCTCCCAAAAGTCTGGCAATTAAGCGTCCGTGGCTGGCGCTTAGCGCTTGGCGGCTGCCAGGTGCCACGGCGGCAAAACTAGTCTTCTTAAGTGCTCTCCCGCCGCCGCCGGCCGGGAAGTGGACAAGATGTCGCATTTTTCTTTTATCTCTTGGACTGTGATATACGCTGACTTTATTCTGGAAAAACAAGAGTGAAACTGGTGAAGCTCATCAAGTGGGCTCGTGAATGTTTTCCAAATTCTGCCCCCCGAAAGCACTTTTTGTTTTAGCGCCATGACATTTGCTCGAGTCGTCCGTCACGAGAAGCCACAAAATTCTGACATTTTCAGTCCATTTGACAATTGAAACTTTGAAGCCGCTTGAACTTTGTAGACGATCCCCCAAAATGTCTCTCTTCTGGATTGATTGGCGTCCGAGGGTAGTGCCGTTTAACACGTTGTCTACCACCATTCTTCTTCCTCATTCTTGGTTCACGGCGAGAATTGACATGTTCGTCCAACTTCTTTAAAATATTTGAACATACAGGGATTGTCATTTTCCGTAATACAAAAAGCACAGTGGGAATGCTGCTACTATCTTGGCCAATGAAATGGCTGCCTTTCTGTTGTCCCGCCCTTCCTCATGATGCCATTATTATGTGCCGCTGGCTGCCTTTCTGTTGTCCCGCCCTTCCTCATGATGCCATTATTATGTGCCGCTGGCTATTCATTAGAAGCGTTCCGGTTCAAATGGATTAGACGTAGCAAACAAATGTCAAATCACAGCGCGGAGGTTGAAAAAGACTCCATTGACAATTGGACATCCGTCAGCGTCCGTCAATAGCACGTAAAGCTAGCATCCCGTTCTCATCTGCCCACGTAAATCTTCAGCCTTGGCGTTTATTTAACGAGCTTTAAGACGAGGAAGGTCCCGCCGGCGATGCCGTTGTAGCCGCGGCGCCCACGTGTCGCCGATCCCGCCCGCCATGGATTAACACGCCACATGTTAAATCTCCACTTTGTTCCCGAAAGTGGCGGCCGGCGCTAACGTGACAATTATCGAGTTGCGGCGAGTGTCGGGAGGGAGGCGGTCTGGCCTCCCCGCTGCGCTCTGTCCGCCGTCGCCATGGCAACCCCCGCCGTCACCGGCGAGGCACAATCGAGTCAGCCGATGGCCATCTGCACCGCCCGGGCGACCGTCCTCTGTCCGTCTCCCAAATCTCAGGCAAAATGTCAATTCCCCAACGTCAAGTCGTCGGCTGTCCGATCCAAAGAAACGCTCAAAACGGTCAAAATGGACATTTGTTTTAGTCAGTAATGCGATACGTGTCATTCCTTCATTTGTTTCTGTCATTGTTGTTCTTTCACTTGTTAACACACTTTCCACTTTAGCGCGTTTGGGGCTCACAGACTCACAAATTCACACTTTAGCTAAAAATGTGTTGATTTATGTTTAATTGTCTTATTTATGCAATATAATAATACATTTATACACTCCCGTATTTCACAAGGTTCACGTTTGGCTTTTCACATCGTTGACACATTTTGACAAAAATGGACAATTTGAACAAGTTTCCGCTTTTTTCAACCCGGAAAATGTCCCGGAATCCATCCATTTTCGACCTTTGACCCTTTAACTTTGGCCCGGCATTGCTCACTTAACACGAAATGGAGAAGTCAAGACAAAATTGTATCACGTGACGGAAGGTCAGCAGGCGTCTGGTCGGGAAATCCTCTTGGTTAATAAACGGCCTGTGTTTCTTTTCTGTTGGTATCACGTGAAATGATGCGCATTGTGCTTTTGCTTTCCTGCGTTGGCGCGGCTCTGCGGCGGCGAGATTAAATGTGACGCCTTTCCATATTCATGATGGCGTGCGAGAGCATCTCATTATTCATTGGCGTGTTCACGTGTGGCTGCGCTGATGAAAGCACGCCACCAGAAAGCTGACACATGCGCCAAGATACTTTGGATCCAGCCTTTGCATTGTCGCAAGTGTCATTAGCAACTACATTCTTCCGCTCTTGTCGTCTTGAAAATAGCTTTCTTCTTTTACATTTAGGAATGTGCTTTTAGTTAAAAGAGAGGTTGATTTGCGACCACCACCAGTTGCAGTGAATGGATTGGTTTTAGCATTGCCACAAAAGTATCTATCGTTATACGGACAATCATTTTATCAAGATTGTCAATTGTGGAGGAGAATAGAAGTGGACTGCACTGGTGAATTTAAAGTACATTAATGTCCGTTCTGGTTGGTTTCAAATAACAAAATGAGTATTTTTTTCATGACAAAACTCTCACTGAAATAGCCCGACGTTGATGTTACTCTTCTCTGTTTAGTCCCAACTTTTCAGGCCATTCAACACGTTTCCGTCCAATGTCATTCTTTAGCACGTTAGCTCAGGCGTTGAATTTCTGCGGCGTGTCGCTCTCCGTGTGAAAATATCCTGAGTAAAATGCCACTATGATCCCGGCCTAACTCTCCTTTTATTGCGCTGGGAAAACTGGGCCGCGTTCATTGTAATTTGGCGCCGGGCTCCATTAGTTCCATTAGCGTGGCCGCCCTGCCCACGTGCAACTTTATAATATAACATGAAAAGAAAAGGTGACATTTTTTTTCCTGTCCGGCGCCTGCACTTGATTTGTTTTCATGTAAATGGGTTAAAAAAAAACAACAAGAACAACAGCAACACAAAAGCTCCCCAGCTGTGTGCACGTTAATTATTCAGCTTTGACCTGCCCGTCAGACGCGCACGCTTTCCGCCGTTCGCTTAGTAAAGAAACATTCTCTGGTGGCTTACTTCGTCCGTTCGTGTTTGTGTAAATCCCCACACCACAAAACAATTCATTCCGGCGGGAGGGAGATTCCCGTATGGACGGCAAACAATACGCGCTCAATAAGTACCTGTCAACGTCAACAGAAAGAAATCTAAATGTCGCGCGTGTAATGACTCAAATGGTTGACATCTACGAGTGCTTTCTCTTTTCTTCAAGAGCTCGGCCTCATCAAATAAATATCACCCAATTTTACGCGCGGTGGCAACAAATCCACAAAAATATAAGTCACTTTTTTAGGGAGGCCATGCAGTACAAAACTAAATGCAGGCCAAATAATACACGGTGAAGAAAAGAAAAGGTGAAATGGGGACAATCAATCAAGAAGCACAGTGAAAGTGTGTGTGTCTGCCTTTGTAGGTGGAGCCAAGCCTTAAAAGGCAACGCTAACGAGGTGTCGCCCGCCTCCTTTGCATAATGTCAAACGCAAACACGCCACCGGACGCCGTCGGCAGCCATCTTGCTTTCAAGGGCCGTCGCTGATTAGGCGCTAATGCTAACATCCATCACTCTGTGTGACAACCCGCGCGTTAATGACCCTCGTTTGGTGGCCGCGTACGCCGCCCTGTCAGCCCGTCGCATCTCCCGACTCTCCCTAGTGCGCGGACACCATTTTGGTGCATTTTGGTGCATTTTTAAATCCACAAAGATGTGACGCGCGCTAGGTTAGGGCGACCGTGTTTCCCGATAGGAAGCTATCCACAAAATGAAAGAGACGTTGAGCAATGAAAGGCCAAAACTCAACAGAAAGGGACTGAAAATGAACATGAAGTGAGCGATCAATGGAAGTGGCCCAGAAGGCCCCAAAGTCAATAGGAAGTGAGTGACTCAAAATGAATCCGCCATCATGACGGAAATGCCCCCAAATGAACAGGAAATTACAGATAAAATGACCCAAAAGTAGTTTAAACCCGTCTTTCAGCGCCATTGACTACGCTAGACGTCCATTCCATTTCGACTGGGTGGGAAGATGAAACATTGCAACGATCCCATCAAACCGCTAGCTAGCAAAGTTGTATTATGAGCAGGATTTTCCTGGATTTCCTGGCTCCATTTTTGCTACCCATGGCGTCGCCTTCTTCTTTTGTGGCTTGTTTGTGTATTGGAGCTCATCCGGCGGCGAGCTCCTTCTCTCCCCGCGACACTTCATATCCCCCCCCCCCCCCCCCCCCCTCAATCCCGACAGCCTCAGTCTCTTCTGGAGCGTGGTTACGCACGCACGCCACGGCGCGCCTATCAGAGAGTCGGCAGCGCGACCAGACGGCGCTTGTGTCAATCTCGTAAATCAGAAGCCAAGCCACGGGGCGCCTGTCATTTCTGCACAAATGCGATAACCCAGCGCCGCTGCGCGTGCGCGTGGCACCGCGGGGAGGGTGGCGGCGACGGTAGCGGCGGCGTCGGCGGCGGCGTCTTTCGCAGCAGTAAATGGAGACGTCAACTGCGGGCGGGATGGCTTTATTGACTCCAGTCCGACTGGTGCTCACGTATTTTGTAGCATGTAGGCTGCGTGGATGGAGTATCACGTATCTTGGTCAGGTCACCATCATTTTTGCGTGATTGTCAATTTGCATCTCTAGATTTTTAATTTTTCCGTTGACTTTGATCCAAAAACAAGCCTACCCTATTGGCAGAGACACAAACATGCCCGTGAAATCTTTTTTTTTTAATTAGTACTCTTTATGCACTCCTTCATTTTCAACACGGCTTATCCTCGTCGGTGTGGCGGGGTGCCGGAACCGGCTGTCTCTGGGCGATAGCGAGACGACACGCAGGTGCGCTCGCCAGTCGGTCCAAAGGACACAAGATAACTTTTGTTTGATAAAGTATGTGTAGTTTTTGCTAATGATATCACTTTGCAGTCTGCCTGTTTACATTTGCCTTGATTTGGCTTCGTTAACCAGCTGGCAAATGAGAATCTTTGGCCCTTTTCTGTTGTTCAAGCTTAAGATGGAGTTCATGCTCATTGGTTTTTGGGTCAGGGTTCGCGTTGTGAATTTCATTGAGTCATTCCATGGCAACACGTTTTTGGGTGCAAGTGATCCGTGGAAAAGGTTTACTTGTGTTTGATGGGGGCTTATTCAATAAGGTTTAAGGTTAAGAAAAAAAGAAATATTCCGTTTACCTTTGAATGCGTGTCAGTTTGTGCTATTTCCGTCGGGGGGGGGGGGAGGGAAAAGGGAAAGGTAACCACGAGGTGAGAGGAAAGTGACAAGTCAAAGAAAAGAAAAGTAACACAAGCACGTGGTGAGATTTCTCTCTCTTTTGCCTTAAGTCGCATCCAAACTATTTGATGGTGACAAACTTAATCCCCCCACGCGCCCAAGAAAAGGCTGCCGGCACGGCGTGGTATTTTTGCCTCTCGCCGCGGCACTTTGACGGATCAACGACGGACGCTTCGGGACTTCCTTTTTTTATCTACGCTTCTACTCTTTGCTACCAAGTAGACTCGCGAAAAAGCCAGCGGTCCGTGCATGGGGATGGAAACGAGATGTTTTCAAAACGGGAGCAAGGAAAAGATCACTTTCAAATCTAGAAAAAAAAATGCTACCTGAAAGAGTAGGAGTCCTTGAGATCCCCTGCCAATCATTGAATTTGGGAAGGTTTTGAACGTGGGGGTGATGGAGCAAAAACCAGCTCAGAATAACAAATACTTCATGTTCCACTCTCTAAAAAAGCATTCAATTTGTGGCAAGTCTAGTCAAAGTAGATCTATTTCTGAATGTGTCAATGGCTTGCTTGTCTCCGGTAGAGTCGGCTCTTAAAGGGCCAGACGCGCCTAGATGTGGGCCTGACGTTTTTACAAGCATGGCGGGCTTAAATATGACAGTCATATTTACAGGTGATTGATTTTCTGGGAAAAACAAGCCGCCAGCATCCAGCCAGCCAGACCAGCGCTATAAAAAATCAAATGAAAACATTTGCGCCGCCGCCTTTAATCAATTGATTATAAATATTTACTAACCGGAACCTCCGACGGCCGACAACAGATTGCATATATAAATTTGCTTGTGGAAATATGATTGGTTGAATGTTAAAAAGTCCAGCGGGCCTCAGAGGGGAGCCGTTCACATTTAGTGGAACTGGATTTTTTATTATTATTATTATTATTAATGCAACAGCTGCACGCGCTCATCTGTTTTACTGTGATACTAATTTACGTGTACGTGAGTTGACCATTGCGAGGAAAAATAATTCAACGCTGCCAACCTTCCCAGGCAAAATAGTTTGCACGTCCAGCACTGAAACGTTAAATGACCTTCTAACCTCTCAATTAAGACTCAAAAGTAATTTGTCTATCTTGCAGTTTAGGGGTTTTTTCTCTCTGAAAAGTGTATTTTCCATTTATTTGTTTTTGGTGATATGAATACGATTACAGTAAAACGTAGAATGGATGCCGTGATTATAGTGAAAGCTTTCACCTACTTTGGAGGAACTTTGTTTGGCTCGTGAGGGCGCCTACTTCTTCATCTTGGGAGATGGTTTGTGAATTTGGAAGTGATCATTAGGGTAAATAATTGCGGCGGCTCATTTCCTCGCATGAGTCACGTCTTTCTTTCAATGGGCTCCTAAACACTATTGATCCGGTGGCTCCCCCATAACAATAAAATAGGAAGGAGAAGCAATACAAACAGCCTTCACTGGCCACTCGGTGGAAAAAAGACTCGATGATGACGATGATTAGAATCATGGATTATTTAGGTTTTGAATTGTGGTCTGAACTCCAAAAATGTTTTCCCTCTTAAAGTCACCTGCCTGTTTCAACCAATTCCAGGGCCTCGTTTCCCGAAGGGGAGGCGGCATCTTCGACAGATTGCCGCACCCTATAGCATGCTAGCGAAAAGGACTGTATGCCCCCCCCCCCCTCCCCGCCCCAAACTATCCCGTAACTGCCGACCGACAGCGGCGCTGCGACACTATCAACTTCCCGCGAGCTCTCGCGTCCCAGATACAAGACGTGATGGATGGCGGGTGTCATCGGAAAGGGCAGACAGCTGCTTTGCCTGACGGATGGCGACGCCCCGCCGGAGGAAGACCGGGAGGAAGGCGTGCCCGCTCTGCAGCCGCCCGATAACGTCGGGAAAAAGACGCCGGCAAAGTGGCGGAGCGGCAATTTTTTGGGCCGTCTGCGCCGACCCAAATGGACGCCGCTGACGGAATACCTTGCGCAAAGGTCAGCGGAGGCGAGTGCATTATCGCTCACTTCCCTCGTCTTTACCCTCCCCCCGCCAAGACGTACCTGACGACCTACTAAAAACACGTATGCCAAGTCCAGAGTTTGTTTTCCGATACTAAAACCGTCCAGATCTAGCCATCATTCACTCCAAAGTCAAAGTCGGGCCAGTTATGACACGCCTTGACCTAGATGTCCAATCCCCCTGGAAGCGTAGCTCCGTCTCGAGCCATCGTAACCCCGACAAAGCCGGCGATTGACAAAAGCCGTGGGCTATCTCGGGCGAGCAATGTAAACAAGGTCCGCCGCCGTGGGTAATGGATGCAGCGGCGGGCCAATGAATGGCGCTGGATTTGGACAGTCAATAAAGCTCCGTGTCCAATTTTGCAGATCTTAACGTCTTCCAGCGAGTCGTCGAAGCTTTTACGACACGCCGCTGATTTTTGCGCTAATGGCCAAGACGCGCAAAGACGGAAGGACGGACGGACAATGGGACGGTCGTTAAGGGACCTTCCGCAGCGCCGGCCAATATCAAACGGAGAGCCCAAATGGCCACCGGTGGGAAGCCGGCTTTCAGTGGAAATGCCCATCATTAAATTATCATTCATAATGATGGCTTCTCCATATGTTCCACACTAAAAAAAAAAGATCCCTCCGAGGCCTTTTTACAGAAAAAATGCAGGCAAAAAGTACAAAGACAGGAGAGAGTCGTTGAAGTTTAGCGATGGCCGTTTTTCACCTTCTTAAGATTGCAAGAAGTTCATTTCGAGGGGGCTCCAGAGGCACACTTGGTTTGAACGCTAGACGTTTTATGGGCCTTCTATTCTGCAAATGATGATGGAGCGCCAAGACTGGCGTAAGTAACATCTTGCTCTTCAGCTTTACTTTTTATTTGCTACTTTACAAATGCGTGTTTACCTGACGTAAAATGGCGGCCAGATACGCACGTCGTAAAAAAGGTTCGCTTTGTTGCCTTTCCCAAGGACGTTTGTTTTTGGTTATTTGACAGTGAAGAAAATTGTAGCTATGTTCCACAACCGATGGCTGTCTTTTGGCTGATTTTGGCTGATTATGTGTGTGCATGTCACTTTTCACATTTGTCCGTCAGTCTTTTTACATCCCCTAGGCCGGCGAGCGCCGTGCTTGTTTTTTTTCTCTCTTAAATGACTTGGAGACAAATAGCGGGCGTACGTTGGCCCGGTGGCGCGCTAATGGAGTGTAAAGCTGCCTTTTTCTTCTCAAATCATCATCATCTTCGGCGCTCGGCCGTCAAATGCCCAAGTAGCCCGAGACGTGTTTGCTCTCCCGGGCGGGAAAATGCGTGGAGGTCGCTCCAATGTGACCCGCACTCTTGCCGCGCTTGACACCCGACGCTCCATTAGCATAAAATGAAGCCGTGCAAATTGGAAGCCAAATGTGTGTTTGTTTTTTTAAATGATTATTTCAAATCATTGTTATTCTCTGCCTGGGTTCGTGGCTTGTAAAACCAACGCAAAAGGGAAGCACGTTTTGCTCATTCCTGGAAAAAACATTTGAAACGGTTTGTCTCCGAACCTCGTCTATTGGTAGAAATTTTACTCCAAACAGCTAGATGGCGACGACGCCAAGATATCGATGTTGTGAGTTTCATGGTCTCGGCTGTATCTCGGACTGGTCTCAGCCGGGTGTCTGTAGTTCTTTGTCGGTAGGTGGTTTGAAGGCTGCTGTTTTCACCTGCCGTTCCACTTTCCGAATGGCTCCAATTTTTTAAAATGTATTTTTTTTTCGTCACTGCAGCGTAGACATTTAATTCACTGTTAATTTCCATTTTGGCAGAGAAGTCAAAGCTTATAGAAAGCGAATCAAATGTGGCTTTTCAGTGTAAAATTGTGGGTTTGATTTTGAAGAACAGACGACAAGTGTAACGCTTGGTTGTCGGTGACATGTTCGCTATGATTTCCCTCACTGCCAGTGAGCGCTTTTCTTCCCCCGCTGATTCCAGGCGGCCTTCCAGTTTTTTAGCTGATGCTTTGATTTCTCCAGCTGCGGAGTTCCAGTCCAAAAGAACCCCCGCAAATAGTAGGCCCTCCGCCAGGGGGAAACCTTCCCCGTTTTCGGAAACATTGAGTAAGGCCGTCCAGAAGAATGACCATTTTTTTTGTAGGCCAGGCGTCCCGGACCGGGTTTTGACGGCGCCCCAGCCTACAGCCGCCGTCCTTGGCCCTCGACGAATCGTTTAGGAGAGCGCGTCGAGGCTCAGGCTGGAAAAATTCCACTCGGCTTTGCGCGCCGTTGCCATGGTGACATAAGTAGGCGTGAACAATGGCGACGCCACGGCGAGAAAATGCTTTTGCTTTTTTCCACACGTAAACGCCGACGTTTGGCGCATTCTAGGGTTTGCGCTGACATGACATTCGGGAAAATGAACTCTAAGCGCCTTTGCCGCTGATAAATGTCCAATGGCGCGCCGCTTAAAAACTCCAACAGCCTTTTTTTGTGCGTATAATTGTCAAACGAGTTTTTGAAACGATACCTCGCTGCCACTTTTCCATACGGCCATTTTAGGTGAATTCCTGGTCAACTTGTACTCGGGGAAATGTGCCATATAAACGAGCGCTAGCCGAGAGGGGTGATTGCAAGGGGTGAATGTAATGTGGCAAAAGCAGGGCGTCAAAGATGATTTTCCAGATTGGCCTTGAAAGCGCGGCGCCAGCAAGGACTGCCTGGGCTTTAATTTCATTTGTTTTTTTTTTTGGCTGAGCTTGGCAAGCCTTTGGATGCTTCACACTTGTCATTGAGAATATTGTCGCCGCAATGAAGGGCAAACAAAAGGGAGTGCGTCGAGTGCCGCATACCAATAGACAAACGGCTCAGTCTCTGGCAGGTGTGGAAATAACACGTGTCGGGAATCTACCCAAAGTACAGAAGGGAGAAAGAGGTCGGGGAAGCTGAAGCGGGCAGGAAATTGTGCCCGCCGCCGCTCTTAAATTATTCTCAAAGGAGGAGAAACTAACACCGACGGACGGTGTGGGCGGATTATTGGACGATGGCGTAAGCTCTGGTTTCCTCTCCTTCTTTTGACGGCCAAAAGGTTATTTGTACTTTACAGATAATCAAGTACGTGTCATTTATAGTCCAGAAAATGTGGGGTTTTTAGATTGCAGTGCCGCTTGGCGTGCTGTGGCATAACTCGGTACTACACCAAAGGTTTCTCTATTCCCACTTGCCAGGATAGCGCCTCCGCTTTCCCGTAACTAAATATATCCGGCTCGTTGGTGTATTTCTGAGCTCTCAGTGGCACTCCCGTCGACTTCTGGCTGACACAAAACGGTGACGCCGAGCGGGGCGGACATCCCGGGAAAAATAACATATGAAAAAAACATGCCTGCTTCACACTGAGCAAAAAATAGAGCAGCTCTCTCGTGCGTATGGGATGAGCAGGGATGGGGGGGGGGGGGGGGGGGAAGAAAAAGTGCTGAAGGAAGAGAAAATCACCTCACTCTTTGGCAGTATACGTGGAAAAAAGCAAAGCCCCGCTAATGTCCAACGTGGAACGTGTGATAACAATGCAAATCCAAGCCATCGATGGCAAAGGAGGAGAAAATGTGTCTTTGTTTTCAACTCTCAAACTCATCACACTTGAAACCTTTATTTGCTCCAAACACTAATCTGAATAACATTTGAAATCTTTACATCTGGCTTCAACACAAGCCTTTAAATAAATAGATAAAAGGTTTGATTTATGAGGCCTACGCCCCCCGTCCCCCCACTCCCCCCTCTCCACGGTCAGATCCAAACCATAAAGCTTTATCTGAAGGTCAATAATTTGGAATGGCTTCTTGGTCTAATTTTCCGTCTCAGACCTAAAATACGATGGCCATCTAAAGGGGATTACTCAATTTGCACATTAACAGCTAAAAACAGAGCTCTAATCAAGCTGCCTCTGTCCAAATAAGACAAAATAATCCATTTGTAGGAGGTAAGATTTTTAAAAATGTACAAAAAAAAGCAGTTCCTCCAAAATGCTAGCTACCCGAACCTTGCGTTCATTCACCACACTTGGTGATCTTTTTCAAAAACCAATGGTAATTATTTCTCATTTAAAAAGTCAAGTCAGATTTATTTAGATGGCCTTTAAACCCCCCCCCCCCCCCCAATCATTGGTTGTGTTTTTTTGAAAACTATAATGGAAAGGCAGCCCAAAATAGACGATAAAAAACCCGCTTTGATTGTTGAACCTTGAAGTGTGCGGACCAAATAAACCACTGAAATATTATTAAAACACCTGGGAGCTCTTTTGGAGAGCGAAAAAAAAAAATCTCCTTGAAGTGTACTGCCCATATTTGAAAATGTCTGCGCAACTCGGAAGCAAAGAAAAATATTGCAAAGCGTGACGCGGCGTAGGATATTTCGCAGCACAATTTGAACCTGCCTTGCGTCTCCTAAATTGCCCTCCGCATCCATCTTTTGGCTTTGTTGCACCAGCCACGGTGGAAACGTCTTGCCATTGTGTGTAAACACGTTGCGGCAGCAGACTGAGATACTTCTTACCGCTCGGTAACCAGGTAACACAAGAAAGTAGCGGAAGGGGCGGGCGGGGGCTGATTTGGCGGTCCAACCCGGCAGGCCGGCTTCTGCCAGATGGAGAAACGACTACTTAGCGCACGACATGGGGCGCAGCGGCGTAAACACGCGAGCGGCGTGTCACGGCGTTTTGCTCCTTCAATCTTTTACAATGGCCGCCCAAATGGTGTCAAAGCGCTCGAGTGGAGTGCTTTTTGACAATAGCGGTCGTGGCATCATTCATCAAGATACGGCAAGCTTTTCAAGATGTGCAATTCTGCATTCTGTGTATGCGCTAAGTCCTAATTTAGTTGAAATCTTGACCCCATGTTTTCTGGACTCCAAGTGCAACTTTTCTATATTATTTATGCCTTAAGCTTTAGCCCATGGTTCTCCATTTTACCATAGTTGCTTTAATGTATGTTTGTTTTTAGGTATTTTAGTAGCTGTTATACACAGCAATAAGAGTAACCTTTATATTTCCAAAATGAACACGTAGTTTGCAACTCGTGAAATGTAAACTGGCCAATGTTCACTGATGTATTACGTCTTTAGCTTATGATCCTTTTGTCAGCGTTTTAAAATAACTAGACCACAAAAGCATATGTTCGTTATCGCCGTTGTCAACAAGAATCCTGAATATGGCCGTCTCCGATGACGAGCCAATGGTCGGCGGCGCCGAAACGCGAAACCTCCCGTTTTTGACCTACAATTGGAGCCTTATCGTTGTTCTTATCCAAGCACGGGAAGCTTTTGTACAGCGCCTGCTCGCTCGCTCGCCCGCCCGCCCGGTTTCTTATCTAAGCACACGGCGAGCTCCAAGTGTGTGTTAGAGTGTTCTTTCATTTTGCGTGTTTGCCAACGGCGGCGGTGGCGGCAGAAACGGTGGTAACAAAAGGCGGCGGCGAGCCAAACGGCTCATCTGGATGGTGACTTTCTGCCGGGTTTCTGTGATCAAATTGTCTCGTTAAAGTTGGGCTCTCGTCGTCTCGCCTCTTCTCGCAAATCAAGTCTCGGGCGGGCGTGGCTATAAAAATATTTTTAAAAAGGACCTTTTATAAGCGTCGTCTTAGAAAAAAACACAACACCACTACAAGTGCCAGCGAACCTTCAAGGTTATTTGTTTTTCTTTGGGAAACAAATGTTTTCATCCCCATCAAATATTTGTGCCTGGTGTTAAATAATTTCTTTAGTTTTCTCTTAATATTCAACAAATGAAAATGTCCAAAACAAGCAGCGCAAGTCCCCGATTGCTGAAAGAATCTAAAAAGACTTTCTATTGATACTCCAGGGAAGGACGGCCAAGCAATTTTATTTGTATAACGCAATATCAGGCAAAAATACATCACTTTAAAATCAGCACCGACATTTAAAAACTAATAAACGGACACAAATTTCAAGCACTTTGTGAAAGTACCATTGCAAACGTAGACGGTGGCCATTTTGTTACAGGGGTGAATTGCGTCATTTTGTACTTGAAAAAATTGATGATCTGAGCTATGACTATCCCGTAAAAAGGCAAAGACTATTCTTCTAAGGCGGCTCCGAGGCAAACAAGCTGGCCCCAGACCACTGGAGGCCAGATTTACGAGGTGACGTCTTGCGCCGCCAAGGTGAAGCTGGGCGTCATTCTTCCGTCCCTCCGTCGTCGCCTTCATTGGGCCCACACTCGCCCCCCATCAAAACATCCCAGGCGCCAACGGGCTTTATGGGGGAGAACAAATCTGGTGGTCCGGCGTGTAAAACGTTGACATTTTGTCTTCAGCTCTCGCCGTTTCCATCGGCTGCCATTTTAAGAGGCCGCCTTACGACGCCGGCGCCACTCTTCCATATTATTCTCCTTTGCTCCGCCTTCTCCATTCATGTCATCCCACAAAAGCGACACCCTAAACCGGTGGCCATTCCCCCACGGCACCCATTGGGAATCGATCCCACGCCACTGTCGGGCCAATCTACGGCTCCGCCCTTATCGACTAGCATGAAATGAAGCGCGCTATTTTCAATAGCTAAATTGCAATGCTTTTCTCAAGTGGAAAAAAAAGTCCAATGTGGCATTTTATGTTCAGTGATTGTCATTTCAAATGCGCAGAGGGATATATTTTTTCTTCTTTAATTAGGGTCATTTGTAAATCTTTTCAAAGGCATTTGTTATTTGTTACGGATTTTCGCATCTGCGTCCATCACTTTCCATCCTTCACTGCGGTCTTTTCAATCTGGAAAAGAAAAAACGTTATGACAATGATTGGAATTCATTCGGCAAGTAGATTCATTTTTAAGAGCCAGTGCCACTGCTATTTTTTTGTTCAGTCAAACCCTCATTAGTAAAAATAGTTTGCAAGAATAGGAAACGTGTGGCCGTGACGCAAGCTTGTTTTATTGTTGCCATCGAGCGGGAATACAAAAGCAGCATGCTAATACATCATGGCTTCCACATACGTGTGTGTGCAATGAAAACAAGAAGCCCCAGTGTAGATTACCATCCGCCAAAGGAATAAGTAATGGCGTCCCCGGAAGGAGTTGGACGGCGTGTGAATCACGGCTCGGCGGGTGACGTAACGCCGCCACCTCTCCTCCTCTTCTTCGCCTCTCCGCCTCCACCTTGGACTCCTCGGGCTGCGTGCGGATAAATATGGATTGATGTTTTGTTTTGGCCAACTAGCATACAAGCAGGGGGGGATGTTTGCGCCCGCTGTTATTTTCCTTTGACTTTTGTCACGACTCCAGGGAGGGAGGGAGGGAAGAGGGGGACGGCTGCCGGCACTTCACTGCCGGCCGGCCGGCGCCCCAACAGTTTTTGGGGGCCCGCGAGAGAATGCAGCTGTTTTTCCTGTTTCCATCGTAGTATTTAATAGGATATTTTGACCGAATCGAAGATGGCCGCCCATGTGGTCACGTAGCTTTTAGTCCATTGTTAGCCGGGATGGGTTAATACCGTGACTTATGTCCAAATGAATAGAAACAAACGTGTCAATTAGCCAGCGAAAACTGCAGTCCGTCCGTCTCCGAGCGAATGAACTCGGTGGCCGCCGTCATCCGCGGACGTTCCTTTTAGCCGCCAGGGCCGGCAGGCAGCAAATTGAAGGAAAGTACATTAGCCCTCGCAGTTCATAAGGATTGGATTCCGCTCACTTATGGCTTTCTGGCCCTCGTACCATTACTTCTGTCCAAATCATTGGAAACAAACATCTGCTGGGTTTGACAAAACCCGGCCCGCCCCATTAGCCTCGCAAGCTAGCCGTCCGCCGTCGTAATGTGCCTGGGCGGCGCGCCCCGGATCTCACTCTCGCTTGTTTTAACATTTTTTTTATTTTTTTATCTGCTCCTCCGCGCGCCGCTTTTCTGGCCAGATATCATCGGATGTTTCCTTGGCGCCGCCACGGCGTTATCGGGAAGGCAGAGCGGGTGTGGCGAGATGGAGACGGCGGGTTCTTTTGCCGACAGCGGGGGCGGCCGAGGATGACGGAGAAGATTACGGGCCGGCCGCGGTCTTTAAAATGGCTCCCTATCCGCCGTCCGCCGCGCTCTATTGTCACTGGGCCGTATCTCGGCGCCGTCGGGGTTGTTTAGCCAGCTGGGGGTCGTTCTGGGGTCTAGGGTTCGATCCCGAGCCGTTTAATGAGCTCTGTTCCTTCCCCACTGTTTTTACAAACGTTTCAATGACGGTTCTGTGATCTTTTCACCTTCCATGGAATGTTTCTTTTTCCCCGCCCGCACCCTTTTGGCCCCCCTACCCGAGATCACCGGGGTTTACCCAGCGTGCACCCGGAGTTTCCCGCCCCCGCCTTTCTGTCAACAAGCACGGGTGGCGTTGTTTGCGATCCTTGCGCCCATGTTTTTTCCGCCTCCCGGTTGGAGTTGTCGTGCGCTCCGTGTGATCGACTCCTGACAAGATGATTGACAGCCCAGTTCTCGGGAGGGAAAACGGCAGTCGAGGCGTTTGAGTTGAGCTTTTTCGGTTTCTTCTGCGTTGTTGTTTTGTTTTTGTTGTTGTGCAGGCGAGGGATTGTCACGCTGGCAAAATGATATGCGGGGAACGTGGGCTTGACTAGTAAGAGGAATTGGGGTAGGGTACGCTAACCTTGGCCCTTTTAGGAAATCTCCAAAGAAGTTCAATACTTATTGAACTCTTGATTGTTAGTGCTAAATGTCCATTGCTTTTTATTCGTCCCCTGGCAGTCCAAATGGAGGTTCAACTCATTTGTTTTGGCAGGATTTCCACATTGTTGTAAAAATCAAGGATTATTGTATTCCTATTTTGCTGTATTTCCATCCTCTTTTCTTCAAGCATACGTGGGCCATCACACCTTGACGCTAATCTGCATGAGAGGCAATTCGGCGCGACTTTTGGAATTGTTTTTTATTATCACGATACGCCGGCATGAATTAGTCGGCGGGCCTCAATAGATTATTTATGGTGTTGAAAAGTTGACAAGAAACACACACGTGAGCGAGCAGATCGTGGTCACACGGGAGGGATGGCGGCCCCCTGCCAGGGCGTCCACATGTCGCCCCTGTTTTTCTTTTTCAACCACGATTATTCTACTTTTGTTCATGTGCTCGTGAGCAATCTTTGAGAAAGAAGACATCAAAAATAGAAGCCACCTTGCTCTGACTCCCAAAAATGTGTAAACCGCATATGATAGGACACAACAATGCGCCGGATGGGAACAAACATCCCACACGGAATGCACACACGTACTGTAGCCGTATTTGGTAGTGGCTTTTCCAACCCTTAACCATTCCATCTGTCGGGGATTTCATGGCAAACGTGGCAGTTCCGGGCGCCGGTCGAACGCCCCCTCGTCCCCCAGGCGGGTGGGTTAACCGAGCGAAGGACGCTAAATAGTCACGTTGGCGAAAGGCGGAGGCCACGGCGTCCGTGTCAATTCATTGGCCGCTGGGCTTTGAATAGAGACCAGAGCAAATGTCACGGCGGCGGCGGCGGCAACGGCAGCGGCTAATGCACAAATAAAAGCACTTTCCTTCCACCCAGAACGGAGACACTTCTAAAGCCGTCCGGCTTTATGAACACCATCCGCCGTTGCCGTGGTTACGCCTCAGCGTGCGCAAGTGAATCATCTGACCTTGACGAACTGCCGCACCAATGAGAGCCGTGATTGGACTGAATTTGCAACAGTCTGCCACGGTGAGCGCCCGGCCTCTTTTTGAGGGGGCCGCGCCAGGTGATGCCGTTTGTTTTAATGCTATGGACGGGGATCCATTTGAACTGGGATTTCCGATAATTGTCCAACATCGGTCAAAAGGATGCGATGAGTTAGTCATCCGTGGTGAATACTCGTCGGAAACCTATGTACGAGTCGTAAGCCGTCGATATTGGAGTACCTTTTAAACTGGCAAGAGCTTGGCGTCCATTAACGTTTCTTGTCCAATGTAGACCTTCAAGAGGAAAAGCAATCGAGTCTGCCTGTCGGCATGTTTATTTCTTTTCTGGGTATTTAGAATTTGAAATTCCATCGTGCAAGGTTTCTCTCTCTCTCTCTTTCTCTTTCTCTCGATCGCCCGCCGCAGTATTGCGCCCTTCCTACGCCTGGCTCTGACCTTGGCTCCTCCCCCCAGCAGGGTCTTGCTTACGATTGATCCCAAATCAATACGGTTGTTGCTCCAGCCCGCCACGCAAGAAGCCCAAGAATATAGAGAAGAAAAGCAGCCCAGCGACTGGCGGCCAATGTTCACGCCACAATTGGCCCGTCTCATTTTGACCTTTGACCCCTTTTGTTTGGCGAGCGGGATACGTGGCAAAAATCAATACAGCTTTATCTCAGTTAATAGCAAAGAGGGGAAGAATCTATGTCGTTACGCTGCCAACCGTATGGATTGGAGCCTCTGTCCATTTCTTTTGTCTACTGTGACGTTAACTCTTTCATCGCCTCATGTGGCTTTTTTCAAGGTACCTGTTGTCACTACGAGACGTTTAATCGGTCCGAACTGGGAGGGTGGCAGCCATTGAGCAAACATTTACGGTAACTTCTGCAATAAAACCCAAATTGAAGCACCAGCGATCTGGCTATAATATCCATCTCATCTGCAATGAAATTCCCATCCACTCGTTAATTGTCATTGGCGGCGTGTTCATTACGGATTGACGTCTTGAGAGTTTGTCTTGACACGGGGAGGTCGGCGGGAGGACAAATTAGGAAGGGAGGAACAAGACAAGGAAGCCAAAGCGTTTGTTAGCCAATGAATGAAAAGGCCTAACGGAGACTTTGTCTGCAAAAGCGTCAAGGGAGAGTTTTTTTTTCTTTCTTTTCGTTTTGCTGTCGTTGTTTCCTGCCGCTTTCAAGTGTGAACGTCCTCGCGGGAAGACCAACTTCCTGCTAATCCTCCCCATTTTTCTCACGTGGCCTGCCGCTTCTTTTCAGCGCCGCTCAAAGGATGCTGTCTTTTGTTTTTTTTCCCCTCTTTTTCCCAGTAAGACACCGCTTGTAAAAAATGCGAATTTATCTCATTTTCTCAGGGAGGGCCAAAGAAAGATTCCACGGGGCTGCTGTCGGCTTTCCAAGCTCGGTTTCCCGGCTTTTTTTCTTTTTTATCCCGTGCTAGGTGAACGTGCAATTGTTGCCCAAGGGCAGCCGTCCGCTCCTCCGTTTTGTATTTGTATGAGCAAACCCCTTTTTTTTAATCTATCAATTGTAGTGGTGGTATTTGTGGAATGATTTCTCTTTCTGATTTCTCCCGCAAGGCTGGAGTGAGTGAGTGAGTGAGTGAGTGAGTGAGTGAGTGAGTGAGTCTCTGAGCGCTTGGCATTTTCACAACAGTCGTCCAAAGTTCAATTTTTTGAACAGCGCCAGCGTGGAAACAAGGCACCATGATTATTATTCACTTTGACATAATTAGACGACGCAACTTAATACCGCCGAAATGTCAACGTTGGATGACGGCCATTTGTGAACTGTTCCGCCCACGTTTCTCTGCGGAGCCACCGCGCCGCCGTCGCCACCGCGCCGCCGTCGCCTTTCTCGCGGCCCACCGAGCAGCGACAGTCTTACCAAGACCCCCTCCGAGCCTTCTGCTGGGTTGAGCCTAAAATGCTGCGCTGGCGGGGGATTCTCTTATTAGTCAGCGTGCCTGTAATTACAGCATTTCGAGATGCTTTCTGCCGTCAATAATTGCTCCGTTGCCATGCCAACTTCATCAAGTTTCATCTTTGAGTCCTACTGTCTTTTTAATCTCATTGGCTCACCTGTAAGTAGGGACAACCCCCCCCCCCCCCCCCCAACCTCAAATAATCAACCGTATATTACATGGCAACGGCCCCAAATCAAATTGAAGCGAACCGTACCGTACGTGCTCCGAAATGAAAAGAAAGTGACCCACGGACCCTTGGGCAGGTCTTTAGCTCATTTGCTTTTGTATTAACACATGGATTTAATTTATTCATTTATGTTAACATTTTCAAAATGCTACTATTCATTAATAGCAAATGATTCATTCATAATTCATCATGTTGAAGTCAATGAAGTATGTTATGCTGCCCAAGAAAAGGCACTCTAGCCACGTCGGCTTCATTTATTCATCTCGCACTCATCCTCACAAGAGTCGTCGTGAAGATAATCCAGTTTCGGCGTCGTGCTCACGTACGACTATTTTTGTACTTTTGTGAAAACTGAAAGGACAGCAAGTGATTTTTAGCCAATTGGCCTCGGGGTAAACGCATAATAACTTTCTTAAAAGGTGGCCATTCATAGCCGTTGATATGTCAGGAAGGAAAAAAAATAAATAATGGTAATCAAACGAAAGCGGCGGCGTCCATTGGTCCGTCCTCGGCTCACCTTATGGGGGAACGGCGGAGGTCACACGTGTGCGCCAAAGCGGTAAACACGGTGTTGCCGCGGCGACCGGGCTTCCTCGGCTTTGAAGTGTTGGAGACGGGATCGTTTGCTGCGTCTTTTGATCACAGTGACTGGCTCGGGTGTCGCTCGCTCTTTGGGTGTGGCTCCACTTCAATTGACTTATCTTTTCCCTGCGCTCAAATGTCAAGGAATGAGGGACTTTGTTTGCAGGTGGATTGTTGACTTTACGGCCGCCGTGGGGCCCCAAATACTTGCTGCACGTCAGCTGGCGCTAATGGAGCATTTGGCTTTTCCTCTCGGTGTACGGCACCCTGGCAAGTGCCAAAATGAAACCCATAAATTGAAAAAGTCACCACATATGCGCTTCCAATGTTATTATTTCCGTAATTATAGCATTCACTTGACATATTTTAAACTCCCGCTGATGCTGATCTTCATTGCACATTTCATCCCTTGTCGGACTCATTTTAATTGCTAGCTGAATTATAAAAGATATTTGACGCTATGGTTTTGTAATTTATGATCAATTACCTCGGATATAGGATTTGCTGGACATGTATTGATCAAACTTGAAGTTAAAGGGGAGAGGTCACAGGCTCTGTTGGTGGTTTTGTTGCAAATATGTCGAGAACTAAGAAAGGTACTGTTATGAAATTTAGAGGATCTGTTTGTCATTCCAAATGGAATGGGTCAATTAACATCTTCAATTTGGCGTATTCATTTTGCTCAATGCTTACTTGATGGAGTCTCAGTTTGGGGAGCGGCAATTTCCTAAAGACAGCTCCAATTTTGCTCCTTACTCTGGTGTGACTTTAACGGCGGCGCTTAAAGCCGGATCGTTCCCACCGTCCGGCCGAGCGGAATTGTCCGGCCCGCTGAACAATGGCCGCCTTTCTGTCGGCGCGTATGTGCGGCCACATTAATCGTGGCGCCGCCGGGCGGGCAGGCCGGCGCGACCCCCGGGTCTGTGACTAACAGCGGGACTCGTTGGAAGTCTTTTCCATTTGAGCGCCTCCTCACGCCCACTGACTGCAACCCGTGCTTGCGTGCCGTAGTGCACATCAACACGTTTTACAAATACTTGATGGTGCGAATGGCCCTAAACGAGAGAGTAGTGAGCCAGTACAAAGCAAAACAAGAAATATTTATACATATTTTGCTTCCTTCATTGAAGCCACAACAAGACAATCCAATCATCTGTAGCAACGAATCATAAAGAGATCGATAACCAATGATACAGTCACATATTGTACTATTCCTACTTTTCAGTCATACTATTATTACTGACTATATCTCACATGGTGTATAAATAAGCCAGTGTTAAGCCATCACAAGAATATTTGGCAAACCCGTCTCCTGTTTATGAAACGGTCAAAAAGGGTCAGTGGTGGCCTGGAGCTTTTCTGCACTTTGAGATTTCAATGTTGACTGCTCCATTGTTTGTCTCAACGTGGCGTGACATTGACGGACAGGGCATTCGTCGTCACCCACATGTTGACACCACGGCTAAAAAAAAAAAACAAACGTGTTTATCCCCCGTCCAGGGACGGACGGACGGCATGACAAAAATGTCCCCGAGAAAGCACAAAGTGGCGTTCATCTCTGTGACATGTCCGTTCAGGGGTCAATCTCTTCCCCGGCGATATGTCCACCCGCGAGTCAAAGGTCCACGGCTGAGTCCCCGGAAAACCATCTTCCTGTCATAATGGCAGATTTCAGTTTTTTTCTTTCTCTCTATCGCTCTGTCTGCTTTTTGAATCTATCCGTCTGTCCGTTTAAGATGCACAAATCTCAAAATGTTGAACAAAGACGTCTCACGGGGCGCATTATTTGCCCGTAAATTGAAACTTTGTCGACTTCCACTCTCAAAACGGATTGGATGGCTGACGCCGTCAGGGGCGGGCGAACCAGCCGACCGGCCAGGCATTTCACACCGTCGCCGAAGAATTCCTCTGTGGAATCATTCTTCATTGTCACTTATCAATCGTACGTAGGTGGTGTCGCGGCTAAAATTGCCGCCAATGGGCTGAACGGCGGGAACGTGGCGCGAAGGCGGCGTTGGTGTAGGACTGAGGTGTCTCTTATTTCCCGGTGAGGAAGAGGAGGAGGTGTCTCTAATCCATTTCTCAGGGAAGTCTGGCAGTTCCGAACGTGACGTCAAAAGCAGCAAACGCGTGGCCAAAATCAGATATTACAAAACCACTGTAGAAAAGGCGATGACAGATATTAGATTGGGGCGCCAGCCTCTCAATAAATCATCAACAATTGTAGACATTTTCACCATAAAAGCCCTGCACGGGTTGTTGCAGCATTTTACTCTCTCTTGCCATTTTATTCAACGTTATTGCGCGGTGTTTACAACATCCAAAATATTTGGTTGTGTGCTGAATTGAATCACTTTTGTTAGCGCCAATTAGCATGCATTAGCATTCACTCAAAACACAAAACAGCCGCTTTTTTGTTAAGGGGACTCCAATTGTCCTCGTCTTTCCAACCAGAACAATCTATCCACAATAGGAAATAATAGCCCAGACTAAATACTGACTGTTATTTATTTTATACATGTATATGTAAACATGTACACATACATATACACACACAAATACACATACACAAATACACACATCTATATATACATATACAAATACCTATACATATACACATACATGTACACATACATATTTATATTTACAGATGCATATACCTATACAGATAGATATTTACATAAATAAATGAAAGTTTAGTTTAAGGAAAAAGTTTTTTTTGTACATCCGCAAGCGAGTGTTCCTCTGGAGCGGCGGCGGCGGCGCTTTAAAAGCCGGCGCTAACGACCGTCGGAGATGACGATCAACGGGCCCGCGCGAATGCCACCACTAATTAGCGAGCTAGAAACGGCGGCGGCGGCGTTGGCGAACCGACGCTTAAACGTACGTGACCGAGAAGCCGGCTTGTTTGCGCCACCGGTGAGGGCTTTTTCTCCGGTCGTCATGGCGACCGGCGATGTCAGCGTCTTACTAATGAAGGTGGGAAACAGTCGGCGTCTGTTGGCGGACTCGGGGGGAAAAAAAACTGTAAGAAGTAAAAGTCTCTGGCCCAACCAAACTGAAAAAAGTGTGACTCGAGGTCCCAAAATTCTTCGAAGCGTACATTCTTAAAATAAGGCTAAACCGTACAAGTGGACGTTCCGATTTTGACTGGGAGGGGCCAAAAAACGTATTCCTATTCTCAGATGGTCTCCATTCTCAATGGCAGCGAATGCATACCCTTTAAAAAGCAACACAAACACCTTTGCTAAATCATCCACCACCATTTTTCTCAAGCGCCAGCTCTAAATAAGCGCTTGTCGAAAAAGATAATAACTGCAGCCTTCATAAATGTGTGTCTGTATGGCGGCGGCGTGCGCCCGTGATTTCCCGTCAAGGATCTGGCGACTTGTCATCGACTGACGCTCTCACAAAAGCGCTTTTCTCCACCAACTATTCCGTCGAGTGAGAAGTGACTTTGATGGACCGGCTCACGTGTCTCCTTCATTTTCTTAAGTCCACTCAAATGAAAAGATTCTTCAAAACGTGTAGAAATGCATGTCGCAGGCCGCTTAATCCTTTGCTATTATTGTATTTACATCTAAAAGAAAAACATGGCTATGCGAAAAGCCTCTGCTCGTTAGAAAGCGTTTTGAGATGATTTGCTGCAAAGTGTTTTGGAAAAGACGGAAATGGAAGGAGGCGCTTTGCCGTAAAAGAGACAAACATCCCCACATTTTCCTCATCCGTCTTCATGTAAAATTTGTTGTCAATGGTGCGGAAAATACCAATGGCGTCTGGGGGGGGGGGGGGGGGGGGGAGAGGGGCGGGACTTTCACGTAGCCGTCATGTTGTTTCCCCGCACGTGGCTTTTGTCTCCTGCAAAAACGGCTCCTTTAAACTTTTTCGGCACTTGAAGGCGACAAGTTCCACCGAAAAGTAATACGCAGTTGAGCTGGCTTCAAAAGCCGTTTGTTCAAAGCTCGCCGTAATAGATTGGTCGCCGCCTGGCGGACGTCCCGACCCCGGCCGACCCCGTTCCGCGAGACGGAGCGATAAGGCGGCGTACGTAGTGAAAATAACCCCCAGATGACACGTGGAGATAAAAGGCGCTGAAATGAAATAATCCCCAGCCTGGAGGAAAGCTCCATCAAACGCCAACTCCGTTACGGCACCTCCGTTACGGCACCTCGGTTACCACGAGTCAAACGGCTGGCTTTTATCTGCCGGCTGCCCACATGGATGGACATGGTATGTGTAAATCTGACACGCAACCAAGGGATTTGCCACAAACTCAGGCACTTTCTACTCTCAAGTTTTGGCTTTTTGTGCTGCTGAGTTCAATATTGATACAATATCGGGTCATAAGTTGGGGATGCTGCATTTTGCTAACCGTTACATTTCATCTCAGATGGTACTTTGCAATTTGGACATTTGGAACCATTTTGTCAGTGTGTCGGAACGTTGTGGTGGGAGTGTGGCAGCCAATGAATTTGGTTCCTTCTGTTGCCGACCCTCGATTCAAAGGGGGTGGACATGTCGTCTTTGGCTGTCAATTTCTTCTTCGTCAGCACGCTTCATTCATTTGGTATTATTTGGATCCACGTTGCATTTTGGTGAGCGTTTGTTGGTTGTGTGCTCTCCCCTGCTGACTGACTGAGTGAGTGAGGCGGGCACATTTCCAAGCAGGTGCAGCCTCCTCCCCTTCTCTCTATCTCTCTTTGGCGCTCCCGCATCCTCCCTCCCTCCCTTCCTCCCTCGTCACTCGCCCTCTGCCTCTCCAGGCGAAAGCCGCGCGCTCTCTATCGGCCGCCTTCCCGCCCGCCAGCCTCCCGAACAGCAAACCCGTCTCGGGATGTCGCCGGCCCTCACCGGGTGACGCCGACCGGATCTCGGCGGACGGCAAACGGAGGCTCTCCGCCTCTCGGAATCGGCGCATCTTGGATATCCCCTCCTCGTTTTTTGGCCGGGATGTTCCCGCCGGACGCTCGGCCGTCCGGGAGGGAAAGGCCATCCAAAGCTGGCTGCGCAAAGGAAGCCAGATCATGCGTCGCTTTAGCGGATTAAGCCGCCCTGCGATAGCGCTCCGTGACAACACCTCCCTCTCCACCTACGTCCCATCGCCCTTCTTCTCCTCCTCTGCCTCCTCCTCCTCCTCTTCTCCCGCCAGCGCCGCTTCTTCACTCCGGTCTGAATTGTTGCTTTTTGCATCGGGAGGCGCAGAGGAATCTACTAGCCACCAATTGGAAAAAAGATAGAACCCGAGCGGGAGCCAGAATCCCGGGACCCACCCCCGGGTAAAGCCGTCTCCGGGACCCCGACGGGGCGGGAGACTCCGGCCGGATCGCCCCTCCTCTGCCCATCGAATATTTTCCCGCACTGGCCAAGCGGGACACGGCGGGGCGTCCGCGTGCATGCTAAGTAGGGATTGGGTCTGGATTTTTTTTCTCCTTCTCCCTCGCTGCAGCGCCACGCTCCCGTGCGCGGATACAAAAGCTTCCCGCCCCGGTGTCGCCTCCCCCGGTGGTTCCGGAGTTGAACGTGGGCCGGACAGGCCCGGCCAGCCGACGCCGCCAACTCTGGGCGCGCGTTCCCCCTCCAGCTCCACTCCCATCGGCCCCTTCTCCTCACGCGGATTATCGGCGGAGCGGTCCACCGGGTTTGCGACGCATGCCGAGCGCAGGATTAACCCCCGATGAGCCGTAAAGAAGGGCCGGGAAGGATGAGCGAGGCTTCCGGGACGGGCGCGGTCATCTTGGAGGAGCCGGAGCCGCCGGGCGCCTCCGGGGTCCGCGGCGGCGAGGGCACCGCTCGACGGCCGGCCCGCTGGTCCCTGTGGCCCCGCCAGCAGACGTGGCTCTGCGTGGTCCCGCTCCTCATCGGCTTCGTGGGCCTGGGGTTGAGTCTGATGCTCCTCAAGTGGATCGTGGTGGGCACCGTTCGGGATTACGTGCCCACGGACCTGGTGGACGCCAACCGGATAGGACAGGACCCCATTTTCCTCTCCAAGCCCAGCGGGATCCCCAAAGGGCCCGAGACCACCACCACCACAACCACTGCCGCCGCACCCACGGCCAGAACCGTGACGGTGGGGAGGGGTAGGACTCGATCCGGCGACGGCGCCGCCCCCGGAGAGGGCGGGGCCTCGGGCAGCCCGGCGACCCCTCGCAATCACGGACATCGTAACGGGCGCGTCCCGGCGGGTCACACGCCTCCGCCTCGTACGCCCCGGCGAAAAGGGGAGGCCACGTCCAGTCCGTCCCCGTCCAATCCCAGCGTGCTAAACGACTCCACGCAGATGTGGACTTCGGAACGCACCACCACGGGGGCCTCCTCCACCAATAGCGCCGCCACGCACAGGCACGGAAGACACAAAACACGTAAGTCCGGCCGGTAGAAGATCTTGTATACGTTGGTCCTGGCCCACATTCGGTCTTTGGCTTCAAGCGATTGGGAGTCGAGCGTGCGGAGGGCTCTAAGTAGTATCTTGCGGGGGGCGTGCCGAGCCACTGCTTTTCTTCCAGTTACTCGCACTAGGATATTTACATATCGAACATATTGGTAAATGCCAGCACAACAGACATTGAGGAAAATGCCCGGGAGGGGGGGCCTTCCCAGCCGGGAAAGTCTGGCACCTCTCAGACCTGAATTCACTCGATGCTTTCTTGGTATTTTCAAGCTTGTTGCAGAAGTGGAAGTGGGGGCGGGGATTTAACAGAAAAATAACATCTCTATGAATATGCACTTTTATGTCATTCATTCCAGCTGGCTTGAATATGTTGTGTGACATTCTGGGATTTGAGACTTGTTTTTTATTCTCAGTGTGTCTTGGCTTTTATTTTGGAAGGCTCTCAATTGACCTTCCTGGGAGCCATTTTGGCATTGTCCACTTTGTGAATGGATCGGAAATGATCAGAGTTTTGTGGCATTACATTGGTCTTTATGCTTTGATTTTCTATGATCAAAATCAAAATAATGAGAGTGCATTTGAGCCTAAGCAGCAAAATTCCAAGCATTGTCCTACTTTCACATCTATGACCTTTGACTTCCGTCGTCAGTTTTCGTACAAATTCTTCTTGCCTTTGTGACCTTTTGACCTCATACTTCCTAAATGCATTTTTACTATCCTGCAAATTTGATAACCTATGGTCAAACGTTATGGAATTTATTCACGGATATTGTACATATTCTTTTATTTGAGTGTTTATTTATACAAATTAGTTACATCATAGCTATCAATTTACGGTTTTGCCTGCCAGGTGCCCTAAATATGCAGTTTTTTTCCTCATCATATTTAACTCTTTGTTTGCCATTGCCAATGACAGTAATGGAATAGATTTTTCCTGGGTGGATTGGCAGTAAATGCCTCTTTAACAAAATAAATGTTAATTGGGCGCTCCTGCTACAAATGGATTGAATTGTCAATTGTCATTTTGCCTAAATGGATTTGACGTCTAGCGTTGGCCATGGCAGCCAATCCAGTCCAATCAGTAAGCCGTAAGTGTGGCCTAATACCAAAGTCAATAGAAATTGTGATGACTCCATTGCAAAACGCGCCGTTTCTAACCACGGCGGATTACTCCTTTCCCCCATCATTTCTGACGATAGCGGATTAACCCCGGCCGGCTCCGATCGTTCCATTCGCCGATGACGAGACTTTTCTGGCTTCCCACCGCTGACATTCCCCGAGGCGGCGTCCGATCAATGACATCGACGGCGCCGCCGGGAGATCCGAATCCACGCAAAGACTCCCAAACCTGTGTGGGTGTTTACATATGGCCGCCATTGGTACTGACAAAAATGATCACAACTCGGCCAGCTTCCGTGTTTACAAACCAGGCTTCCAAATTCTGTGAAATTAAGCCGATTTTTGCCCACCTCTTCACTTCCTTCACTGCCAACGACAAAGCTTTCTTTACAAAAGATGCATTTTCGGGACGAGTCACCACGTCTCTCTGGGAGTCCCACCAGCCGAGCTGTCGTCGAGCGTTAGCGGGATTCAAATGATGTTGGAATAGAAGTGTAATACTACTTTATTTTTTTCCCCCGGTGAGTCGTGTTAGGAGTGAGTAAAGATGTACTTTAAGTGTGGCAATGGCGCTTTTGAAGACCCGGGTTACGACCCCTCTTGAGTCAAGCGCCGCTTGTCCATTCAGAGGAGGCGTGCGCATATGATTACGCTTCATAAAGTCTCCGTCAAAGGGTGGAACAAGTTTCACATGAGTGCGGTTTATCGCGCCGATAATTTTGCGCCAGCCAGATAGTGCGTTTAAAGTCGTCTCGGATGGAACCCAGAGTGTGTCTTCTTTCGTTCGTGTGTGTTTGTGTGGGAGTCGAACGGCTCTGATCCAAAGAAAAATAATGGAGCGGAATAAATTTAGATGCACAGGCGATATGGCATGACTCCCTTTTTTTCCCCCAGAAATGACATTTTACAGCAAGCACCCTCAAAGATACTTGATACTGGATAAGATGCACAATCGCAGGCAGCGTAATCTCACGGGCGGCGACTGGCATCCAATCCAGCAGTCCTTCGATCGACCCACGTCAAATAAGATTCAACGCAGATAACCGTCAGTGAAACAGGATGGCTCAATCCCAGTTTTCCCACTTGAAAGGGATTTGATGTTCAGGGACAGCTTGCCAATGAGTTGATCATTTGATTCAGGTGTGGAAGAGGAGGCAGATATTGAAAACAGACCAGGACTCGGGGACCGGACTTGACCACCCCTGGTCTAGTCCAATCGGCCCTCGCGTCCTGTGATAGTATTGGAACTTGGCATACGGAGGTAAAAGTTGGCAGACCGCTGGCTAACGCCATCAACATTTGCGCCTCTCGTGCGTCAGCACTTGGCAAATCCCGTGCTGAGATCTGGGCGGGACGGCCAGCTTGGAAAAAAGCTTTTCGCTGGATTTTTATGATCGGGATTAATTAGGTGGCGCCGGCGTCTGGGTTGCGTTGTTGATTGCCTCTTAACTAAATGAACTTTTCTGCTCATTATCGGCTAATTGCGTGGAGGGCGGCGATGATGGAGAGCGCCGAAAACTCCACGGGGCGTACCATGAAATGCGGGTTGACGGTGGGCTTTGTCGCTTTGGCAACAACGGGAACGGGAAGCGGCTGGGAGGGATTGGGTTACCCTTTTGTCCTCTAAACGCCCAGACAGATGCCCTGGCTCGCGTCAGCTAATCGGATACTGGCCTTGATATCATTCAAGGATGGCGTTTCGGGAGATGAAATAGTGAGCCGTCATGACAGGAGAAAAAAAAAGGGGGGTGTCATTGATATCTTTTTGATTATTATTAATTTTGCCCATCCTTTGTAATGCTTTATATAAAATTCATCTTTTTTTCCGCAAAAAGACGGGGATTCGTTTCCCTGGCAAAACTCAATTTTACAAAATCAAAACATTTAACGGTGCACAAACGTTACTAACCTGCGGGTAGTTCCGCCATTATTATTTCTCCTGAAAGCGGCGGCGCTCATTATTTTTGACCCAAAAAATAAACACAGTGACGGTGTGTCTGCAGGAGGTGTCGCGCTCGCTAATGGCCCAAAATCAGCAGTAAGTGACCCGTCATCAGCAGTAAGTTACCCAGAATTGACCCATTAATACCCTCAAATCAAAACGTAGGAAGAGCCTGGAAAATGAGCAAAAGGAAGTCATTAGCCGCCACTGGCCATAGACATGGGACCCTGCGAGGCGTCCAATCCGTTGGCAGCGGATGGACAGCCAATAAATAAACGTTGGTCAGCTTGAACACAAAGAGTTTCTTTTCACGTGTAGGTTAATGACTGTGGCGTTTTTTTTGGACTGGTCTTCCTGTGTCTTGCTCTCTTCAAATGTTGTTATGTCCACTCGCTATTGATGGGATCTGCTACAGCGATCGATGGGGCGCTGACGCCACAAACAATTGGTCCGGCGTGATAAATATCTCCCGTCCGTTCCGAATGGCAACGCCGGCCAGCGGTTGCCGTTGGTGATGGGGGGTGCCGGGCGGGGACGACTGGAATCCATAACCCGGTCACACGCGCTGACCTTTTATCGGAGTGTTACAACTCGATGACGCTTTCTCACGGGACCCCCGGCGGACATTATTAAGTCTCGACTGCTAAGTACGAGCGAGGGTCCTTTGGCACTCTGGAGAAACACGTGGGTTCGATTCCCACTTGGTGGGGGTGTGATTGGAAGTGAGAAGGCTGGTCTGTCTGTTTGTTTGCCACGGATGGGATTGAAGCCCACTGGGATAGTTTCCGTTGCCATTGATATATTTTTAAAGCCTGATTTTTGTACTTGATATTCATCGGTAATGTAACAAATGGAAGTCAAGTTGAAATTTTGGGGGTATGTTTGGACCCTTCTACTGTAGATAAAGACACACATTGTACTGTAAACTAGTGGTTCATTAGCGAAGTCACAGTGTTCATATTGCCAATTTCTTACTCGTAAATGATATAAAAATAGTGTGAATGATGAGCAATTTTTTCCAAATGTTATCTAGAGATAATTTTTGTCATTGAAACACCACCACCGACTCATGTATGAATAAATCGTAATCCCATGATTTGCCGATGCCATGAAAATGACGCTTATTTTGAGCCTGCAAACATATTTTTGTCATCATTAATTAGCCAACGCCCAGCTGACGCTACTTGGCCAAAATATATTGGAGGAAAAAGCGGTTTAAAAATGGGAAGCCAGATTTCGCTACTTTGCCTTTACGCAGATGAAAAATTCTGCGGATTCCGCCGCCCAAAGCTTTCCGCCCGCTGCCTGATAATTAGAAAGTGGGGAACAAATGCTATCATTTTTATTAGCGGCAGGAGGAATGGGAGCCATTTATCAACATCCTTTCACTTATTAATTAATCACTGAGGGGAAAAAAAGGGGCCTCTTACGGGAAAACCATTAAGGCGGCTTGATATTTATCCTTGGGAAAATGTCACTCCCCTACGGAAAACTTGGACGTCCGGCCGGGCATGCTACTTTCTGCCGGCCAATGGCGTAATGGCGTGCCGCTCCCGTTGGCCAAAGACATCATTGTGGCATTAATGCCCATTTAAGAGCCACGTAAGCGGCGCTTTGGCCATCGGCTGCGCTGGCTCGGACGCCCGCTTTCGTTAAGAGCGGCGGGCAAACGGGGGTCGCCCGTCGGATTCGTTTTTTTAGCCACACGCCAGTTGCTAATCAGCACTGTTGGCCACCAAATGTTTTGCGCTGGCGCGCTTCTTTGCTATTCCTGAGATTTCAACGTTTTGCTTCGGGGAATTTTCATGGCTAGATAGAGGAGGCTTTTTTTTTTTACATTACTTTTTAGAACTATAAAATGATCCTAAATGACAAGGCTTTATTTGGATGACTTTTAGTGTATGTTTATTTGTTCGTTTTGCATAGAAATATTTTGAAAACGCTCGCCATTTAAAAATCCTGGCACGTGTTTGGGGTCAAATTGTTTAAGTGTTTGTTGTTTTAAGTGCATATCCGCATGTTTTAGTCACGCTGATTTATTCAGAAGCCGCATCCATAAAACATGCTTTGGCACGTGTCGCGCTGGAAGCCGCTTTGTTTGGACGCTCGCTTTGCACGTCGTCTTCGCTAGCAGCGTCGCGGCATCGTCGCCGCAGTAGCGCAGCGTGACTGCTTCCTGGCAAAACCCATTCCATTTGATTTCTGTAAAAGGAAAACGACTAGGTTGAATGAGGGGGTGGGGGGATTACCTTATATCTGGCGGATCCCCCCTTTAATTCCAATACTTCAGTAGTTCGTAACAAAAAGTCTTTCATTGTATCATTTTCACTGTTTTATTGCAGACTTGCTTTAGTACAAACTTGCTTAAATGTGGCATTCTAATTATAAAAACAAACTAATTAAAAAAAAAGTTATACACGTTTGCACACCTGCCTTCTAGTGGACGCCAAGGGAAGCGTAGCCTGTATCGTTTAATTCTGCTCCAAAACGTCTTTTCAATCCATGCGAGAATCGGGCAAGGTTATATACCACAATCTACTTTTTAGAAAAACCTTTTGAGCCATTTGCTTGTCGCATTTCTCGCGGGGATGCTCCCATCCATTTGCACATTCGTGCCGTCCCTCCCATTTCAAATGCACCCACCGACCGGCTGTCGAAGGAAGAAAAACGGCAAAAGTTGACTCCATTGTGGGAGCTAAGGCTAAAGCTAACGCGTGGGAATAGGCGAGATGACGTCTGTCACTTTGATTCACGGCTCTTAAACGTCCAGAAGGGGCGCTGGGGAGGCGGCGGAGGGGGGGAAATGAAATATTAAGTGAGAGGAAAAGGAAACATAGTCAATATCCAGCAAAGGAGTTGAATTATTCAAGGCGGCCTTCTGACAAATTGGCCCAGAATGCTTTGAGAGCAGCCAGGAGCTTTCGTCATCGTTGACAAATGGCTTCACCCGCCGCTACTCGGACGCCGACTTGAGGAAATGCTAACTGTTTGGAAACACGTTTTTGGGGGCAAATTAGTGGCTCTTTTCTTTACTAGTGGGCATGGAAATAGTAGTCCTGTATAGGTATTGTTTTGCGATATATTGCTGTATTATAGTCATTAATATTAAGAATGGTGCATTGTTTTGTTCATTGAGCTGGCTTGATGGTGTTTTTTTTAAAGATACTAAATACGAGAGGCAGTTATTTATCTCATTTGAATTGTAGTTAGACTGCGACGAATGTGTCAAATCCAAACAGGAGAGCAGAACAGAAGGCTAAGCTAACCTCGGCGTACAGATGGGGTCTCCAGACAAGGTCGCTTTCACCTGGAAGCGGGCGGGGCTCTCGTCGTTAAGGATTCGACTCGCTGTCTGCTCGTTAAGCCGCGGTAAACAAAGTCATTAGCCCGGAGAGCCACGCGTTGCCGATGCCGCCGCCGCCGCCTTTATTTCCAAACAAGCTTCAAAAGAAAGAAGGACCGGGCCGGGCCGTATTCCCATCTGATGCCAATTTATTCCTGTCAGATGCTTAGCTTCACAACTTGTGTTTTTTTTGTTGTTGTTAGCGTTGGTTGCCTTTGGAATTTTCTTTTTCCAGGAATTTCATCACAAATCTACGTCACATGAGAGGGTTATTAGCAAAAAATATTTTGTTGACAAATTCGTTGTGCAGCGCAAAATAAGGCTTCCTCGTTTAAAGATTTTCTTCTCGTAATACCTTGATCTTAAAAATGGCCAATGGGGAAAAAATGCATTTGCTATCATTTTATGCTCTCATTTGTTTCACTAGTGTAAATATAGAGTATATCAAATGTAGTTTATGTATCTTTTGCGAGATAACTCTGCAATAACGTAAGAAATAATGCTGTGTGATGAAGTAAGCTCTCTAGATTGTCTTGACTTTTTATTGTCTGGACATTTACTGTCTTGAATAGATAATTTTTTTTATGAAGTTGAAAATTTCCGACCCAATGAGAAGAAATGAGTCTAAATTTTCCCTTACGAATGCCATTGGTCCAACCGATTCTCCCCATCAAAAATCCTGTTGGAGCATAATAAGCTTGATTTGATTGGGGAGAGGAACGCTAACCATAACTTGAAAAGAGAAATAAATGTGAGCCTTGAGCTAAAGTCTTCACAGCTCATTAAAAAAGGGAACAATTGATGGCCAGGAAACCTAATGAATTGTCGGCTGTGGCCCCACCCCCTTTCCCGTCGTGTCGCCAACGCCTTCCCATCCCGACGAGAGCGATTTTGTCGGGCGTGTGATGGCGGCAGCTCTCTCTTTCTCGCTTTCTCGCTCTGCTCCGTGTGCTATTTTTAGCTTCAAATATGGTTGCCAGCTTCTCGGTGGGAGGCGGCTTTCTTTCTGGGCCCGTGGCGGCCACGGCGACGAAGCTACAACAAAGATGCGTTGGAGCTTGCCGCTCTAGCTGGGAAAAGTCACCGTCAAACACGTGCCTTTTTGTTTTTAGCTCCCCTTTTTGGCGGTGGGGGGGGTGTCGAAGGATGGCCAAACATTTGACCGCAATGGAAAAGGAGCAGGCGGGAAGGAACTCATCCAATCGTGTGCTACCGACTCGTCCTTCAAGTGTGAATTGAAATGAGTTCAATCTGTTCCAAATGGGAAGCTAGGCGTCGATTGGCTGCGGTCGATGCGGGGGTCGTGCTCGCCTTCAAGGGAACCCGAGGGCCGGGGAAGAGGGGGGGGAACCAACCGCCGCCAAGTGGAAGCACGTTGAGCAGCCCAGATGAGGAAATTTGTCCACTGGGCGCAAGATGGAGGAAAAAGCAGCCTCTCATCCATCTGTGCAAAGCCAGGCCGGGCGGCCGATCACCGCCACCCTTCCCCACGTCTTCCCCGCTCGCTTCATTTACATTTACATTAGACTTTGCCCGACTTGAGGGGATGGATGTCGCAGAAGAAGAAGAAGAAGCGGCCAGTGGGGACTCGGCTAGCACACTAGCAAAAGGAAGCTAAGATTGCTTTCTTTGGTCCGCACATAATTACATTTGGTCTGGACTTTATTCTTTCTTCGTGCAATTATCTTGCGCTAATTGCAATTTTTGCAGGCCGGCCAGGATTGAACAACAATCCTATCAATGTGCTTCAATCATCATCCTCCTATTTCCAATGTTGCCCGTGGTAACATTGTAACACATCCCTTTCATGAGAAGACATTCCGTCGCCTCGTCAGGCTTCGTCAAATGTGTTAGCTGACGTACTGCTAACCAAATGACATTTTCCATCATGCCTGTGGCTACAGATGCCTCTTACATGCAAATAGGATTTCAGCTTTGGTCTTAACCGCGGGGCGCTTGAAAGCCGATCCAGAGCGCCTCCATCTCTTAACTGCTTTGTAATTCATACACTAGCCCAAAACTTTTTTTTGCTTTTGGTCCAGATCAAAACATCTTAGAAATGAGAATCATTTTTTTTCTGGACAATGTTGGAGAAAACATGTAATATTTATTATCCATTTTAAAGGAGTAGTAACTATTTTGGGTGCTGTGCAAAAATATAGTTCCGTAAATGCCTTGCTCGTGGACTCTAATGTACGCCATACTTCGACGAGTTTATCCGAGACATAATGCTACGTCAACTTCGTGTCCTTTTTTTTTTTTTTTACAATCCAAAGCCCGGTTTAATAGCGCTTGAAGGTCACGCGTTGAATTGTTCATGGGGACACGCTTCCACGCTTGTCCCGGCGGCGGAAGAACTTTCAGGGCTTTTCCACTCCAGTGGCGGCCATCCTAGGACGACTTCGAGGGCCCCGGGGTGTTCCCGCTCGTGGTGCCGTGACCCGGGGCCAACATGCTTGTAACACGCTCCAAAACAAGCTGTTAACGTGTTCGTGTGTGGTTTTGCCAGTAAAAGTCTAATGACTCATGAATGAACAAACTACATCCACAACTGTATGACTCTTCATGCGCATATTTATTTCTCATGGCATCACTTTAATGCGTTGAGGGAGCGGGGGAGGGGTGGGGTGAATGATCGATGGGAGGGTGGAGACAGGCGGCCATCTTGTATGACACGGCGTAGAAATGACTGGGAGTGGCGCCGTGCCCTCGCCGCGATGACAACAGAGAGCTCATCTGTAATCCTGGCTCAGATTAAATTAGAGTAGATTTCTATCCTGCCAACATCACCAAGGATTTAAGGGTGAGGGAGAGGTAGCTTTAGGTTTGTCCAGGGATTAGGGGCTATCAGATATGTTTATAGACAGCGGTGAGCCATCAACAGTGAAGGGGGATGCTTGGGTTACTACCTTTTTTTAATAACAACGCCAGACAGAGAAAGCGCAAAACAAATGCAAACCAGAGTAGCTCACTGTTGGGCTCAAACAATATTCGGGAGAGGGGTATTATGTTTGGTTCTTGGCTGAAAAAGTCCAAACAACAGTTTTATTAGTTCGCCCGGTTGATAAAACGGCAATATTTGCAGTTATGAGATTTCAATCAGTCAAAATCCACATTTGTGTTCATTGACGAGAAGTTGTTTGATGGTTCTGCCGTATTTTTAACCAGAAATTTGTATTTTTCTTCCTTTCTGCTATCTCACATCGATGATAGAAAAAAAACATCGTCTCTCTCTCTATCTCCCGACTAGCATCGCGTTTTCCTTCTTCCTACGCGACAGAAAGCGGACGCCGTATCGGGTTTCAGGCCATTAGCTCCGGCGGAAAGATGAGAGAGCGCGCAGCTCCGGCATCCATCCGTCACTTTACCCGTCGTCCCCTCGTCCATCCATCACTCGCCAGCCTGGCGTTCCGGGAGGCGCAGTGAATGCAAAGTCCTAGCCTGACGCCTTTGTCTCCCTGCCGGCCGGCAACAGGTGCCTTTAGGGCCGGCCGGGATGATTAGAGGATTTGGTGTCCGGGAAATAGGGTCGAGGGGAACGTCCATCGGGGTTAATGATAGTCATCGGTTGGCTATCTGCTAGCCAGAGACGCACTCACGGGGGTTCTCGGTTTTCCGAGCAATTATCGACGAGAGGAACCGCTTGCTATTTGCTAGGATGATGCATTCAGTCGGAAGCGCCACCCCCAAACGGGGCCCCCGCCCACCTCTGTCTGCCATGATGAAATCCAGGCCAAAGCACCAAAGTCTGACGTTGGCTTTATCGTGACACATTGATGCACGCATCTTGCACTTCAGCTAGACCTCCGACTAAATTTGCAATATTCAGGTTGCAAAAATGGGTAAACATTTTGTTCCAAGGTACAAAATTCAAGCTAGGAAACGTCTATACCCTGCAATGGGTATGATTTGAGTGCACTCCCATTGGCTAAGCACCAACACCCAGGCTTCCCCTGCGCGTGCGTCTTTAGCATGTCGCGTTGCAGATATGCCCTCGCTCGCAGTCATGTGAAAAGCGCGTAAGAGGCTTAAGCGGCGGCCGCGGCCACTTGCCCCCCCCCCGGCCGCTCTCGCTCAACGTGCCAGAAGCGCATCTGCCGCCCCTCCCTATCTGGCCTGCCCCCGCCCACCCACTGCCCTCCTCCTCCTCCGCCACACATGTGCACTCAACTCCTCCGCACTGACGTTTTTGCGGTGGTCACGTGAAAAGTTGGTAGGCTAACGTTGGTGAGAGCTTGTAAAATGCACTGAATCATGTGGGGGTGAAGTTGTTGAGCAAAGTAGGTGGGAAGGTAGGTGGTTGATTAACTCATTAGCGCAGAATTACATTTGATAGCTGTATTTTCCCCATGGTCTGTACATATTCGTTATTTTATTTTTCGTCTCCGTTTGGTGTAATCACCATCGTTGAACCTGTACTTGATTGCGATGGGCTCCAGCACCCTAACAGTAACTGAATGAATGAATTATATATCTTAGATATCTGTCCGTCACTGACCACGCCATGAAATAATTTATTTGTTCATGTTACTTTGCCCCTCCCAATCCAAACGGATTGAAGGGCTAGTGCCATCAATGGCACCAAAAGATGCATAATTACAGCCAGATCTTCTAGTTTCACTCAATTGGATGTCACTCGTAGTTAAGGGAATGGCAGGCAATAGATGGCCCCTTTTTTTTCAAGGGGACAGAAAAGTGATCACCATCCCTAGATGGACCGTCCCTGCCGGCTAATGTGGCATTTTTTCACTTGAAGTGTGGTCAGAAATGAATGGACGAAAGATTTGAAAAAGTCACTTTGACATGTTTACCATTTAGCCGACACGTATCGACTGCACTAGCCATTTGGGGTGGTTATTACACAAGCTGTTTGAATTTAGTGCAAGTACTGCCACACCACTCGGCTGATTTCTTTTCAAAGTGCGCAGATGGAAACAAATGATGGGCGCTTAAAGCAGATGGACCATTAGAACATTGTTTTTTTTCCCGCCAAGAGCGCCGTGGTGGTCGGCCAATGACGGGAGAGGTGGGAGAGACGGGAGGGAGGGGGGGCGAGGACGCCCCCCAAGTGGACATCTGCGGGACTGGGCCGTACAAATATCGCCCGATTGTTCGAGTCAAACATTTTTCTTAGCACTGCATGGCTAACCCGTATTGCCGTTGGTACCGTTTACCGCACTCGTCTTATATCGCTACCGTGGAGTACGAATAATACAGTACCGGTACAGCTCTTGCAGTACTCATCGAGCACTAGTTTGGGGTTATAGTTCCATATCTATGCAAATATTTCATTGTTTTTTTAGCAATACTAATCACAGATGAAACATTTAGCGCAAAGTCAAGGTCAAAAATAGTCTTTTTGTCATCAATTTTCAACATTCAAAAACGTATTTTCAATGCTTTTGAGTATTTTGGCCTTGTTCTGGCGTAGGATACTTTTTAGTTTTTGTTGTTGTTGCAATCAATACTTTTGGCCTCCATTTACCGCCATATCACGGCATGTGGTTTTGCTACATTGGTCCTTGAAAATAGCCTAGTCTACTAGAGTGACCACTCACCTTGCTGGAGTTAAATAGGCCACCTTGTCAATCCTAATTCCCGCCGTGTTAGAGCTCAAATGTCCAAAAATGACAGCCTTTTCCCTGCTGTGGTTTCGTACGCGGGCACTCACTCCATTCCGCTCCCACTGCCGCATCTCAGTTGCGGCCAATCAAAACGAGCGGGGGCTTTTTATCCTCTATTCCTGGGAGAAAGGGGCTATGATAGCCTGGCCAGGCCCAATGTGGGGATGCGGCGCTCTTTTGCCTCTCGGCGTGTAAGCACAAGGAATTGTTTACACGGCGTGTGTCGGTGAGCACGGCGGGCGTGGGTGGGCGTCGGGTTGTTGGACTCGCGTGCTGCAACGGCGAGCTAGGTCGATGGCGGGTGCCGACCCGCTGCTCAAGTATTGATGAAGGCGCAGAGCGAAGGAAGATGGCTGCGGCTGACGCAAGGCTTGCTACTTTACTTTTGCACTTTCAAGGCAAAATGGCAGACGCCAGCTCTTGTCTTTTCAGGCATTTTTGGGAATTGATATTTCCTACAAATTTCCCGTGTCTTGGCCCACGTCGGTCCAACGACTAAGTGTTTTGAATTTTGGGTGGTTTTCGGTACCATAGTCATTTGCCCCTCTCAGTCAATAGACCTCCCAGACTTAATGGCTTGGACGTCAATGACACGACTACTTGTGAAATGAATTGCCTTTGTTACTTTCTACTGTATTGTTTACCTTTTGTAGTTGCGAGCAATAAATAGTGGGACAAAAGTTGTCATAAAGTCGCCAGCGACATCATTTTAACTCAAATTGTTTTGAGCCAGAATTTCAAAGTTGACAACTTGCGAGCTCACGGTGCAGCTCATTTACATAGCCCCGCCTCCACCCACTTTACTCGGGCGATAAAGCATCTTAATGATCCCAATCATAAAATTCCGTTATGAGCTGCGAACAGCTGCCTTTTTTTAAAAATCCACGCTGCACGTGCTTAGGACACGCCCCCTCCCCCACCCTCCCGTGACCATCAATTATTGAAACGACGGAAGAGCGCGAGTAAATGTGGCGAGTCGTTCGATTGACGACTTTGTTTTTTATTTGCGTAATGGAGTGGCGTGACGTCAGCCACTCGTTAAAGTGGCTGGCCTTCTCAAAAATTTGTAGCAAATTTTACGCTGAATTAACACAAAATATATGCTTCTCATAAAATTAAAGTTACATCAACACATTATATCAGCCGTATTAAAGCCAAATGACGGCTGCGCAGATGGAAATGACGATGAGATATTACGGTAATTAAGTCGAAATGACCTGAAAAATATAGCAAGTACATCTTGAGTATTTGCTAATAAAATAATTATACGATCACAATTAATTCTAACTCCGCCCTGCAGCTGAATAATGACACAAATAGAATCATTCAAAGTAAATGACAATGACTTATCTTAATTACTGAAAAGAAAGCCCCGCCCACATGGACTGGACGGCCATAAACGTCCGATTTGAAAGCCCCGACGTGCTCTGTTTTCCGCCGCAGACTCGTTCCTCCATTATTGAGGCGCTTTAAAGTTTTATGGGCGGCCATTAGCGTGGCCCGCCGTACGCACGAACGAATGGACGGGGAAGAGGAAGAGGGAAGGACGGCGAGATGACCTACTTAACAATCACCATCTTTCCTCCGCACCTCCTCCGCCTCTGGATCCTCGGCGAGGCACCGCTCGTCCTACGCTTCCTCTTTTAGACGTTCCAAAGTCCCTCTTTAACCCTTCGTAGTGCATTCATTGATGGTGTTAGACGTATTAATCATTGTACTCAAAAATATCATTCACAGGGCACTTTCATTCACTAAAACGAACGAGTTGCTCATCAGCGTCCACGAAAGAGTTTCAAGAAAATTAATTTCTAGGCTGCGATCTTTAACACAAGTCTGGGATCAAAGGTCGCGACCGCCC
The DNA here is from genome assembly GCF_051989575.1 of Stigmatopora nigra. Lineage (NCBI taxonomy): Eukaryota > Metazoa > Chordata > Actinopteri > Syngnathiformes > Syngnathidae > Stigmatopora > Stigmatopora nigra. The sequence goes on along the minus strand of NC_135519.1, from coordinate 14,124,077 downwards.
CTAATAGCAATCAGCCCTCTTGTGGCTTAGCTTCATGCTAAGCCACAAGAGGGCTGGCGGGCTTAACTTCAGCAATAAGTTAGTGCCACGTTAGCATTGTGCTAACACTCCGTAATTACACTGGACCCTATCGATTTCTATGGCCTTAGCGAATAGTAGTTATACTCGTACTGCTTATCGAGCCTTTTCTCAAAACTTAGCGTAACACCATTGATTTTTTTTTTTGGGCTTGCCGGGGGCGCCCGTTCCTGTTTTATTTACTAACGAGCGCCCGGCGTCTCGGCATCTGTTCCCGGTCCCGCGGCGCGCCACGCTTTGGGATCCTCCACGAGCACTCCTCTACTGGAGTGCTTGTTGTTTTTTTTTTTTTTTTTGCGCTCCTCGCGTAGAGCTTAGCGTAGCGTAGCGCGTAGGGTGTAATGTGCTGTGGCGGGCCTCTCCACGCGTGTCCTCCAGCTGCTTCAACAGTCCAAAGTCCAAACGGGACGAGCGGCAAGTGGGAGCCCGGGCGCACTTGTCGCACTCGTCGCAGTATCGCAGTGGAGATGTCACGGATGCCGTCGCGTGATCTGAAATCGCGCCCGATAAGCTCATTTTCAGGGGATAAAAGAGTGGAGGGGAAAAAAAAGATTGAGTCTTTGCATCTAGTTGCAAGCCGACAGACGTCCAATCCCTTGGGACGCAATACCAATTTTGTAAAATGGATAGCGGATTTGGCGTCTATAACCATCATTGGAACGCAATGAGTTATCAAGCAAGACAATCATGGTGCTGTACTTTATTAAGTCATGATTTTTATACGACTGACACACACTTTGCCAAACAAACAGAAAATGGTCGTGTCCAAATTAGCGCTAACGAGATACCGGGCGACGATAAGCGCCTGGTAATTAGAAGGATGTGTCGGAGATAAGAAATCTTCCTGCGGCTAGATGGAAACACAAGATGGCGGCAGGTTTTTTTTATTACTTTGTCAGCTAACGATCACGCTTCACCCTCTTGAGTGATCCGACACATTTGGACAAACGAAAGGGTGACTGGCACGTCCATAAACGCCATGTTTACTCGACCAGATGAAGTTGTTGACATCAGGAAGGAGAAACAAAATGGCTGAAACAGCAACACGCCAACAACAAACAAACGGAAGAAATGGGTCACGACGCCAGAGCGGCTTGCCTGTCTTTTGTCTTGATCTCTTTCAGTGTGACATCCAATCATGTGGCGCTTTCTGTCCTTTTGCTGGGAATTTAAAGGAGTTTTGTCCCTAGTGGACGTCTAATCCATTTCATTGGTGGCTCACTACTTTTCGGCTATTTCCGAGTCACTCGTTTACTGTAAGACTGCCGTTAGCTAAGCCATTGGCTTAATAAATGACCCCTCCCCAATTCCATTGGACTGACTGGGCGTCGAATTTTCTTATCTAACACTGGATGCTAAGCGTTAGCCTCTTGGCTAGGAGATATCGGAGCAGGGTCGATACCTGGGCTTTTGGACCAAAACGACTTGTCGCCGTATGCGGTCGTGAGTCTTTTTGTGATGCTCCTTGGCGACCATTCATCAGCCGCATTTATTACAAATGTGAGCACTTTGCCGCAGCGCCAGTTCATTTATCAAGAGACGTTTTAATTGTGCCACTCCATCTTGTCTCGGACCCGGCGCCGAGAGCCCATCCATCACGGGCGCGGCCCACGCCTCCCCGCCGCCGACGGGTCGCCCGGACTCGCCGCGTATGCAGCAGTGACGGAACGCCGCGTATCCGTCTTTGTCAAAGGGGGGCAAAACTTGCCCGCTAAACTGTTGCTTTGTTCTAACATTTAGCAAATCTCATCTAACCAGGCAGGGGCCGGCCGGCAAAGTGACACCACACTTCCCAGCAGGCTTTGCGAGAGCCGGGAAAATGTATATTTCGTAGTGCAATTCGACTAAAAGTGATTCGTAGGGCTTGAAAATAACAACATTGAAATTTGTATTTTCGGTGTTATAAACTGTAGGATGTTTTTCTATACATGGTCAGACATTGTTTGACGACCAGTCAAGGGTTACCGTAACGGACTCTTGACCCGAACGAGTGAGAGCCTCCCGTAAAAAAAATGTACTCTGTTATCTCCACTTACCGTCTTTTGTAAAAATGTTCGAATTTGACAGCGTCTCGTTGCATTGGCACGCCATTCCCAGGCAGGAACTCTCCGGGACCGGCCGTCCCCAACTCGAGTGGCCGTTGGCTAGGTTCCCGATCAATTAGAGACCGGTGAAAAAACGCGCTGTGACATCCCGCCCGGCCCCTGCGGGGATACGGTACGCGCGGCGACCAATTATGTGACAGCGTAGCCGAGATGCGTGTTGACGCTATTTCAAAGTGGTCTCGGGCCTAGCCCATTTTTTTCTCGCTCCTTAGTCATCTGGGAAAAAGCGCAGGGCATCATGGGAGATGTATTTTGTTTGGGTCTTTAAATGCAGGACTTTCAAGAATAGCTATTTTTTTGTATTCTTTGATTCCTTTTCACAGCCATTACGGCGTGTCCAGATGTTGCCGCACTAATGAAGCAGCGTGACGGCGTTTAGCCGCGCTGGGCGCCATTTTTTGACTTTTTTGCTGTGTCGGCTGCTGTTAATGTGGGCCACAAAAATGGGTTAGCAGCCATTTGGGCCCCGCTAAGTCCCCCCCTTTTCTTTTCCCTCCCTCCCCCAATCTTGTCTCAAAGCTGCTTAGCGTGGCTTCATTCTTTGCTTTTTTTTTTTCTTAGCCGCGTTCGCCTACTTCCGGTTATTTCCCTTCTTTTCTTTTAACGGCGGCCGGCAAATATTGAGTTATACGAGCGAGCACATGATGTCATCACGGCGTACCGACGGCAGATAAAACCCATAATTGCAGACTTTAAGTATTTATGATAAGAGTGGTCGTTCGTATTAAAGAGTGAAGCCGACAAGAGGAACATCAAAGCGGGGCCATGAAATCTTAATGACGGCGGCGGGTTGGAATTGACTTTGGCAAAAAAAATAAATACAAAATTCAATTAAACATTCGCCCCCAAAAAATTGAGCTGGTTAGCGAAATATTTGCAGCAAAAATCTGATAAGTTTGCATGTGTGGTAAGTCATTTAATTGTAGTTTGTGGGGGTGAAAGTCAGTGCACGCATTGACAAGGTGAGAAGCAGCAGCCTTCAACTGCGCCAACTTCCAAGCCCCGCCCCCACATTGGCGGTGACGGATGGTCCCAAAAGACAGCGCGCACACACACACACACAACGTTGGTACACGGCACCTGGGCACGAAGGATGACCCCCACACCGCCACCACCCCCCATTTCCCATGCATGTGGTCTTGTGGCCTAAACGCCACCTGCTTGCGTCAAGGTGACAGCATGAGGCACATATGCTTGCGCAGAAACGCCTAAAAATATACTATTAAGGCTCTTCTGGAGACAGTCATGATGAGCCTTTTGTTTTCAGGGGAGAAAAATGAAGATCGTGATTCGATTTTAATTCAAAAGTCTTTTATTTGTTCCCAAAAATCGGATGTTTTTATTAAAGTCAGTCATTGTAGTACAGTAAAATCCCAGTAACCTAAAGAGCTTAATTTTCAGAATATGGTACTGTAGTATGGTTATGTCACCCGTACTCCAAGTCAAATACAACTGACCTATTTATGAACCGCTTTATTCTCACTAGGGTCGTGAAAGGGGTGCTGGAGCTTATCCCAGCTGACTTGGAGCCAGAGGCCTGAATCGGTGGCCAGCCAATCGTAGGCCACAAGGAGACACACGACCAATCGTAGCTAGGGGCATGTCTTGGGAATGTGGGAGGAACCCGGAGTACCCGAGGAAAACCCACTCAGGCCCAGGCAGAGCAAATGATATATATTGAATGTATATGTCCACACCATAAAAAAACGATTTGACTTGGTAATTGGAGGCATTTATTGCCTGTCAACAAACAACTCTGTGTACTATCATCATCATCATCATCATGGTCACAGCACCGAATCATAAATGAGTATTGACAGTAAATATATATGAAAGGACAGCGGCCATGTCGGACCACTGGCCAAGGTGAATTGACTGACGACTTTGACGAGTGGGCACGCCAACCATTGGCCTGAAAAATCCCCAGTTTAAATGGCGGCCGTTTTATCTGTTTGCGTGGCGTCGGCTTTTCAAGAAGCCCGTTTATTTATTCAAGCGCTTCCGGCGGCTCGTCAACGCCACGTTCAATCAGCCGTTCCGACGGTTAAACGTTGCCGCCGTACGTGACGGAACCCAGGAGCCGCCGGCTGCCTTAACCGGCCTGCCGTGGCGTGTCGGCTAGAGGTCTGATTCTGCTTTCAAGGACATAGAAAGACAAAAATGACATGGTCGGGTTTCTCTTCGCCAGACACATGCTTGCGTGTGGACTTTCAGGAACACTTTTCTGAGTGCACACGCTTTTTTTGTCTGCCTTCACGCTCGCCACCAAAATAGACTTTTCATTCTTTTCGAGTGAGAGGACGTCCAGGCGCTTTACGTTGATTTCGTAGTGTCAGCATTTTTTAACGTCATATAATAAGTCATACGCTTAACTTTGTAATTCAAATCAGGAAAATTTGCATTTTGTGTTCGGAATAAGCGAACTCGTGACCATACTTGTCTTGAACTGATTCCTAGCATTGTTAACATTGTGGGTATGTGATAGTACACATGAATAATCCTTTCGTTTTGCTGTGAATTTCAATGCGTTTCTCACTAGTAGACGCCCGTATATAATGATATGGAATCCTTAATATTTTGCTTAACGTGAAATGCGCCAATGCGGACATTTTCTTGTCAGGTGAAGGCAGGCGCCCGTCACTTTGGGCGGGAAACTAATCAACGTCGCAAGGTCGTCCGTCGCTTGAAAAACAACATTTCCCAATCAGCCCCGCCTCTGCGCTTATTACATTTCTCTTTGGCCAAATCTTTTGAGGACAATGGCCCCTAATTAACTTTCAAGTTAAAAGTGCCTTGGATTAAGTTGGATTGTTTTACTTTTAGTTGATTCAATGTGATCTCAAATTACAATTCTTTTATTATCCAATGTCATTTTTGGTGCAGAACACAAAAGACTAAGTAGAAAATACAAAAGTCTTATGACAGTTAGGTTACTTTTGTTTCCATTTTTGCTCCCATCTCAATTAGAATGACAGTATTTCCGGACTATAAGTTACAGTTTTTAAAAAAATAATTTGCCCGAGTAGTTCGACTTCTATTTGACTTTATTTCTTACAATCTTGTATGTATAGATATTTTTTCCCTTCCCCCTTTTCTTGGCTAGTACAACTTGACTTTTCATCTATTTGGGCCAACGTTTCCTCCGCAGCCGAACGGAGGCCTTATCTGCCGTTCCTCTCGCCGCCGTTTGGCCGCCAGTTGACAAGCCAGCCGCGTCAGAAGAAAGTGCGCCCGAGGCGGTAACGGCGCCCGGCGCCGGTGGGAGCCCACCCACCGGCAGATTACCCACCTGTAAAGACGCGAAACAAAATCGCGGCTGAGCGGAATAATGCGCCCGTAAACGCCGGTCGGAGTTTGATAGACGATAATTGCGGAGGATCCGTGGGAATGGGTGTCCTTTCAACGGGACGACGTTTGTTTGCGGGCGCGCTAGCCGGGGAGGCCCGATGCGGTGGCGGCGACCAGATAAGGTCCAAGCAATTTGCCGGCGGCAAAAGCTCACAACAAAAAGTCCATTCCTTCCGGAAGCCGCTTGTGGGGTTGTTTTTTTCTCTCGGCCAAATGCAACTCATTCGGAAGGAAGGCCGGCTTATCCTTTGGGATGCCTGGCCGTGTCCGGCGACCTTTGGGAATTAGGGATCCTATCTGATGATTGAAATGTGGCACCTGTCAACTCCTTTGGAGTTCTCATAACTTGCACATTCTTTTGGAATTGGCTCCACGTTGTGTGTCTTTCGGTGAGAGTTTTTTAGTGGAGCGAAAAGCAAGCTGGCTGGCAGCCGACGCAGGCGCATTGTGTTTCCGTTGTTCCCCCAAGCTTCTCTCTCTCTCGCTCTTCTAATTTTATTCAGGCGCGTCTCTTTGTCATGTCTTCTAAGCACTCCAAGTTGAGCCAGCCGGGGTTTTTTTGTGCGGGACGCCGGCGAGAATTGACGGGCTTTCCACGTATTTTCAAACACGTCTGATTGTATTCAAAGGCCGGCCCTCCCAGCCGCTTTTTCAGGAAACGCGAATGTGAGCGAGTGGGCGGGCCTTCTTCGCTGCCTCCGCTGGCCTTCGTCAACATCTTCTTTTTATCTGCTTTTATTTCTTTGCCGCTCTCTGCGTTTTCAAATCTATTTCCATCATTTTCGATTCCAAAGGTACTAATGTATCACGGCGCTATCGCTAAATGCTAGCCAAGACCTTTAGGTTACATGTATGCCTCAGTACAAAGGTGACTGTACATATATATGGAAATAGATCTGTGTGTATATATAACTGCAATATACTAGGGATTACTGTGTATATCATCTTGTATTTCTTGCTTTTTTCTTACCGAGATATTTGTATTGAATTCTTAGTTTCAGACAGCAGTCTTTGACCGCCATTGATGGCGTTGGCTATTCAATCCTCGCTGGCGTGCGTCATCCACTCGATTGTCCTTTTCAAATCTATTTTTGAAATAATAATCATAATATATAAGATGATCCCTTGCTCGACTTAAGCTCCCTTTGACCAACACTAAGGCGGCCATTTTTCTTTTGCCGTCTTAAGAGGGCGTGCCGTAGCCCCCCTCTTTTTTCCCCAGCCCTCCCCCTAGTGGCCCTCCCGTGCAGCTCGGCTCGGGAGGTGACTCAGAAAGCAATTAAAAAGCCAATCGCCGCCACTCGCCAGAGGAGCGGGAAGAGGCGGCACAAGAAAGGGATTTAGATTGAAAGGGAGAGAGGAAAGGAGAGGAAAGGAGAGGGATGAAGTTTCAAAAAAAGCATCCGCCTACATTATCCCGCTCATTAAAAGGCGCTTTTGACGAGGAGGCGGGGGGCGTCTTTCGGCTAGCGTTTGCGCGCCGGTGCCTCCGCGTCAACGTTTCTCGCCACCGATGGCGGAGAATCGGCGCCGGTTCCTTCCCACCCGGGCAAAATATGATGATTATGCAAATCCCCCACGAATGGGAGAATGGCAATCTCGCGTTTGTGTGAGCGGGGAATGCCGAAGAACCCATTTTTTTTTTTTTTACTTTACCGCTCGCACGGGCTTAACGTGTGGCAAAATGGACCGACGGCCAAGTTAGCGGGGAATGTGAGGCCACGCCTCCTTCAAAGTCACTCTGTAGCGGGGGAATTTCGGACTTTTCCCACCACACAATGAAACGCCAGCGAAGAGCGTCCAATCTGCGCGCCTGCCACTCGTCATGTTCCGCTCCCATCTGCCGCGCCGTCTCGGGTCCTCCCACATGGTCTCGGAACGCCGAGTCCCGCGTTGTCGATCTGTCGCTGCGTTTGATGTGTGATCAAAGAGCTCCTCCCACCATCCGGGACCCGGCGCCAAATGGAGGCGCCGCCACCGCCGATTGTCCGTGTCCCCCTTCTTTCTTGCCTCCCAATCTGTGTACCGGCCATCCCGCCTCATTTGGCGCCCCGGGCGGACAACTCCACCCATCCCCATCGTGCAAACACCAGAAGATATGATATCATTTTTCATATTGATGTTTATCAAATACGCACTTGGGTCTTTCATATAGTATTATTTTATCCCACTCCCCTTTAAAGGGCGGTTATGCTAACCACGCTTCCACCCAGTCGCCATTGGTAATAACTGCATGAGTTCAAATCTGGTGCGCTCCCCCTAATTAGATGGAGCCCAGGGCAGTTTGCCCAGATTGCCTAAGGCGAAACAACGGTCAGAGGTATCGGAGTGGAAACCCTTCCACCCTTGTGTGTTTTTGCCACGTGTATACAGTAATCCCTCAAATATCGCGGTTAATGTAGACCGGGCATCATCGAAAAGTCACCAAGTACAGTCACCCCTATTTTTCTTTCTTTTCAGTACTGAGTCTTATTCGCAAAAGGGGCTTCCGCTTATGGGTTTCAGTGTGGATATTCACTATTTTATGAACTTCAAAAGATAGTTTTTAATCATTAATAGTGGAAAAAATCGATATAAGTGAAGACATGACAATCGAGGGATTCCTTCCTGTATACAAATACAAACAGATACATACGCACTAAAGCCCAAGTATAGTAATAGGTGCACTCGGCAGATCCACGTCATAGGCAACGAGGACAAGTATTTTTAGAGCTGAAAAGGCGGGTTTGTGTATTTCCTTCCCCGCGTCCTGTGCAAGGCAAGAAATGTAGTTTGTCAGAAATTGCAACCTGGCTGTTTGTATGGCTTTCCTATTTAATGTTCTCCATTTGATGATTATTTCCAACATAATCAGATGATGATAATGAGAAGCCAGAGGCAGTGGAGGGTGAGTCCTTCATCTTTTGAATAGTCAATGAACAAGCATTTTAAATTGCAAAAAAAAAAGAATAGAAAGAGAATTTTGAAAAATGATAGGGTCATTTTGAAAAGTAGTTTATTTTTAATGTGCACTACAAAAAAATGTGAAGTGATAAACTAGTCTCTTGCACCATCATTAGCTCCATGATGGAATTATTTTCACATGGATTTGAATTTTTGCGCGTAAATTCGGGCACAAAGGACTTAAACAAGCTTGGAAATCATTTTATTTGCAGCTTTTTCGTCTCCAATTCACTCAAAACCGCTGGCCTCTTTTTCACAGCCATCAGAAAAAGACTTATGCATGTGTGTGGCTTTTTTTCAGGCGCTAAAGGGAGGTTAGCACAGCATTGTGTGTGTTTTTTTATTTATTATTGATTTTTTTTTTTTTATCCCGCATCTGTTGGTCAAATAAACAGCTCGGACACGAAACTTAGGCGCACTGAGCCTAGCAAAGGCGGGCGAGGCTTTAGCGGCAGATAGCGCCGCGGCTTATTATTGGCGCTCTCTTGAAAGGAAGAGATTATGCAAATGCACTTTGCAAAGTTTCTGTCTGCCTGATTCTCTTCTTCTTCTTTTTGCTTGGCTTTTTTTGTCACAATATCTGAGCGCCGGTAACGAGGTGTTTCTCGCCCCGTCTGTCTCCTTTCCAAACATTCTCTGCGGCGTTCGCCTCGTTAAAAGATGCTGCTTGAACTCGTGGATTGCGCTCGCTTTTTTTTTTTTTTGCCAAAGTCAATCCACCTGACGGGCTCTTTTTTTTGTTAAGTCCACACCCAGCGCGCTAGATGTTGCCATTGCTGAATATATCTCCTTGTGCAGAAACATACAAACAACAAAAGTCAAGGTCGTGTTTTTCGGACGATAAGTCGCAACACCAAAACAGATTGCAGGTAGTACGAGTGAGAGAGAAAATATAGATGTAATTTGCATGTTTTTGGAGTATTAGTCGCATGGCCAGTCAAACAACGTTTTATAATCCGGAAAATATGGCTAATTGGATTGGCTCCAGCACCCCCCGCCACTTTAATGAGGATAAAGCGCTTTAGAAAATGAGATGAGATATATAGCTAATCTACTATTAATTGTCTGCCCTTGACAGCAATAGATGCCCAATCCATTTTGTACATCCATCTAGTCAATAATTAACATCAGCCAGAGGGACAGAAGGAGGGAGGGAGGCACATGCAAATCTACCACTAAACACATTTACCGCCTAAATTATTGACTTATTGATCATGTCAAGAAAGTTGCTTGGATTTTATTTATTTATTTAGTTTTTTTCCAGCCACCCACTGGGCGACACATTTTACAGTAATTGACTCGGTCACCCGAGAATTTTTTTCTTTAATGGAGTCCAGCCGTTTCGGCTCCATGAATAGTAGACGAGGCGCTTTTTGTATTGTTTGTGGAGGCCCAGTTGTTTCGAGGTTAAAGCACAAGAACACAATACGTACGGGCATTTTTCATGCGGAGCGCAATATGACAAAATGCCACCCAGAGTTCACTCCAAGTTTCTTTTAATGTTTGAAAGAGCGAGCTAGAAAATACAAGGAAATTTGACTTTAAACCAACCAGTCACAACCAAAATGAACTTCGGCTAACGTGCTATTCTATCATCTTGTTTCCATGTAAGCGTACATTTACTAGCTAGCTCGGCTAGTACACGATTTATGGCTCCATTGACCGTTTTTTTTTCCCACAAAGCCTTTGGATTTGGGTTAATGCAAAGTGACAATATAACCCCAAGTACATGGTGTTACCAAGATACACATTCATTTCAATACTGTACCAAAAAAGCGGGGTGGGGGGGGAATGAATTCCAAACATGCAAGCGTGCGTTTAATGCGCACTCCAGCGTGCGGCGTGTTCAACCGGCGTGATCAAAACGTTGACGACCCAGCGCGGCTGGTTTCGTTACTGGAGCGTGTTCGCTCTGATTTCTCCGGCAGCCAGCCAGGGGCCATTGTTCCTTTAACCACCACCCAGCTCCTATACCTTCAATATATAGGATATATACTCAATACATGTCATTTTTATCGTTAGTTATTTTTAACAGAAGCGTTGAATCCATCTTGAACTAGTTCCTTCCCATAGTCCTAGACACCAAATCCATTATAATCGTAAAGGCTGGCTCGCTTTGAGTGATTGGCTTATGCTGCCTTGGACCACCCTAAACACCAAATCCACTTTTAGTGGGAGGCTGGCCCACCTCCCAGTCCAAATGCTCATTTTTGTCATTGAGTCAAGGCCCTTTTCCATTGTACAATAGCATTAAAAAAATATATATATTTTTGCTATGCACCATCTTTAGATGATGTTCATTTGCAGTATATGTTTGATTCAATACTTCTGTGGTGTTTGCACATTTTGTATTCTTCTCTTTGGTCAGAATTTATTTTTATTGGCCACACTACTCTACAAAAGACCTGCATTTGTATTCAACCTCATAGTTGTTTGGTGATTATCAATATTTTATCGCTGTGTGTTTGCAAAATTAGGACTACCTCTGAGCAGAATAGTTTGTCTTTTCCTTCATATTTTACATACATTTCGTGAAATTCCTCCGTTTTTTAAAGCTCGTTTGTGCAGTAAATAGGTTGATGCGGTGGAAAGATGTAGGAAGGGGGAGGAGAGAGAGAAAGATGGGAAAAGAAGATGCACGGGAAGGAGCATGGCGCCTCCATATTCTTCGGCAGAAATTAATTACTAGGCGCTCGTGCTCAGAGAGGCATAAAAACAACAACAACAACGAGGCGCATGTCCCGCCTCCCGTAAAATGTCAGCGCGGCGGCGTTGGCGGCAAAGGTTAGCTAGGATTCATCCTGCAGGAGTATTTCCCGCACCCCGCCCGCTATTTTGGCCAGTTGACAATTAACAGGGCCTGCGGCAGAGCTTCGTGTTTGAAACCCTCCGAGGAAGCGGCTCGCAGGCCGTCGGACGTTTGACACTATTGATCAGAAAGGCTTTTTGTGAGTTGCATTTTCTGTATTTTAGGAGCCCCGAAAACGGAGAAAAGTGGAGCCAAAATGGCAGAGTTCCTTTGTCTTTTGGTTCCACTCACAATAGGCGTCTTGCACCAAAATGGCGTTTTGCTACGTCAAACTAGCTCGGGGGGGATGAATTTATAAAGCATTTGTGAGTTATTAGTTGTGTTTTATGGTAGCTCATTAAACTTTACGCTCAGGCGGCACGCTAGTCCAGAGGCTAAAAAAAGGGGGGCCTTCACAATATGGCGGTCTTGTGTGGTAACAAATTAGTAGCAAACTCGTCAATATTCAGTTTGATAGCCCTTGTAAGATGAGCATAAAAAATAGACAGGAAATTTCAGATTTTCTCTCCTGTATTATTTGTTGTTGGTTTTTGAGTAACAAGGATTGTCAAAAGGACTTTGACCATCAGACAGAAGCCTTGTAAATTTCCGCCTCAATCCAAAATGGCAGATTTTTTGTCCATTTGCCTGTGCTAATCTTACTGCATTTATAGCTCAATATAGTAAAGTCAAAAAATGGCCAACAAATTAGACTTAATACTAAAATGGTGGACCTACTGTTCCCATCTTCTCGGGACATTATTTTAGGAAATCAAACGACATTCCAAAAATGAGTTGGTTTTGTGAGAATCTGCTATAATAGTCTCCTTGAATAAAAAGGCGAGAGTTTTCGTGTACTTTTGGGTTTTGAATCCATCTGGGCGTGTTTGCCGTATCCGCCAAATTCCGTCTGCTTAGCCCAAGTGGCCGGCCCCAGGGCCTGAATTTTTTAGGATAAGAAAAAATCCAATTTCGAGATGCCCTTGCTAATGTTAAACCAATAGATCTTATCCTTTTCCCTTATAATGTCACTAGCTGATTTGCCAAAGGACGTCAAGCCGGAAAACGGTCATCATGGTCATCGTGATCCGTGTCAGCTTATTGTATCTGCTGGCGCCGGGCGGCCATGTCCTTCTGCCTTCTGACACGCCAATCCGCCTCAGCGAGCCTTTGCCTCTCCTCCTTCTTCATCTATAATTGATTCGTGTCGCACGGGCCGCTGGCCGGAGGAACATTAGCACATGCTCGTCGTCTTTGTCGTCGCTCCACCGGGGGAGAGCTGGCGGTCTTTTCTGGGCCTCTCGGGGCGCCGCAGTCCTTCCGCCTGGAGAAACTTCGAGCCTCTGGATGTGCTTGGCTTTTCCATTTTAATGATGGCGCCCACCAAAATGATGACTGACAGGCTTGTCATTCAAAAGGGGATTTCGTTGGTCGGTGAAGATGTTTCCTTCATCTGACAGGTGTTTGGACAATGTTGCTTTCAAACTAAAATGTCTGTCTTGGAGATTTGCCACAAATTTAGATTAACATTAGTCTCTTCCAATGGCCACCTATTCGGTCCAATTGGACCTGATCTGGCCACCACGGGGATGCTACTACCATAAATGTATTCATCGTTCGGAGACATTTCTGACTTGAAGATAGTCCAAACCATCATCTCGTTTTTCCCAAAGCAAAATATTAATTAATTGTCCTAAATGTAGCCTTGCGGTGAGTCAGTCTCGCCTGGATTACCTGTTAATCTCGATACCAATTGTTTCGCCGTGTATGTGGCCATCCACTGCCCCTTTTGTTTGCCTCCCACTCTCTGTTTATATTTCTCCCGTCAAAGTTGGGCGTCATTCCTGGGCGCGTTGGCAGGGCGGCCAGAACGCGGCGCCGCTAAAAGGCGGGCTGCATAATGGATGGCTCCGGCGATGCACAGGAAACAAAAAGCTGGGAGTGCGCTCATCTATTATTACCACCCGGCGCAGGATGCAGTGAAAAGTAATCCGCCGCAGCGTGCTGCTGGCAAACTCAAAACTTGGCGGCGGGAGGGGGCGAGGAGGGCTAAGGAACGGTCGCATCGCCAGGAGTCATTCTAAAGTGGATCTGATAGCACACCGACGCCGCCACCGCCGAGCCTCCGGTGTCATTTCATCTCAAAGGATGATATCGGGCGTCAATGGGAGGGAATCGTCCAGGTTTTCTATCGGGGGGAAAATGTTTCTTTCCTATTTTAAGTACCTATTTTTGGTAATATCGATTAAAACGAAAAACCCGACAGACAACCTTTGTAGTTTAAAATATTCCCATTTGCTATACAAGAGTGGTATAAAAAATGGCAGCCCAAATGTCATGTTTACAGAAGCGGACGCCGGATGGATTGATTTCTTCGAAATGCATTTAGAACTGAACACAATTCATTAAAATAATAATAAACCAGTGGGACAAAGAGAGTGAGGGAGCTAGGCTACCGTCGCTAACGGGCAGATGCTAAAGATCTAATTAACTCCAAGCTGCTGGCCGCAAAGTAAAAAAGTTTAGTTTGGGGATCAATTTATTTTTATTTTGGTAAATCCCAGCACTTGATCCTCAGTCATCGTCAGCTCATTATTTCTTTTCCCTAAGGGGGCTTAAACGTGACCATGCTAGGCTAACGTTGCCCCCTCGGCAGATGCTATACAGAAAGAACACTGTGTTACTTTTAGCTGTGTAAAGAAATGCCGTCGTCTGAGTGAAATTGGCCGACACGCCAGAAAAAGCGACTTAAAAATGTATTCACGTTGAAAGATGGTGACTTTATCCTGAGCTGAACCTGCATGCTTCTCTCTGGTGGCCCAAAGCAGACCTCGGCTTGGCCAACTTAGACCGACAAAAGGCACGCAAACGTTAAGCGAATGCTACACGGCCATTGGAGAATCTTAAAGAAAACTTAAAGTCCCGACCTAGAACGTGTGTGGCTGAGTAATTCCATAGAATGGACATTTACTTTGGCCCACATGGCACAATAGTTCCAATCCCATTTTGCTGTTAGCCAGCATGTTATGAAGGTACAACATTTTTCTCGCTTGGCTTCATCACTGTGGCATTTTAGTTGTTTTTTCCCCAAGAAATTTAAGCATTTTATCAGAAACGGTTCATTGGAGTTGTCTAGGAAATTGCAACAAACCAAAGACTTTTAATATATTCAAATACATCTTTTTCCTCTTGTTTGTGTTTGACGGTCTAGTAACTCGCCGCCATGTTGTGAACGTCCACACCGCTCAAAAACTCCATTGCATTCTCTGAAAAGGATTTAAAGTAGTTAAAGTTACAGAGCGAGGTGGTATTTAAACTTGCGTCAATCCCCCAAAAGTCCATTGGTAGAGCAGGCGAATTATTGCTAACCAAAGCTTTGGCCGGTAGATAAGCGCCGGGCCCTAATGATCCAATTCCAAACGGCCAGCCGGCGAGCACTGGACTGTGGAATTCTCTTAAGCTTCGACAATGGAACGCGTCTCCCGAGCACAAATTCATTTGGGCCGAGGCGCCGCGCATTACCCGCCGCCGTTTGTCCGCCACTTTTGCCGTCAAGGCGACGGACGGCCCATTCCATTTGGAATGGATGGGCCTCCCCTCCACCAATGGCCCCATCAAAGCGTCCGTTCCCTTAACGTCAAGGTCCCATCCATTTGGAGTGGGGACTCCATGACGGCAGACAAAATTGGCGTCTCCTGCGGGATGCGTCTCACGTTCCATTTCCCGGTCATTCCATTTGAGACGACGCGTCTCGCCAGCCCAGCTAGCAATGCGTGATTGAACTGTCACAAGATAGCGTGCTAGCTAGCAGACGGAACAATCTGCAAGTCATTCTAAATGTTCTGTTTAGAGAATGGCCATTGGGGGACAGCTGAGAGTGGAGGACTAGTTTTCAGTCTTGAGCTTTTTGGATTTTTCCCCAAAAGATGGTCTGATATTGTTTTTAAAATGAAGGGCACGACCGCCGTGTTGAACGAGAACTGCGTTCAAACGATACACTCGCTCATCCTTTTCCCAGGTGGAGTGCACAGGGATTAAGATGAGATAGATTAATTGCTGGCAGGCGACCGCTCCGCCATAAAATATTAGTCGAGAGGATTTACTTTTTCCATTTTTTTTAGCTAGGAAGCTTACAGACAAGAGGCCGCAATTTCTTGTCATGACGAGGAGGAGTTAAGTGGATTGTTTTGGGCCTATCTTGGCCCTCCTCCTCCTCCTCCTTTGTCAGTGGTGGAACATCCCCCCCACAGACGGCGAATACCAGCGCACAGACCCGATAGCACTTAAAGCGTCTCGTTTGGCCGCTCTAAACGCTTCCATCCACGCGTAAAACAGCCACGTGGACGTGAGCGGAATAGCGAGGAGAGAAATCGCTCGCTATGCAAAGCTGCGCCTTATCGCAGATTATCATTTTGCCGGATCACAAACGGCCGCTTGAGGAAAAAATGGTGCAGGAAAAGATGAATTAGTGCCGGCGATAGAAGGAAGTCAAAGGAATGGACACCTTTGTGTCCAGTTTAACTAGACTGACGCAGGATCGTACCCTGAGCGGTCGCCGCATTGCCCAAAAAGCCCAAGAGGAACAGTCACGTCCCGAGAGAACTCTCCACGTCCGTCCTTTTCCCCGCAATCCATAATGGATGTGAAGCCGCGACCCTCATCAAGGGTTCACGCCGAAGCCCGGTCTCGTGGACGCCCGAGTCCAATTGGATCTAATCCGTCACGTCCAATCGGAGAGCGCCGAGAGCCGGCGGGGTCGAGGAGGTAAAAGCAACGGGGAGAGAAATACAGAAGGAGCTCGGATCAAAACGCCCGCCTGAATAAGTCATGTCCCTCTAATAGACTCCAGGAAATAGCCATGAATATCGAAGCACGCTAATGCGTACCGGCCCTCCCTCCCGCTTCAAATGGATTGGACGTCCACTCTTGTCCATTCGTAGCAAAAGGATGTCCACTTGGTCTGACGTCTACCGTCGTCCATGGCACCTTCTTAAACCGATGGCACCGGAGAACGGCTTTTGTTCGCCTCAACTTGCTTGTTTTCGTTGAAATAACAGCTCGTAAAAATGGAGTGTGGCGTCTCCGCATTGAAACCACACACACGGCGGGCGTGTTAACAGGGGACACGTGTCGCATGCTGATCCCCTTCCCTGCGCCTGTGCGGGTGGGAGCCATATTGGTGCTCACCGGAGCATGCTAGCCTTGCAAACGTAGTACTCGATAACATTGTGTTTGCGTACCGCAATAGTCAAGCGTTTTGTTGCCGTAATCCCGACTCGGTCTGCTTCGTCTTCCCTCGTAATGAGTGGGCTGATTACTTTCTTCCCTCTGTTGTCATGGTATGGGGAGGGGGGTCAGTGACCTAACGTACCGTGGGGTTTCCACACCGCACTGAGAATATCGAGCATGAAGAACAAGTTTGACTTGAGAGATTTTTAGCCGTTTCCTCTTTGCAAATGAATAAATCATCCAAAACCAAAGAAAAAAGCTGCTGCTTGTTCGTTGTTTTTGTGGGATTGTTCACAAAAACCCTCCCAAAGCCCTCCAGGCCAAGAAGACACTCACAAAGCCGCCGATAAACATCTGCTTGGATTTGTAAATGCCAGGCAAAAGGTAGAAAGACGTAATAGCGCTCCGTTTTCTTTGCTAGACAATGGCGGCCTGTTTTTTTTTCTTCTTTTTTTAGTTCATCTCCAGCGTCTCCCTTTGTGATCAACCCTTAATAAGACACTCGTTTAAATACTACAAAAAAAGAAAGTGTACTTTAAAGTAAAGACGTCCCCATTGCATTGTTTTGCAGACGAGCCGACTCCATTCAATACCTCGGAATGGATAAATAGTATATTCAAATGACTTTTCTTTCCCCCCAGTTTGAATGCAATTATTCAACATTTAATCCAGATAAGCGGAATATTATCCAAAACAATTGTGTTCTTCTTGCAAATCGTTTGCGCGCTACACAAACTCCACACAGGTGGACCGACCTGGATTTGACCCCGAGTCTTCCGTCGTGAAGCCGCCTTGAAATTAATTTCATGAAACAAAGTATTTTTTTTGGGAATCAACGGGCCGTAAAAAAACTCCTCATTAAATGGATGGATGGGTGGAAAGACGTTTGACAGACAGCCATTCCACAATCAGCCAAAGGAGAGAAAGATTGCGCTAGAAAACAGGTCGCTAACTGATTGACGACGGGAGCCCGGGGATCAATCTTGGCAACGGTTCCGCCCTTCACATTTTCTCCCTAACGAGGCAGCCGTCGTTCCCGTCTGGAGCTCTTCATCTCCATCTCAAATGTACTTTTCTCGTACAGACCCTCGGCGGCGGGGGGGCTCCGAGTGGACTGGCGACCAGCCTCGGCCGCCGGGGAGAAACTCTCTGGGACCGCCCCCTCGGCTGCCAATTAACCTTTCGCCCATGTTGACGTGCGCCGACTGCATTTTCTGTTTTGTCGACCAGAAATGAATCTTTTCTCACTGAACCTTAGCACCTTATTCAGACTTTTGACCCTTCAGCGGCAGAACAATGCCCCGCCTCCTCTTCCGGGAGGGGTGGGGCTAAAATATGGTAGCACTGACAGCCGGATCTATTATTCTGCTCATGTTCTTACCTGAAGAAAATCTACATAGGCAATGTGAAAACTTCACGGGGAGGTCAGAATCCACCTGAAATTGAACCCTAGATCCCAGTGGGCTTGCCAACCACTTGTACACTGTACGCTATCAACTCATTGCCTACATTGCTAACAACCACAATGGATTGCACGCCAGGTGGTGCCAGTGAGTTTATAACTCCCCCCCCCCCCCCCCCCCCCCCCCCCCCAGAAAATGGCACGACATATTTTTGATCTGACAAATGGTTAGAATTTTGAGGTGCCCGTGGAGGTGGAATGTTTTGTTTGGATGTGACTCACTAAGCAGGAGGATGAAATGCCACCAACTGTCCCGCAAATCTGCAGCGCCTGCGGAGACTCGGCTTTTTGAGAACTATTCACTTTGCCCACAGACGATGACGACTTTGGGGTTAGCGCCGGCAGAAGGGAGATTAGCGGGCGACATTCCAATTTGTTTTTATCGCACACCAGCGAGGACCGAAGCACGCCGGCTGATCTTGAAAGAACCACTGGTGATGACATCACGGCCGCTTGAGGGGACACCGCCACCCCACCTCAACAATTTATGAGGCGCTAACAACTGACGAGTTCAAATCCGGGTCAATTTGAAGTCGGAAAGCCGTCAATTCGTAAGAAACGCCGTCTGCCAGATGTTTACTCCGCAAAATGTTGAAGTTGCATCAACTTCCATTTCACGTCCGATAACGAGAAGAACATCTAAGTGCGGCATCTGCGCCAGCACGCCAGAATGGAATTCCAAATCTGTCAAATCAGATTGAAATTCCAGTCAGGCCTCCTACGCCCAAAATGGAGTCTGAAATATTGAGTTTCCCGTCCTCCCCGTTTCCTCCACACGTGCGCCCCAGTTGCATGCAGATCTATCGATTTGTCCGCCGATTTCCATCCGCTCTGGAAAAAAAAGGAGGCGCCTGGTGCATGCGGAACAAAAATAGCAGCGGATTAGTAACTCAATGGCACCTCCAAGACACCAAAGACGAAAGGCAAAGTCCATCGAATGGTGTGCCTTTTCTTCCCGCCGTTGCGCCTTCCCTAATGACGCGAGGAAATGTGCCGAGTGGCGTGATGGTGTTTTGGCCAGAGCGCCGCTCCCATTCATTCATCTTAAATAACGGTGGCGGATTTGCAGCGCAAACATTTTTGGGCGCTCCCCCGTTGCGTGGGCCACCGTCAGTCGGTATGGGAAGGTAAGGCCTAATTATCTGGGCCCGTTTAGACTCCGCGGGTAGCCGGCTACAATGCCGGGAAATGACATTTAAACCAATCCAACCCACCGGCTAGCTTTTGCTAACCGTTATGCGGCTAGCAAGAGTGAGCCGCGGGTTCGATCTCAGAGAGGTTGCGATTCACGGGAAATGGTGTCTATAAAATGGACGTGGCTACCTCTACTTACAAAATGATTTATTCCCAGAAGTGACTTGTTTTTTTTTTTTGTTAACAGAAGCATAGATTTGACATTGAAATAGCATCATTTGTTCAAGAAGGTTCCATGCTTTTTGTACCTTGAATCATTATGTACTTGGAAGCATTCCTAAGTAGAGCTACCTCTGTTTTCATTTATTTTGAAGTATTGATAGACGTCCAATCCAGTTTGGCGTTTATTCGGCGGACGGTCCATCCAGCACGTCCGCCATTTAAGTGGCTTTAATTTAATTTGGCATGCTTGAAAAATGAGCCAGGTATGACATTTCAAATGGCAAACACGGATCAATATGATTTTGACCCGGCCAAAATGAGGTCAGCGGTCCCATTGATTTGATAGTGGTGCAAAACATAGCTGGCTCCGGAGAGCCACAAAAGACAAAAGTTACTTTTATGGCCCATCAGCCGTAATAATAGGACTGCAGCAGCCAGAAGAAGGAAAGGGAAAAACAACCAACCGCCAAGCATCTCATTTTCAGCACTCTCCATCCATTAAGGGAAGATTGGCAACGTCCGTTTGTCCGTCCGTCCCTCGGAATACATTTCCCACATGTCGCCGCGCCTCCCGCCTCCAACTCGATGGAAAAAAAAGGGAGGATTTGACGTGGTTGGAATACATTATTGTCGTGCGTGGTAACGCCATGCCGTGAGAATCCAATTAGCGCAATTCAAAGTGTGGAAGGCAGAAGACAGAAATACCAGTTGGAATTGAGAAAGGAGGACAAATCATGGGCTCTAATCAAAAATATGCTGATTTAATTGCCGGGGGATAAAAAAAAAAAGACGGGTGTTATTAAGCACTACTGGAAAGAATAGACTGATTTACTCTCTTACTGTCAAAAGTGATGCTCATTTTTGTTGGACACTGATCACATAACTGCATACTTCTGCACGAGTACAAAGTAATTGTCATAATGTCCTAGACAGTGATTACAGTGGTTGTACATTTTGCGTATCTTGTCATCTTTGGAGTATTTTTTTTAAAATGAGTCAATTTCCCCAGACTCAACTCGTCAGCTGCCAGCACTGAAACAGTTGATGCCATTTAGCTTTAGCTATATTAACTCCCTGTGTCATTTACTAGTCATCTTAGATACGATGTGTTCTGGGGCCTTTTGTCACGGTTGTTCCGGGAACAAACGAGTGAATGGAGTGTGTATTTTGAAATATTGATCAATAGCTCCGTTTTCAGTCGATGTTCGAATTTGATTTTTCCAAAACTCTTGACTGACATCTAGCTACATTCAATGCTTATTTTAGGCCAATTCATCAAAATGTCCTGTCTTCTTGGGTTTTAAATTCTTACCCTCATGTTATTTGTGCAGCAAACTCTGTCTCTAAACCACTATTTATGGTAGCAGTGTCATGGTGGCGATCCCTTATATTGTGCTCACCATATTTACCGATGCAAAAAAAGTATACCGATTGCCTAGTGATTTTGACAAATTTTCCGCGATACCTTGCACTCATTGAACCGGTGACGACCCATTTTCCCCAACCTTCTGTTTGGGCGTTTGAACGGCGCGCGGCGAAACGTCCCGGCGGCTTGGCCAGACTGGCCATGTGTAGATTGGCAGCTGCAAATCGTAAATGAAAATGATATAAATGCAACGTTGGCATTAGGGAAATGAGCGCGCGAGCTGTCTGATGTGTCGGCGGCGGGGAAAATGTAGAGTGGAGTCACTTGGTCGGTGGGTTGGTGGGTAGAGGGTGCGCGCTGAATGTAAAGGTGATTGCGCCTTGCTCTCCAGGAGGAGGAGGAGGCAACGCATGCATAATCAAGGCGGGAGAGCTCAATTGGATCCGTGTCACGCCGCTACTTTGCATGCAAAGCGCCAAGTCATATTTGCCCGGCGCCCCTCCCAGAATGCTTTGCACGCCGGCCGTTTAACGCCCCGCTGCGCCGACGGGAAGTGGTTTGCTTCCAGATGTTGGACTGACCTTTCCTCTCTCTTTTCTCTCTTTTTGCTTCTTCTGCGCTGCGCTGGATTGTGATGGGACGACGTGATGATCAATAGGTGAGTTCAATTCATCTTTTCAAACTACTTTTGTAAACTGTGTATGATTGTTTGTACTCCCTTGGAAAAGTAACATTCGGTTAGGACGATAACTACGCTCATAAACATAAAATAATACGAAATACGATTTCAAAATGGCAACCAATCGTTTTGAATACTTGGCCGAGATGTTTTTGTTTTGCTGGGATGTTTTCACTTGGTGGAAAACCAATCTGATGTGTGGAAAAGTTCCAAGGGGTCTTTTAGGCTATTGCTAAGCATTCCAATAAGGCAGCCAGATCACTTGAGGGAGGAGCTTTAGCCCGAGCAGTTGACATTTGACTCTGGTATGACGCGGCGCCAAGGTGGCCGCGGGGGTGCCGAGCTGAACCGTGGCAACCTAATTCTCCAGACGCAGGCGAGGCGTTTTTCCACGCACCTCCAGTGGCGGGCGGGCGGGGCTAAGCGGCTAATCCTTTATCCTCCCAGCTTTTTTTACGCCCAGCTGCGCGGCTGAGAGTTGTTTTTGCGACGCAATGAGGCGAGACGCGTGGAGATGAGGCGAGTCGACGTGGCGGCGGCGGCCTTACCTTAAATGACTTGCCGTCACGTCTTGCTTTAAGGCGCGGTCGGCTTAAAAATGCTGCGCATCTCACAAATGTTCACACTTTTGAGTAGCGGAGATGATGCATGTGGAGGGAGAACAAATGACGTTATTTTTTCACTCTTGACTTGCAGTCGGGCACCCCTGCCGTCTTTCAGAAAGAAAAAACACGCTATTTCAAACTGGATAGAAGAACTTAAACAGTGGCACCTTTTTAAAGCGGCATGCAGAGTAGAGGAATGTATCACATGATTTGCTAGCCCAATTCATAAGCCATCTGATGAATATGTTACACGAATATGGCTCCCACCGGCGCACTTGCCGAGCGGGTTGTCCCATCGAGAGGGGGAATTGAAAAAAAACTGAATGAATAAATAAGCGAGCAGAAGGGCGTGATTGGGTGGCGCCACCACGGCGGACGAGCGGCGTCGCCGCGGGCGGGCGAAGCCAGCTGCGTTTGGGCGCCCAGCGCAAATGCAGAAGGTGCCAGGCGCCATCCCGGGCGGGGACGCAGGGAGGGAGGGACGAAACTCACCGCGGGCGCCTTGCGCTCCACTCGAGATGAAATTTGTCATCGTAGCGGGATGCTGGCCTTCATTTGTCACGCTTGACTTTCAAAAACAATCACGTGGGAGTAAAGACGCCGCGCTACCTTGACTGGAGACTTTCATTAGTTCCATCATGGCCCAACGTAGTCCTCTATGAAATACTACCTATGGCAAGTGACTTTCAAGTCCAGATTTTAGAAACGCAACCATTAATAAAAGGGTTAGTTTACATCCTAGTACGTCTTCCTTTTGTCAGATGCTTTGACCTCACCCACTTAAAATCATCTCCAAACAGATGTTGCCGTCTACTAGCATGCTATTTCTAGGTGAGCTATTTTGTTGTTGCCAGTTAGCCTAGCTCTAGAAGCCTCAAATGTTGCATTGACCAACATTGACCTTAAATATTCAACCTTGTCTTTAAAATCAAATATTAACTTTAATCCAAACCTTGCCAGTCATGGGATTGGCCTCATTATATTTAATCTCGACACCCTTTTTTTAAAGTTAGGAGAAAAACATTTCAATGCGGAGACGTCCCAATGGCATATTTTTGCGCTCCAGTCGAGTAATCGAGCATCTGCCAATACCCAGTCCCAAACCAATACCTTAGAAATGCCTTAAAGGGGAAAAATAGATCACTTGAGTCAATACTTAAAAATCATCACTTCAATTTTACAGCCCAAAATCCAATCCCTTTTAAAACGATGCAGATTTCCAATGGGCTGGAGGACGTTTGCAGTCCGGCGTCGTCCTCGGAGCCAAACGCTATAAAAAGACTCTCTGCAATGGAGATGGCGGCGGCGGCATGGCTCCCGAATTGCGTCCGGCGAAAAGTGCGGACCGGCGAGGCATGCAAATCCGTCCCCGGTGGGCCGTAAGCAATCCGAACATCAGAGCAATGGGATTAGACACTTAAAAGCGCGTAGGGAAAAGTGTTTGCACTAGCGTAATAAGAGCGCCGTCTGTAAAGAGACGGACATTTTCTACTTTTGAAGGCTCCCCCGGGGCCCAGCGGCCATTTTGACACTTTCATCATCCTTCCACCTTCTGCCGTTTGACGCCCAGGGGGCAGCGCTTCTCTTCTGGGCTCAGACTCCATTACTTTGGAACTCTCTGGGCCGTGACTATCCCACCGGCCGCCGGCCGCGAGTCTCTCTCCCCACTCAGAGATGCGCTTTTCATTCCCTTGCAAATAGATACGATAATATCAACGCCGCCAAAAAATACACGTATAGGCCTGTCCCAATCGCGAATACCAAATTATTGCCAACCTGAGATACCATTGTTCAAAACAGACACCAATTTAAATAATGAATACACCAAAATTATTGCAGGAATTAGCGGTTATACTAAAGCATTAAAGCTAGAAAGAAAATTGTAAAAATAGACCTTAGAATAAAAACTCAGGGAGGCTATATCTATCATGTAAAAGAATGGACAAAAAATATTGTGTACAATGATTATCAGGTGACTGCTACTCCAACTAGAGTGGAAAAATATGTCTTTGGGACCGCTCAAGCGTCAAGTGCTCCACAAAGTCTGGTCAGGTGCCGTAAAATATATATATTTCTTTTTTCAGATGGCGCCATTTCGCACAAATGCGTCTTCCCGTCCGTCCACTCATTTATCCGGCGCTACACGTAGAACAAACATGGCTGGCAGAATATAGCCGGTGGAGATGCCTGACGGCGGCTTTTGACGGGTGACATTTCACTCCGGTCGGGGATGAACGCAAATACATCCGTTCTCCCTGAGAGAGAGAAAAGCCAATGCCGACCGAGGCCTCCGGGGGGAGCGGGATGACGGATAAGTGCAGATTTACCCCCGCCGAGGCCGCCACTGAGAACGGATTGACGATTAACCTTCGGGAGGGGGGGGGGGGGGGGGGGGACTTTATCACGTGGTCTGGATTCATCAAGGTGGGCAGATGTTGGAGGAGGTGGTGGGGGTACCTGACGAACCTTCCTGGAACTTGCCCATAAACGCCGTCACTTAGCATTAGCTTTAGCGGCCCAATCGTCTTCTCCCGCTTTTGAGTGGGCCAAAGCCTTTGTCATATTTCACCAGCGATTAGCGTCGCCGAACAAACAATATGCCGTCGGTGGCGGGGAGGCGGCCCGTTGATTGAGCTTGACTGGCTTGAGTAATGGCGCCCGCTATCGCGGCGCTTCTGCGTTTGGCTCGCTCAGCACCCGCAAAAATAAATAAACTCTTAACGTGCTTGGGCGTGACCGATTGTTTTTCATCTTCCGTCATTTCATCTTCTCATTACCGCTTCACACTCGGAGCATTTTCATATTTCATCGGCGGATTCTTCGTGAAACCTTTACAAAATGGCGGCCGATGTCCCGACCGCAAAATCTTTTGCTATCTCACCGAAACTTTTGCTCCTTTTGAGCCTTGGTTTTTGACAAACTATAAACTCCATTTTGCTTGTTGTTGTTGTAGACTCAAGAACGAATAAAAGGGAATGTTTATAATATGAAACAGTTCGACTTTAAACTAATGATGATAAAGATTGCAGTAGTGAGAACATGATAGAATTAAATGTAGGGTCATAAAATCAAAGGTCATAAAATCAGAAGGATCATTTAGAAGTGATAGTATATGTTTGTGTTCGTCGTTAGCTGTTAGCAATTAGCGCCTGAAAAGCGTCCCGCCCGAGCGCTCGGCATAGCCGCAATTATAACATTAGTAACTAATGTAAACAGATTTCTAGCCTGGCTGCTAGCACGCCCGCTACGCTGTCCTAATAATATCTTATGCTGACGGCTGTCGCACGTCCGCCAAAACTATTCGGCTTGGTGCTTTTTATGGCCCACGCATATTTTATGAGCGCCAATTAAATACAAATGATGTGGCGTGAAGCGCTAGCTCGTCCGTCGCTCATCGCACACGTCAATCACGGTGAAGGACGGATTGACTTTATAGGGCAGCCAAAAGCAGGGCAAGTTTCAAGTTATTGTGGGAATCGGTTCCAATCCCAAAATGTTATTCTTCAAATAACCAAACGGCCTGTGAGGAATGGACGCTGATCACTGGCGACCTTCCCAGTCAAACTGGATAGGACGTCCATGGCAGCCAATGAGTGTTCACTGCAACGACTATCTCTGAAAATGACGCCGTTTCCGATTTGTGGTCCAGAATGTCCAAAATTTAAATTCTCTCCCAGTACTCCCAGTTCCAAGTGGAACGTCGATGGCCGTTAAAGGTTTCCGTCCAGTTCCAGCTAACATGGCTGTGCCGCATTTGCGCAAAGGAAACATTTTACGATCCAAACTGACCCTGCGGAGAGTCGCAGAAAAGATATATTATTTTTTTACAGGATCCTTTTTATTTGGCAAAATGAAAAGTTTGACCATAAAAGAGAGTCTCTGCAGCCTGTAAAGCTTTGGCTTTTTTTAACATTTATTTATATTTCTGGCCAACTGTACCGCATTTTTTCTCCTTCTTAGGGCCGAAACTCTGAATTGAAAAGCTCCACTTGTTTGGTCATCAAAAAATGGATTCAAAAAAAGGCGATCAAACGTGCTTTTTTTCTCCTTTTCTTTGAGTAAATCTGTTTTCCTTTTTGAATGTTCTGCATGCGCTCGTCGCCAGCCACCCACCTAAAGAGCGCTTTCCTTGGCCGCGACCTCTCCTTTCAGAGCGGGCGCCCTCGTCTTCGCCTTCGTTAACGGGCGAGAACGCCGAAGGCTGACAAGACGACGGGCTGAATCATTTGCCGCGCTTTTCAGTTTTTCTGCTTTTCTTTTTGCGCCGAATAGAGCTCACCTTGGATGATGGGTGTACAAAGGAGAAGTCTGGTCTGACCGGCTGCGTCTCCCCCGGTGCATTCTGGGTCGGAAAATGCTCAACCTTTTGTCAAAATTAGCCATTCCCTCATGAAAGAAGCCGTCGTTTTTTTGCACGCTCTAAAACTATGGCTTGGTCAAACATCCTTGCTAACTTATCGTTTGCCATTAATGCCGCGAGGCGTCCAATCTTCTCGAAGTGGGAGGCTTAGTTAATTGGTGATTGTCCCAGTTCAAATGGATTGGAAGACTATTTGTGATAAATGCATTGGTGGGAAGGTACATGTTGGCCAGAGGAAGTTTTTAACTCATACATTTTCAATCTGATAGCAAGTGATCAAATGTTGGAAAAATTTGGCGGCACAACCGTCAATTTTTGGGCCAGAAATGTAGCTTTTTTAAAATTTGAAATATTTTGACATTAGAATGAGGATTATAGTGTACTATTTCCAGTTTGTGCTATTGTCTGCGTTTTTCGATTTGTAGATCTTTGCCATTTTTTCTTATCAAAGACACACTAATCCATTTTTATGTGAGAACATGCACCTTGTAATTGGACTTTATTAGATGGATGGTGAGTGGTTTTGCGAAAAGGAAGGTCGACGCCTGGGAGGAGCTAGTGGGGGGGCCCCCTTTTTTGGCGGCTTGGCGTTCCCGTCGGACGTAATTAAAGCAGCCCAAGCAGGCACCCGCGCTGTAATCCGCCATGATGAGCAGAGCGCTACAACTCATTTACACGCTCACACACACGGCGCCTTCGTGATGGCGTTTCCGCAGTCTGCTTCGTCTTATCGTTGCTGAAAAATAGCAAATGTATCTGATGGAATGAAGATGTGTATTTTTCGTACGTAAACAATATGACAAAAGCTTTGTGGTTAGCCTGACGTTTTTGGCGCTCAGGGGACCTTTTTCTCTCTTTGTTCCGTCTGCAAAGTTGATTTCATTAGTGCAAATACATTTATATTTTATTGCTGTCAAGTCGTTTCAATAATTACGCATGATGAATCACGTGTGGTGCATCGTTAAACTTCCAATTCATCTTCTTTTCATATTTTAAATCCAGTGAATGGAATGAAGTTCTTTTATTGCCATTATGTATAATGAGATTGAAAACTTCACCATGAAATGCCCAAATACATAATCAATAATAATGATAACACATTATCATTATCATTGATTATGTATTTGTGCATTTCATGGTGAAGTTTTCAATCTCATACTTGTATAATGGCAATAAAAGAATTCAATTCATTGTTCATGATAAATCATGAATAAATATTCCAAAATATCTCATAAATAAGTAGTCAACTTGAATAACATTGGTAGAAAGATAGACATTTGATCCAATGAGGGGTAAGGGCGAAAACAAGGTGTATTTAAGACAGGCTTTGCTAGTTAATGATTATTTCTATTTTGATTCCGTGAGTGCAAAGACAAAAGATGGTGTAAATAAGTCATGGTGTGTGTTTGGCCAAGCACCTGCTTGGGCGCCATATGGGATTTCAGCGGCCGCTGCCTCGTGCTGTCTTCTCGCTACAAAGTATAAAAATAAATGTGTGCGTGCTTTCGTGTTTGTGTGAGGCAACTGCAGCAGAAAAATATGCACACTCACTTTTGGCTCACTGTTTCAATACGTCAATAGGATCTAACAAAGGAAAACATTCAAGATAAAAACACTTTTTTTTGCTAACGTTTGTTATTGTCCAACCAATTGGAATTACACAATAGCACAATATTTACCCTTTCATGCACAAATGAGGGCTTTTTTGTTTTGTTTTTTAAGGCTTTCGGGGTAATCTCTCAATTCATTG
Source organism: Stigmatopora nigra (assembly GCF_051989575.1). Lineage (NCBI taxonomy): Eukaryota > Metazoa > Chordata > Actinopteri > Syngnathiformes > Syngnathidae > Stigmatopora > Stigmatopora nigra. The sequence continues at coordinate 14,096,008 of NC_135519.1, read as the reverse complement.
GCTACCAAAAATAGTGCTACACGTCAAATCGATTTGCTTTGGATGGGAGAATGAATGCTATAGGATTTCTTTAAAATTTTCTATTGCTATTATTTCATTTTTGTGACCTTTTAGGCTGGCTTTGATGGGGATAGATATCCCAACAACTGTCTAGTCCAACTGGATGGAAATGGTTATATTGAGTGGCCTTATGAAGGCTTACACAGTAGTTTTGTTTTTTGAACTTGCACTCTGAAGAAATGGCCTCCAAAATTCTTGCTATTCTGCTCTGTAAACTTTTCCTTCTTTTTTGTGGGTCACGTCGAGTTCATTTGTGGGATTTTCTGGGTCATTTCCTGTTCATTTAGGAGTGATCACAGGTGACTTTGCCAAGCTAGCTGTTCTTTTTGGGTCGCTTACTGCATTTGGGTGGCACTTTCCATGTCACTTCCTGGCGATTTTGCCGACGTTGCGTTGCTTTTGGGTCATTTTCTCTTGATTTGGGGTCGTTGACTTTCCATTTCAACCACTCTGGCTCCGTTCGTTTTCATTGGTCAGCAGACTCATTGAAATACAGCGCGTGAGGAGCCATTGGTCGGAGCCCCGGTAATATGGGAAAAATGCAATGGGCCAGCCACGGCTGACTTCAGACTGCTTGATTAGTCGCCGGCGTCCTTGCGCGCGCCCTCAATAATGCATGGCCGCTTACAAAGTGGAGCAGGCGGGGGTCTCTGCCTCCATCTTAGCGCCTAGCGTAGCATCCATTATGCGCCAGTAATCACGTGTGGAGGCGGCCTCCCTCCGTTGGGCGGGATGGCGGGCGCCCTAATTAGACGGAAAAGACGCTGGCGGAAAGAAAACAACAACATTGGGGTCGCGACATCAGAGAGTTAGCGCTGGCTCGTGCTGCTTTTTGGGTCTGGGATGATGCTACGTTAGCTTCTTGCTAAAAATTCCCTTACACATTTTCCTGGCTATTCATCACAGTTAGCGTACGTTTTGTTGATCTGCCTTTATTTGTGCGGGTGATATTTAATTATATTTTTAAAAGCGGGCAAAGTCTGACACTTTATAAGCAATATGTATGTTATTAGATCTGTATTTTTTCCCCGCTAGCGCCAATCAGATGTTCCTCGATCGGAGGTCTCCTTAATGAAGCGCCAAGCCAGCTGCCGCGGCTTTTAATAAGCCGGGCGGAATGAACCAATCTAGTCCAGCTGCGAGACACGGGGCGCCCCACCAACGGTCTCCATTTTGCCCCGGGCCCGGGCCCGCCTTTTGATCCCGGTGAGGAACTCACCGGACCAAGGGGAAGTCCATCGAGCGGCCCAGCCGGCGGCCACTTTGTGCGCTGAGCCTCGCTCGCTCGTCGGCATTCTCAATGGAAGAGATAACGCGAGGACCCTCGTTATGAGCGCCATTACATTCACCTGTAACTCATTTTGACTTTGACGGCATGCCGAGCGAGACGGCGTTAAAATGGCGGAAACGCATTAAAGGCGGGGAGAGGCAGATTTGCATCTCATTTGCAAGCCCTTCGCCACGCAAACAAATCACCTTTTAATCCCGCTGTCAAAATGAGGGACGGCAGACGCTCGCAAAATTCCGCAATCGCTCCAAGAGAACAGCAATATTCTTGGAGTAGTAGCTGTAGTATTGGTGGTTGTGGTAGTAGTGGTACTAGTGGTGTTTGTAGTAGTAGTCCATGCACTTGATCACCCGATTCATAGACAGTCATTGGAGGGAACCTATGGCTCGTAGCCAAATGCGGCTCTTTTGATAGGCGCATATCGAGTCCCAAACACACCAATTGGAGTCTTACGTGGTGGCGTTGAGGACAAGTGTCCAAATGTCTTCTTGTTGAGCTCCGGGCTTCAATATTGTTTGAATTTGGTTGAATGATTCATGCTATGAAGTCATAGTTCAGCCAGGCTAGCTTATTAAAAATGGAGTGTGTTTGAAGATCGGGGGGAGAAAAGCGCATGGCTCGGAGCTTTTGCGGGGAGGGAAAGTGTGCTCTTTTGGCGGGCTCCAAATCCCAATGCGTTTGCCTCTCACGTGTCCTGACGGCTGACCTAAAAGGCCCTACGTGGTCTTGCTAAATAGAAAATTGGACTTTTTATTCCAACAAAATATGACATGTCAACAAGATCCCAGTTTGATTGGATGCCTACAACCATCAGTGTTCATTTTGTTTGTCATTTTCAGTATCTTCTTGTGTACAGTCTTCAACTTAGGAATGGTGCTTGCTATGACATTTTCATCTTCTGAAAGCCTGTGAGAAGAACTGATTGCAGAATTTCCATATAAACTACTGCTCTACTTATGAAAACAATTCATCTTGCAAGTAGAGGCGCCACTGTATTTTTGGGTCTCTTACTGTTTCTCTTATGGCGTACTGATCACTTTCTGTTCACTTACGTTTGTCTTAAACGTCTTTTCTATTCAATCCATCAAAGGACATTCAACCAATTGTATCGTAATAATTGGACCATGTAGAAAAAGTTCTGTCACCTGAAACGTCACTTTATATCAAAACACATTTGTGATTTCCATGGCGTTCTTAGCAGGCGGATATCATCTTTATGTAAAAGTAGTTGGCCTTTCCATCCATTCTCCGTCCACCCGCTCAATCCTTTTGATCCGTGTCAAGGGGTCACATGCAAAAAAAGACACTTTTTGGAGGGTCTCCTCGGACCCTGTCGTCCGCTCCGTCTAATTTGTCCACCGTCGGTCGACCGGCGCCTTCGGAATCCCGAAGCTTTGCGGCGCGACAAACCCCCATGAATAATGGAGGACTTTTTGCGGTGCGGCTTGGGCAAATCTGCTGCTATTACGCGCCGCCCAAATCCCCCACGCTCGCAAACAACGGGACCAAATAGGCCACCCGCTTGTGTAGCATGGCCAGCCATTTTCATTGCAAGTCGGACCGCCCTACTTTGGCGGCCGTCGAGCTAATTGAAGCGGCGGATACCTTCCGACTTTACACTTTGGATGACTTCCTTCTTTGGGGATTAGCCGGGATTTGCCCGCCGAACAGCTCGGCCATTCAACTACAAAAAATTAAGAAAGTGTCGAATGGGAATTGAAAAAAAATGGAAAATGAGAGTACGTTGTTACTTTGTATTTTGGGGCAAATAGCACAAAGAGGGCGAGATAGAACACGTTTTAAGGCTAAAGTTTTGTCACCATGTATAGATAGAAATGATTTCTTTCCAATTTGTGTACCTTTGCAGAACCACTTTTGCATGCGGCAGGCATCGGCATTGCTCATTATGCCAGATCTTATCGATAAGTGTCTCTTAGAGCTATTAGCGCACTCAAAAGAGGGGGGGGGGGGATCAGATAAGATTTTAATTGAATATTTTCCACTGTCAACGACTTGAAGAGCTCTCAACGCACCTAGCTTAGCGTCTCCGCTATAGCATTAAATATTTAGCAAATATTCATCCTAAATCATTTTCTATAGCTATCAATTATTCAAGAATATTTATTCACAGTCATTGTTATAATAGTTGTCCAGTTTATTTACGTATTCCTTAAATTATTAAGGTACCAAAGGCCAGTTTCGTTCGGTCAAAGGAAAACAACGAGTTCATTTTCTTTGATTGGGCCTTGTAAATTGTCCACAAATGTCTTTTGGCACGGAAAACATTGAGAAGAACTAGCACGTCGTCCAAAGGAAGGCTAATTACGTTTTTCATTTTTTTCTTCTTCTCCATTTCATCTGCCAAAGAATACCAAACCATTTGAGGCACGTCCTGTGGCCTCGGATTGGTTTTGCGAGCTCATTGAAGCGAGACCGTATGGAAGCGGTAAATATAGCAAATTGCCTGATTGGAAAGGTCGAGGGGAGGTTGATTGCATTTTCATACATTGGAAGAAAACCATACAAGTGGACACAAAAGACAGTCGTGGAACAAAGTAAGCATCCAATTAGCCTAGCATCCATGTTTATGGGATGTGGGAGGAAACCACAATACCTGGAGAAAACCCATGCAAGCCCTACAAATGGAATTAGAATATATGTGTCGTCTTCCCTTGATTTTTGCGTCTTCACTTATTGCGAATTCACTTCTTTGCGATTTTTTTCTGCTATTAATTATTAAAACTGAAAATCCACATTTTAACTTATAAACGGAAGCCACTCTTGCTACTAGGACTTAGCACTGAAGAAAAAAAATGTAGTTATTATATGCGATTTTTCAATTGTTGCGGCCATGTTTAGTCTACAATAACCTATATATTCCAGGGATATATAATATTTTTTTAGGTTAACCACAATTGCCAATTTTATGTTCCTCTTCCACATGGTTCATGAGATTCTTTTGTTTCTCCTTTTATGTCAACGTATTGGCTGTCATTTCCTTTTTAATTTTGGCTAGTGTTACATGTCTGAAAAGATCCACTTGTTAGGCCTGCAGCGAGATGACATCATCATCTTTTGAGACATCCGCCACCGTCCAGTCGCTGGCGTTTGCCTGCGTTTGCCTGCGTTTATTGTGCGCAGCCCGAGGGCCGCCACCGCCCCTTTATGGGTCCAGATGAGCCTAGCGTGCTAGCGTATCTGTGTGTGTGTGTGTGTGTGTGTGTGTGTATATCTCTATCTATCTGTGTGTGTGTGTCGCTGCCGAGCATCTGCATTGCAGAGGCTGCTGTGGATTATCCGAGTGTGCTGCCCCCATAGAGACCACCACACACACACTCACACCCACCCACCCGCATAACACTCCCCACGTTGTTAAATATGCCGATAAATGTATTATTAGCGATTGTTTACCTAGCCTAATGGCTTGATTTATGGTGGCGTTTATTCTGAGCCGTCTGTCACGTCGCCCCAATGATGGGGATTTATTTAGGAGCCATTTTTTTGCCAGCCAACCGTTGCACATTTCAGACACGATTGGAAAGGAGCGTCTTTTGCCAGCTTGTTCATGAATATAGAGGGATTTTGCCATTGGCTGAGGGAATGTTCCAAATGGGAAATAATACCACTGGTACAAGAGAAAATGCTGGTCCAAAAGTTCACGCTAAATCTAAAATGCAGTCTTTACAAATGTACTATTCTTGTCCGGTCTCGCATCATTGCCTTCCATTGACGTAGATTAACGTTCCATTGGACTGGAAGGACCAGGCCGCCAACGAGGGCGCTATAGCTATCTGTCAGTCGTGCCCAATGAGCTAATTGTTGTTTTTGTCAATCAGAAGCTGAAATTTCCCACTCAAGTATTGACTTCTTCCGAGTTTGGTGACATTCGAAAAGAAAGTTTGGGCGCAACATATCCATCAAGTTGATTGACAGTCGCCCGCGTGGAGTAGTGGGCTCTGATAATGTAGCGCGTTGCGTGCCTTTAATCTTTAATGGATGATGTTGACTCTGGAAATGGCTTGGAAGGAAATGTGTGAATGGAGATGAGAAAGTGTGAAGCTCTACTGTATATTTTCGAGGCGCATACGGACGGACGGAGCTCAACGTTCCCCCGGGAAAGCCGGGCCGGCTCGGATGTTTTATCGATCCCTCCGCCAGTCTTCCCGGTAAATTGGACAGTTTTCCTGCTCCGTGATTGACGTGTGCCCACGGGCCTTTTGAGGCCAACGTGGATTAGACCGGAAGCAGCAACGTTGCGTTCAATAATAGGATCTGAAAACAAAATGGTGGACAGACAAATGTCTTTAAATGAAATGAATGCTGATTTCTGATCCGTCAAATGGAATCCAACCCTATCCTACCAGGCCACCATTGTTGTATGGACCAATGGTAGCCGTCTCTTGAGAATATCTTCCGCAGTAAATAATGCTAATGTCAGTGCAGGGTTTGTAATTGTTTCATGGAGTTGGGCCAATAGCCGTGGTCCCTTAGAGCGGCCTCTTAAAGGGGGATTTCCATGTCCCAACATGTAATTACCTTACAAGTGCTTATTAATGGTGTCCTTGATTTGGACCAGCGGCGGCCGTCTGCCCGTCTCTTGAGGTTCTCTAAAAAACAGCTACACTTAGTAGGGCACCCCGCCAGGGAGCTTTCCTAATCCCTACATTGTGAGGCTTAGAATTGCGTCATTGCGATGGACCAACGGCAGCCGTTTCTGGCGGCTAGCTAGCAGCCGTTAGTTGGCAGAAATACTTTAAAGGGACTTTCACTTGTGTGTCATTGATTTGGTGTAATAGCTGTCATTCCTCGGGGCTTCCCTGTTAACCTGCGACAGCGGGGGTCCCCATTAGGGGGGTCTCATCATTTAATTTCAGTGTCAACGGGGGGCGTCATTCATATGGACCAAAGTCTTTCATTTCTCTGGGTTCAAAATCAGATAGTGCTCGTCAGTTTAGGGCCCCGTCAGGGACATTTCCAGATCCCGACTTGTCATTGTGGCGCTTTTGTAGCGTTGATATGGAACTATAGCGCGCATCTATCTGCAGGTTAACGACAAGCTAACAATAGACAGTCCCTGTTAGGGAGGTTTCTTAATTCTGAATTTGCAGGGTTCTTCATTTTGCTGTACAAAGGCAGCCATGTTTCTGCCTGGTCACTGCAGTGTCCAAGGTGTCGTTGATACAGGCCAGCGTGAAGCATGTCCTGCAGTTCCTTACAGGCCAGCTAGAATGTAGTCCCACCCTGGGGGAGTCCCGACACGCCGTCCTCCGTAACTCACCTCCGGGCTTTCCTCTCACGCTTACACCGAAGCGAGAGTAAAGCCCGAGTGACGAACGGCGGGCCGATCCGGACCGGAGGCCAGCATCCAGGAATTAGACTGAGCCGCGTAGCTGCAGGGATTTCCGTCTCATGCTCTAATTAGAAAATGTTTGGAAGGAGGCGACGTAGCGTTGCCAGATGACATGAGTGCACGTGACATCTCCGGCAGCCATTTTGCGGGCGGGTGGACAAAAGTATTGGGACGGCAAGAAAAAATGCTTAAGTGTGTTGGAGAAATATCTCAATTGGTTGGTCAGTTTTTAGTGCTTCTCACATAGTATCCAGTTCATCAAAGTTGTTTATTCCGCAAAATAAGATAATATATATAGAATACAATTTGTGATTGCTACCATTTTCTGTTCCTGAGAAATCAGTGCTCAGTTTATTTTACAAAAATCCGCCTTATTCACTCATATATGACCACCGACACCTGAAATGCTCAAACAAACGAATGTCTTTTGTAAGCATACGTACTATTTGGACAAGCAAACTTGCTCCCGACCTCGACAAAGGGCAACTTTTGCCCGATGAGCGCTGAAGTCAATCAAATGTTGTCAGATTGGGATGTATTGCCGTGATTGAAGATGGCTTCTTACTGTCTGTTTGTTTACGTTGCAGCGTCTCCGACCGTGCCGCCTCTGCGCTCGGAGCATTTCAAGCCCTGTCACGACAAGGATTTGGCCTACTGCCTCAACGGGGGAGAATGCTTTGTCATCGAGACCCTCAGCGGACCCCACAAGCACTGCAAGTAAGTCCACTCTCACAACCCCAAAACGGGAGCAAACGAGGACTCGCCAGACCCGGTCGGAGGCCACATTTTTATTTGCACGTTTGGTGGTCGACGCTGAAATTGTGGAAGAGAGACAGACGGAAAAAAAAGCCAAAAGGAGCCCGACCAGCTCTACGCCACTAGCGATCGATACGTAATGGCGCAGACAAATTGAGACAAATCAGGTTTGGGCCGTGAGATCAATGCAAAGCTTTAATGGGGATTAATAGACTCGCCGGCTTGATTTGACGCGCCATCGCTCATGGCCGTCCAACGCCGGAAAATCAGCTTTTCGGCCGTCGTTTCCGGGACGCCGGGCCGCGCTTTTCTTCCTAGCCCCTTGGGGGCGATCGTGAGTCACATTCAATTGTGCTCCTTCGCGAAAAAGGGGCCGTAACTGGAAAGGTATGCTATGCTATCCTCCACAAGACAATTTGCTGCCACTCTCCCACTTGAAATGGATGATGCATCTTTTAGCAAATAAGTTAAGAGGGTATAAAGACAAGAATGCTAAATTATCTGATCCCAGTCTGTAAACGTGCCTTTAAACATTTGCACTATGCCAAATGAACTCATTTCCCTCCTCAATGCGTGGCTAATTGTTTCTGTTGAGCCAAAGAATCAACAGACCTCCAGTTTTTTTTCTCCTTTCCTCCTCACCCCCATAAATCTCATTAATTTTCGTCATTTTCGTTGTTTCGTTTTTTTTTTCCCGTTTGTTTTTTCCCGTGTCGCCGCAGGGAAGCGTCCACCGAGCCGCTCCAGTTAGCCGAGCGAGTCCGCTCGTTAACCTTTGACGGGAATTGACACGCCCGCGTTTGTTTACAAATTTAATCCGTTGCTATTTAGCATGTCCTTTTCCACATCTGCCTATGTAAGCCACTCGTGGTGTTCGTGTGTGTGCAAGCTGCACCTAACATGCACACGTATGTCACGCCATGTGAACCCCACGTAATGACGCCTCCCGGGGATTGACATCTGTGAGAGTGGTTTGTGCATTCGGGGCGTACCCGGGCCCTGAGCTGTGACAAGCTCCGGCACCCCGTACACCCTGAATGGGTTGCCGGGCAATGGCTGGGCTAAAGGAGCAAAACTAAGCACAATTGGGAGCGCCTAATTAGCCTAGCATGCAGGTTTTTTGGGTGGTGTGTGGAGAAGCAATGTACCTGGGGAAAAGCCACACAGGCAATATGCAAATTCCGCCACTGAAGTGAAGGCGGTTTCCGTTTGAGGACTAGCAAACAGTTCAATTCTGCTCTTCCATCAGTGCTAGTCTATTTCTCAATCTGTTTTGCTGGTTATTAAGCGCCCGTCGTCCCGGCGTGTTTTCCCAGGCGGCCGTCCTCCTCATTTCCTCTTCCTCCTCGCCGCGGCCCTCCTCGTCTTCCTCCTCGCCATCTGCGCCCGAGGCGGGGGCGTGTGGGGGGGTGGGCAATATCCGACGGTAATAGAGCGAGAGCCATGCGGAGGCACGCTCCGTCCGGGGGGCGCCGCCGGCAAATGAAGGGAGGACCGATAGCCAAACGTTGGGCCGGCAAATTCCTTCGAACACTATTTTGGAATTTGACCCCAGATCAGAACGTCTATGGTGGACTTGCGCTTCGCTTTGCCGCAGTTTGTTTTGTTTTAAAGGCGTTAAAAAACGATCCGATTGGAAATCGGGTGGCAAGATTGGCATTTTCAAATTTTTTTGTTTACATTACGTTAGCTGCCATTGAAGGCAAAATACGTCCAATCCATTTTGACTAAGTGGCTAGCTATTTATATGTACTCTGTTATTGTTTTTTTTCTACCAGAAAACAAGGCCCAACTCTGGTGTCTTTTAACGTCTCCGTGGCATAAATATAACACACAAAAAGATGTACTTATAGGCTTAGGGTGTGTATATGTATTTATATTTCCACTAATATTGTATTTTCCGCCATATAGCCCAGCTCAGGTGTCTTTTCCAGTTGTCTGCTAAAGCAACATTGACATTTGGCACTGTTAATTTGACGTTCATCCCGGGAACTCATGAAAATTTGTGAAATTTCACGCCCTTACGCACGTGACGGGCTGCAAAAAAAAGACTAAAAAAAAAAGGAAGGAAAGAAACGGGCCCCGAGGCGGGCAAATTCACGTGTCAGCCTTATTGGTCTTAAAAGCCAGAATAGCTCATTAATTTGACGGCACGTGCGTACGGCGTGTTAATGATATTCTGGTGCTGGCGTACAGAACAATTTCATTTTTCTTCTCCACTTTAAAGGCTAGAGAAAGAAAGCGTAAACACTGAAATGCCTGCCATTTGCTTTATGATTATTTTATACCAAGCGGTTACATTCATGTTTTGTTTATCTGGTTTATCTTTAGTTTCAATTGTAATTTGTAAAACATTCTTTTCCTAAACCCAAAAAAGAGCTAAACAGTCCCTTTTGCTAATTCATTTATCTTAATGCAAAATAGAAAACATGAAAATATAGCTTTCTTTGTAAACTACCAAAATTGTATCTTTATTTGATTTTAGCAAGATACATTGCCATGGACAATTGACGCCATAACTTCACTAGCTTTGTGTCGTAGATGGCGCTAGGCGTCAAATCGGTAGGAGTTTGCGAACATAGGTTGGCAGGTGTTTTATCCAACAGAAGTCTAGAATATTACATTATAAGTGCGGCGAAGGAAGCAAGTCTAACGCCGGTCGGTGAAGGTCAGAGAGTAATTAGCCGGGCTGTGTCCGAGCGAGGAGAGCTTCCAGCCTCGGGGTTCACCACTCATTACGCCGGGGTAATTGAATCTCCGAGAGCGGAAAGTGAAAGAAAAAAAAATGCTATTCAAACGCGTGGCCATAAGATTCAATATTCAATATGTTGGACTCACATCAAAGAAAAAAGCCTTCATTTCCCGTCATGTCGCCAATTAATGAAAGCGCGACAACCAGTCGGAAAGCTAGCTACAAGTACGGAGGGGATCTTTTCTTTTACAGTGCCGTGGAATTCGTTACGATTGGCTGAGAGACGGGCGGACCCACGGGTGCAATGTTTGTAAGAAAAATATTTTGAAAATTTCCATGAAAAGTGGATACACACCAGTTACTAGGCGTGTTTATTGCCTCCTAGGTGGCGATACAATTCCATTGGTTCCCCTCCATGCACCACATTAAGATGATAATTGCTAATTTTTGTACTTACGAATCAAATCGGACATAACAATGCTTTGTTTGGTTAGATGGAAGAAGTAAAAAAAATGGAATGGATTTGCTTTTGGGTCATATAAGCATTAGCATAGCTATGTTTTTAATTTAGCTGGGGGAAAAAATGTCGACCGGTGGCAGGCCTAGCGTTATAAGCTAACCCGATGTATGGCCAAAGAAGGGATCTTAACGGAAAAGATAGAAAGGGATGCTCTCCTTGTCTTGACTTCCAGTATTGCCTCTCTAAGCCTATTTCCTCTCATCACTAATTCATTAGTCATATTTATTGAAGGGCCAGCACGGATGAGGAGGAGGAAGAGGAGGATTGAGGGATGGAGGAAGGCGGGAAGACGGAACATAGAGCCAGGGAGGGAGGGAGATCAATGTCCTATTTACACATTTGGACGTGGTATGGACTGAGCTGCGATTAACAGGACTATAAAAGCTTTTGCAATAGCGCCTTCAATCTGCCATTGGGGACGGCGCCCCGCTAATGCGCCACTTCATCACCGCAAGCAGGACCACGTCGGGCATAAATAAGGGCTCGCCAACACGGGAACTAGCACGTTAGCACGCGGTGCTCGCTTTTTTCTTTTTGCAAAAAGACGCCAGTCCTTGTAAAAAATGATGCCTTGTTTTCAACACATCCGCCAGTGCATTGCAGGGCAAGCAGTTCATAGCTAAGCGCATTTTAGCATCCAATTAGCCTAGCATGCATGTTTTTGAGACGTGCGAGGAAACCGGAGTACCCGGAATAAACCCACGCATGAGAACATGCAAACTTCACACGGTGAGGACCCACCTGGGATCAAACCCTTGCCCCCAGAACTATGTCCGCCACGTGATCCGCCAGTGGATAAGCCAGGGTTGAATTTTTTTCCCCCAGCGCGCATTAACATTCCAAGTGTCTCCATTGTATATTGTATTGCATTGTATGCAAATGCGCGGTGGCGGCGGCGGTCTCCGTGTGCCGAGGCTGATTATCCGCCCTTAATTGAATCGGCGTGCCATGCCAGGCATCCGTTTCTGCTGCAGTGCAGCGATCGATGTGGCCCGTTCAATATGCCCTTCGTCACCCTGCGTTTTTTTTCTTTCTTTTTGCTTCTAGCCCCCCTTAACTCTTCCTGTCAAGCGCCTCTTCCGATTCCCTAGATTTTGTCCTAGCGTGCACTTGGTTTTCTTTCAGCGCCGTTGACGTCAGTCTGGTATTGGGCGTTTGTCGGTTTTTCCTCAAGTGAGGAAGACGGTGTGGCCCAGCTCGTCTGTGAAATGTAATGTGGAGCCCATTCCTCTAGAACGCCATGTTGCTTTCTTCTAGATTGGAAAGCTTCTGCTGCAGAAGTGCTAAAAATTGAATTATTTTCCCTCGATAGGATGTGTTTTTAGCTCCCGGAATCCGTTTCGCCATTAAGTCCAAATTAGACATTTGGGTTTGAAAAGTGGGCAAGTGAAGCATTGGGATTCAAACCCAGCCTCTCTTTCCACGTCGTCCACCTGCGGACGCGGAAGTTTGGCTCGGTGGGCTTCCTGGCCGCCGCCACAAGCGGACTGCTAATGTTGGTGGCCATCAAAGACGTCTTTGACAGTAAAGACACGCGCGTACTTTTATTGGAGCGCTTCCATTTGCATGCGGCCCTCCGTTAAGCGGGGAACGGTCGCCGGCCGGCTCGGCTCCACCATGACGATTTAAACAACAGAGCGTGCCGGCGGTGCCGACAAATAAAAAATCTGATTTGCGGCTAATGCGGGGAATTGAAAGCAGGGATCGTCCGCCGGCGGAAAATAAAAGTGCAAATATCGGCGCCGGGCGGCACTCTCTCCTATTTTTTTCCTTCCGAGCCACTATCTCTCGGGCACGCTCGTCTTTTTACAGCTGGAAATGATGAGCAAACTTTTTACGGCCTGAGAGAAAAAATATCGAGTGTCACTGCTCGGTATCGGGTAGCGTCTTTTCCGATGGGGAGGAGGGTGGGCTGGCCCACAAATAAACAATGTGTGGAAAGTCCGTATCTTTGCCTACGTTTGACGATGTTAGGCATCCAATCCATTTGAAGTTGGAGGGATTGACGGCAAATGAGCATCTGTTCATTCGCTAGCAATGGATTGGACGACAAACTGATTGGCATTCACAACTCGATGTCCCGTAATGGAATCATCTGTTAGCGTCAATGTGCATTTCATCCCTAATTTGCGGCCGCCGTTTCTCGTAAACGGGCGACGTGCCAATCAATGGCGTAGTTATTTTAGCGCGGCGCCGATCACCAATCGTCTTTATTCCGCGGATGAAGCCCCTCGCCGAGTTTCTGACATTATCCACGGCACGGACGGCGGCTCTCGCCGGCCTGGCCTCGCCGCCGCTTCCAAATTGGCTCGGGGAAAAGCGAGGCGGCTCCGCCAGGAAAATCCACGTGACGGATTTGTGTGAATAGATGCAAAGCGTCGCTGAATATTCATAGCGGCTAATTGACGACAACTCGCCCGATTGCATCTCCGAGCGCTATTTCCCGACACCAGCGAGATGGCTAGCGAATCGAGTCGAGACGTGACCGGACCACGTTTAAAGACGGCCCATTTCCCGCTAGCAGAATTCATCGTGCTCATTTGTCAATGCTAATTTTAAACTTCGGGAACGTGATCGGACATCCATCCAAATGTTTTGTTAGCCAACTATGCCTGTCTTTGGAATGTAGGAGGTCTCCGGAGTACCCGGGGGAAACTGGGTTCTAACCCACGACTCCAGAACTGTGAGGCTTGAGGGGCTTACCACTCCTCCACTGGGCCGACCTGTACTCTACTATATATTTTTTAATTTAAACGAGCTAAACATACAATGTAGTACCCAACATCAACGTCCAGTGACAATATTAAAGTCCAGTCTACTCTGTATTCATATTTATATTTCCAAAACCAATTTGGCAGAACAAAGAGAGCATAAAAGTGAAGAAATTGACAATCAACGTAGCAGAAAAGCAAATTTTAAAAGGGCATTTTTAAAATGTAGCGCGTCTGTCCGGGTGTCATTGTCATGCCGGGCGGCTCGCCATTCGTCGTCTGTCGTCTGGCCCGCTCGGCTTCGGACGCTTCCCGGGAATATTTAGCGCTGGGCGCCGGAGACGAGGTGAAGGTTCCGGTCGGACCAGGTCACCCCCGTGGCGTTCCCCCGGGGCCCGCCACGGAGCGGTCTCTCGCTCTCGCCTTCTCCGTCGGCGCCGAGGACAGGAAGTGACCTAGCGTGATGAATATTTATGGAAGCCGCCAGTGTGCTTGTGAAAAGAGTGGATGGAAAATCTGGCATTTAGTAGCAATACGTGGATAGATTAAAACAAGAGACAGTCAATACAAATGCTAAATACAGATGATCTTTTTATATTACAGCTGCAAAATAGTCCTCAGAATTTGTATTTTTGATTCCTATAGGTTATGGACTTTCAAACTGGAGGTCAGGGGGTGACATTCGGCCTTGTTTAAAAATGAATAAATATAAAGTGGATATTTTGGGGGAGAAATGAAAATAGGAGATTTTTTTTAGGCCCCAAAAAAGTATTTGGACTGTTTGAGGGTAAGAATGCAGTTAATTGGCTCTCCAAATAGATGCCGATTTTGTCCTGCGGGTGGCCGAGCCAACGAGGTGGGCAGTCCAAGATAAGCCTCCACGTTAGCCGTTAGCGACTCCTCAGACGAGTTTAATCCACTTTCACGCAGACGTTGGCCGTCTCAGCCTCGTTAATAGCCCGCGATTGCTAATTAATCCTCTCATTTGTCATCGGTAGGCGGCTAATTCTCTCGCTAGCAAACGACAGGTGAAGATGGTATACTTTACCTCCTCAAGTCTTTGGGTTGACGCTCCCTGGATTCATTGTGTTTGTTTATGGTTGTTAGCAATACTCGGACCAAAGGTCAAATTGGTAACGCAAATTTAAGGTACGTTATAGAACCCTGGTGTGCTAGCTGGCTAACAGACATATGAAGAAAGGCTAACAAATGCTAAAATGTTAGGTTAATCAATCAAAATGAACAAATAGTATATAGTCAGGGTAGTTAATGTTATTTTTGGGGCACTTTCTAAGTTAACCTATGCTAGCATGTCTTGGAAAAAGTGATTTTTAGCATTGGATAGTAACACGTTTTTTTTTTCTCTGAAAGGGACATGCTAACTTGTACATTGCGGCCGTTTGACGCCAAGGTTCTCATATCATCAAAGTCGGAAATTCCCATCTCTCGCTAATCCGACACGGGAGCGCAATAATCTGGTTTTAATCCGCCGTGTCACCGGCGTCGATAACGATCCCGGGTCCGTGTTTTCCCGCGTCGGACGAGTGAGACTAACCAGATTAGCCCATTGTTTAATTAAAGTGTTAACATTCGTTGTCGCCGACCTCCTTTCCCCCCAAAAAATGTTACATCCAATGCGCACTAATCTCCCGCGGTGGCCTGCGGCGGCTAGCTCGCTAGCAAAGAGCAGATGCCGTTGATCCGGAGCGTACCATTAACGAGATCATTAAGATCTTGTCGGCCGAGTTCAAGTCATTTCGGGGTTGCGTTTGCTTTTTGCTTCAGAAAAGCTGACGTTTGTGAGATAATGGATTGCCATGGATTGTTTGGAAGAAATGTAGCTAGCTAGCTTGACTGTCCAAAAAGATTAGTCTGTTTTCTGCTGTGTCATTATTCACAATTGGTATGTTTGGCTATCTTTTTTTTTCAGATACTGAAGTTAGATGACTTAGACAGGTGAAATTTGGGAGATGTGTCTATTATAAGAAGGGTGTGACGCTGACAAAACAAAAGAAGTCAGCCATTTTGCTTGAAAGCCTCCCTCTCTCTTGCATTTTGGGACTCAATTCATCCCCTGAAGCCAAATTCATTTAGCAGCACGACATTTGGTAGAGGTGTCAATCACGAGCACACCCACGTAAAAGTCTCCAGACAGCGTCCCTGAAAAGACGCAGGAAATCCAGCATTTGGCTTTGTAGCTAGCTGCCTTATGCTTTTTTGACAATCTTTAAATTAAGACACCCAGGCCAGAGGCGCTCTCGGCTGCTTTGCGCCCTGGGTTATGTATGTTTACCAAATACAAACGGAAGTCTTCTTTCAACGAGTATTATTTTAGTAAATAGATATTAACAGTAATGTAAATGGAACAAACCCTAAACCAAAAAAAATGGGATATGATAAGTGAATATATTTCAACTAATAGTTCTCATGCGCCCCCAAATGATTGGCACCCTCTGTTGTCTAAATGACCCCTCGCAAAAGTGTCCCAGTCCAATTGATTAAAAATAATGTCTAACATGATCTCAAGTATAGCATAACCCTGCCACAAATGTCAGCCATTTTGGTTTGAAGCTGTACTTTGGACTAAATGTAGCGATATCATTCCGCTTTTAATTCAGCGAGACCATCATAGATCGACACCAGCTGACGACCATTGACCAGTCGTCAGCCATTTTACTTTGAAGTTGTTATCTCAGATGCGTTTTGGCCATCGTCATCGGCGGCGGCGCCTGTCCCTCAAAAAGTTGTCCTTCCCAAAGTGTCCAATTGCTAGCCAATGTGAAGCAGCATTAGACAGATGGACGGCCGGGCCAAATGTTTCTTTGAGTGCGGCGCAATAACTAACTCCCTCTAAGCTTTTATTTTGCGGGGCTCCACTCCGGCGTTTGGCCTTGGCGGGGGTCCGTGTTGCGTTCAATTGCTGCCCGATTGGTTTCGGGTAGTTGTTATGCGCCCCTAGAAGATTGGGAAAATTTAATGGCTAGTTCTGATATCTGGGTTCGATCCCGGGTCGCTCATCCCTTGAGTAGTTTGCATGTTTTCATGACCATGGCTTTTGTGGGTTTTCTCCAGGTAATCCGCTTTCTCCCGTCGTCCCTAAGACGTGCATGCCGGGCTAATGAAGCCCTCTAAATTGCCCCTAGCTATGAACGATGGGTTTGTTTGTCACATTGCGCAGCCCCCGTCGTTAGCTAGCAATCGGCTAAATGGATCGGAAAATTAAATAAAAATGGATGGATTGATCTGGACGTTGAAAGTTTGGACCCGCCTGAATGTAAAACTTGGTGTCAAACTGCAGATCGTGACAGAATGGAATGAAAATGCAAACCGGTTCTCATGTGTTATGTAAAGCTTCACCTGATGTGTTTGCCAAGCAACATGTGTGTATGTGCACGTGTGCATGTGTTTGTGTGTGTAGTGGTGGGGGGTACTTGGCACTGTGCGCAAGATTACATAATTTAACATATGCGTACAAACACGAGTTCTCGCTGGAAAAATACACTTACGAAAGCAATGGGCCGTGCTTAGTGGACGTCTCTTTAGCGTGGGAGGACGTCCGTACGCATCGGACGTCTTACCACGTCCGACTTATTTCGAGTCTTATTCTCCGTTTGCGGATGACGTGACGCGTTGGCTTATCGCCATCGGGGTCAACCGTGACATCATCGCCTACATTCACTGGGAGCTTCTGTGCTGGCAATCCCACAATGCATTGCGGCAAGCCTCCAACAGTTGTTGTTGTTTTAAATCCCACGAGAACGGCACGTATGCATGCACTCGCTCAAAAAGGAAAAACAACAAGTGTGCCTTGTTATTTTTTTTTCCATTTTGACGTGGAGTGTTTTCAGCTGTGTGGATCTCATTGTGTATTTTTGTAGCATTGTGCACGTGTGTTAACTTTCGTTGCCTTTGGTGTTTGAGTATGCGAGTGTCAAAAAATGTGTCAGCGTGTCGGTGAATTTGCTGCTGTCAACCCTCCTGCTTCAAATGGATTGGACGACTCGCCGTTAATGACATTTTAATGAAGAAAAATGAAGACATTTTTTAGAAACACTTCCACAGATGCCCTCTTGGTTCCAAGATTTTATAGACAGACACTTGAATGGTTGCATGCCTTCCCTCTCCAGTCCATTGGATTGGACATGTGATCTAGTCACTCATATTTGACAGCTAGCGAGCAAAAGAAATGACACAAATGCCGTAAGTCGCTATTTCTGACGAGTAGCAAAGTATGGCGGAACCCGGCAACCCCCCTTCGTAGGTTTCACACATCGCCGAATGAATGGCAAGTGGGATGGGGGGGGTCGTCATGGAAACGGCGTGCAAGCGACAGCCGTCTTGAAATTGCTCCGTTGGGATGGAAGAGAAGACGGCGTGACATTAGAAAAAAAAGAAGACAGTCATCAGAGTGAACGCCGCCACGCAAAGCAGAACAAATGGAGACGCTCGCTGGGGTGACGGAGCATTGGCGTCTTTCGCTCAATGTCAAAGATGGGGTGCGCCTTGAAAGGAACCCCGCCGCTGAACATCAGAAGCGACCTTGAAGGATGATGGAAGAGAAATAAGGCAGGGAAAAATCAAGGCGCCCAAACGGCATGCAAAAGCTTTTTGGCAATCCAAGATGGAGCGCGCCTTTGGACAGAATTCTCGCGCGTGAGGGTCTATCCCAAAAATGTCACCGCCTGTTAAAAAATAAGTCCGGCTTCCTTTCAAAATGAAGCAGCGTTGTTGGCCAGTTTTCGTGTTTATTGAATCCCTCCGCATATTAAAAGAAAGTACGATTTATGTCCCAGGCTCTTACCCAATATAACATTTAGATTGAAAAAGCAAAACAAGGGCACCTCTGGATCAAAAGTGCAGTAAAGGGTCTTTTTGTCTCTTGTTTGTTGTAAATCAAAAGCCCCCTCCCCCAGAAATCCCCCCCTCCTCCCCCCAATTTAAACATCTCCGACATAATGTAACATCGGTACGTGATTTCCCCCGCGATGGCGTCCAGTCGATAGCGCGGCTCAATAAATGTCCGGCAGATCGTTGTTGGCTGACACCGGCTTTTTTGATGTATTGTCGTGTTTACGCCTTCAATGTCATAAAACCTCTCACAAACACAAACACACACACATAGACATACACAAAAAGCCACACAAACTCTCTAATTTTTCCTTAAAGTAGCCTTTTTTGGTAGCTTTGCTTCCTTCAAAAGTAGCCCAAAAAGTCGAGCATATTTTGGTTTTATTTGAAATCTCCAGCCAGTATCTTCAGAAACTTGTCAACACAATTTCTTTGACTTTGTCTTCACACATTGGTTGCCTATTTTGGTCTTTTGGTGTGAGGCTGTTATTCTCTAATTAGCATTCTCAACCAATTAGCAGGTTAGCTCAGCAAATTCAGAACGTTAGATTGCTACATGAGCACTAATCCTTGCTAAAGTTACCAGAGTAGAAAATCTTGGTGCCTAATCCATCTTCTCATGATATGGTGGCACCAAAATATTCGATACACGGGTTAGGAAAGCGTTATACAATATTCTGTAGCACCTTTGCATCTTTCTGCTGTGAATTTTATTGTTTGTCTCACTAGTCAACCTATGGCCACCGTACATTTAGTTTTAGTTTGGTTAGTTACCTGTAGATTTTGGGCTAAGTGAACTAAAATAGAGGGATGGGTGTCCCTAAAGAACGTTTTAACGGACTCAAAATCAATAGAAAATGACCTGTAATTACCCTAAAACGAAGTGCCGACCTGATGAAAAGATTTTTTTTCTTCTTTCCAAACTAAAAAGTCTTGTGTGCTATTATCCATTATTTATAGCAAGCATATTTTTATGCAGAGTTTGAGACGCTGGCTCGCATGTCGCAAGCACTCGAGGATGGAAACACTAAAAGAAGGAGAAAAAAAAACATCTTTGTGGCCACTTACAAAAGTTGCCACTGGCAATTCGTTTTTTTTTTTTTAAACTTCTAAACACCAAAAGTCAGAAGTCCTGTCATTTTGTGATTTAATTATACATAGGTACTTTAATTTCCATATTTATTGAAAAAATATTTCCCCAATACCTAGAAAATTTACTTTATTGATTGTAATGTTGTATTTGAGATATTTCTTCTACTATTTTGTATCAGGACATGAAAAAATAATGTGGTAAAGTTTTCACGGCTATCAAAAATGGTCCATGACCTAAAAGTATGAAGTATCTTCTTTTTTTGTGGAATTTTTTTGGGAACGCACGTGAATAATTGACGAAAATCTTTGCCGACTCCCCTTGAAAGCCTTGCGAGGCCCGCCTCGGCGTTGGCGGCCATGTTTTATTCACAAAGTCCACGGGTTCAAACCTCGGCACACGTGGACCCGACCGAAGCGCGTTATGCTATCCCGTTTATCCCAGGACGGCGGTCCATTTTTGTCCCAAGGGACACCAGGAGGTTACCTCTTTAGATGGAGGCCACATTTGGCTGGCTTGCATAGCATATCATTTGAAAAATATGTATTTAATATTTAATAAAGGACCCCATAGGTTGCTGCCAAAATTGCCCGTGCTCAAAACTGCTTTGGCAGCCTGGTTTGGGTCTGATCGTGCATTGGCGCCAACCTGAGGATTTTGGGACTAAAACATGGCCGCCAACGCCGAAGAGTGACTCACGAAGCTTCCGATTTTGGCTGCGAATTTTGACTCTAAAAGTCCAAATCCGTGCCACACTAGTCATTTTTCCGGAGTCCTAATCCTCTCTGGTTTATTTGTAAAATGTTTTTTTTTTTGGTGAATTGGCATAACCTGCTATTTTTTGACAGTTTAGATGTCATGGGTAAGTCTTGAAAAGTTTTTTGGTGAAGGTCTGGCAACCAAAATGGAAAATGGAAACAACAAAGCATGCTGGGAGATGTGGTTTTGTCCAGAGTGTAACCCCAAGCCTTCTCTTGTTGTCCACTAGGTGTCGAGAAGGCTACCAGGGCATCCGCTGCGATCAGTTCCTCCCCAAGACGGACTCCATGCTGTCTGATCCAAGTAAGTCAAAACCACACTTGAAAACAATTTTACTCAACCACCTGTCAATCAATTTCCCAAACAATTTGGCTTCTGATCCTTTGCTAACAGCATTCTGGTTACTATGCGTCTTCTCAAAAGTCATTCTGTTAATAATAATAATAAACATCATCCTTAGGTTTAAAATCCGTCTGTTTATTGTTACGATGTACGCACTATAAATAGAAAAAAAACTGAAAACAACACGCTTTTGTTAAATCGTGTCACGATTTGACATCTTGTTAATATCGTCATATTTAACGAAATGTTTGATCTGTAGTCTTGAATCTGTCTTTGAGCGGATATTTGGCCATTAGCGTGTAGCATTAGCGACTACAATTTTATGACTAAACACAATTATGAGTTATGTGACTAGCCCCAATTGTTGACTCCCGCATATCGACTCGCCATCGGGTTTGAGAAAAGTGGCTCGATAGGGGGCTAATTGGGGGCCAACGAGGGTAGAATGGCTTCAGCGTCAGACGCTAACGACTGTAATATTTGAGTCTTCAACGGCATTTCTTTCTCTCGGTTGATCTCGGGCTTTTCATGGGCCGTCATCTGGCGTTCAAAACGCTTCATTGTCGCCACGACAGCTGTCAAGCACACTTCTTTTTTTCATTGTTCGCGCGAGAAAGACGCCGACGATAACGCCTCGGAAAAGAAAGGGGGGAGGAAAGAACGTGGAGGTGCCGCAGAAAGGCGTCTATCACCGTCACTGGGAGCCATTGTGTTAATGATAAGTGAATAATGAAACAAGTGTCTCGGAGGATCAACGGCGGTACCCAATTTTAATCTGATCGGTCCACACAAAAAAAACAAAGAAATTCGTTCTTAAAATACTTCACAATATTACATTGGCAGGTTTTTGTAGTCATTTCAAAATTTCTCTTCTGTGTTTTTGGTTGTTTTTGCCCTCAGATGTATTAACTGTTATTGGACACGCGGGGGCGCTATTTCCCAGTTCAAATTCCATGTTTTTTTTTGTTTCATATTTAGAATCCTGCACTAAAAAGTGAACGTGATAGAATTCCACGTCCATAAACAGATGTTTACTTAAGCGCTAAATGAGGTTTTAGGAATATGCGGATGTAAATTTAGTACTTTTGTTCGCATTTTGTTTGCGTCGAGAAGCACTGATTTAGAGGACGCCATCACAACGGGGTTTGGCCTTGCCGGGGGTCATTTTTCTTCTTCTGCTTGTTATTTAAGACGACGTGCGTCCGGCGGGGCGTCCGTCTCGGTCAGATTGGCCGCCGGCTCGCCGCAAAGCTGACTCGGGAAATTGAGTTTAGAACCCCGAGATCAACGCGGTCGTTCGTCAAGGTCGCGCGCCTACACTACGCTAAACCAATGTTTCGGACGGCGGTAAAAGCGGCCAGTCTTCTTGTTTGCAGCATTTGGCGGTCGCCCCTTTGTCCTGCCCTCCTGTGAAAAATTTCTTGTTGTTTTGCTCTTTCAGAAACGATTTAGTCTGGAGATTTATCAAATGAAACTTGTTTGGAACGCCTGACTTTTTCAGTCACGTAACAAAGGAACCCAAACTTTCAGAATAACGCAAAAATCAATCAGTCATTTATTTGATTATGCTAGACTAACCCGCTGCTTTGATTCGCCATGTTTATGTAAATTGGAAACAAATAAACTTTCCCAGCAGAAAGCCCATTTCAACTTTGCCAGCCCTTTAAAAGCCAAGCCACGAAATACATAATTGCCAGCAAATTGAAATTCGGAGACTTTAACGGTCCCTCGAAACTATATGTATAAGACCTGAAAAAAAATCCAAGTACAATTTATCGTTAATTTTTTCCCATAAGATACTTCGGTATCACTCCTTTAGTTTTTTCTTAACACAGGAATCTTGACACTGACAGTAAAACAAGATCAATTTTTCCATCGCTCAACAATGGAGTAATGCTGATGCTACATGCTAATGCTAACCTATTTTTTTTCTCTCTTTCCATTTTGATCTTGCACCGTTCTCCACAGACCACCTGGGCATCGAGTTCATGGGTAAGATTGCCTTGTATTTGTGTGTGTGTGTGTGTTGGCTGTGTCTCGTCCAATGCAAATGTGGTGCAGTCGCCATGGAGACGGCCAGGAGGGGGAGGAAGAAGGTGGCCATTCGAGAGAGAGCGAGAAAGAGAGAGAGATGTTTGATGAAAGTGTGCAATCCTCGCTTACGTCCGTTATTATTATTATTTTTGGACGTCTTGAAAAGTTTTTGATGTCTTTATGTTGGAGTTAATATGTGACATGTTTTTTTTGTGTGCAGAGAGCAAGGTGGTGGTGTACCACAGGCAGCTGCTGTCAATCACGTCCATCGCCATGGCAATCGGCCTCCTGGGAGCACTCTGCGTCGCCCTCTACTGCCGAAATAAGTCAGTCACTCAACAACTACCCTTGCAAATTCATTCCTATGAATTGAGAGATTTGTTTTCATTGTACATACATTCATATCAATTTAAAAAAATGAGATGAGAGATGTAGGGATCTCTGGTAGTTTGGGGTCAAAAGTCAAAATTGTTTGTTCAGGACAAGTCATGAATAAAGAAAGGCTTTATTTTTTAGTATTTATGAAATTTGCAGGGTCAAAAACAGTCAAAGGTTAGTTTAAATCGAACAAGGCCTTTTTTATGCTCAATTTTGTTTGAATTCACAAAAAGACTAGAATCCGGATTCCGTGGAGGGACTCAGCCGGTCCTGGTTTTTGTTCCAACCGATCCAGTTCCCACTGTTTGACCAATGAGATGTCTTCTAAGTAGCAGCTGACTTGAATCAACTGATTACACTTGCAAAAGTCAACCTGTTGCTCAGTTTGAATGAAATCCTGCACCTACTGCAGCTTTTAGAGGACTAGTTTGCTAGTTTGACAGCCCTGGACTAGATTTACTATGATCTCATTGACTCATTGTTCAATTATGGGATGACTTGAGGTGACAAGGCAGCTCATGTGGGGTGTTGTTTACTCATCTTTGAACGTTGTTGTCATCTGAATAGCAAAGCCATGGTGAGGCCAAGATCAAAACAGCTCACTTTTCAAGCAACTCCATCACCATCTCTATTGTCCACCCTTAATTTTTTCCACTCTATTTGTTGCAGGCGTCGACGGGAGAAGCTTCAGGCTCACTGGAAAGAAAGCCGGAGCGCCAAAAATTACGCCGAAGTCCTGGACGGCAAGATGAGAAAGTGCAAAGCCGACGTCGGGACGCAGCAGGTCGCCTTCCCTCCTTATGAAAACATATTTTTTTGTGTGTGTAGGTTCTCATCATCTATTGTTTTTCCCCTACAGTATTGTAAACATCCTAGTGTGTGCCAACCCAGCTTCACGCCAATCAGAAGCAGTCCCAAGATCACGTGTGTACACCAAAAACACAACATTTTCACGTCAATCTTTTTGTTTTTTTTCCTCAAATGTCTTTTTTTTTGCCACCCAGCGCCGAGCCAAGGAGTCCGGCGACCCGTCACTCGAGCGGCCACAAGACCCCACCCATCCCCAAGTCTTTCGGACCGGTTTATCGACACCTCCGGGAGGCGGAGCTTACTGAAAAGCGGGCGGAGACCCCCCACGGGTGAGTACACCGCCCCTCTTCGACCCACCCTCAACTAGTGCTTTAATATCGGTACCGACAGGGCTATAAAACTTTCTGCGTATCCTCACAAGAGTCGCAGGGGGTGCTGGAGCCTATCCCAGCTCACCACAAGCACCCTGAATCGGTGGATAGCCAAACGCAGGGCAAAATGACCGGTAAAAAAAGCTAAAAACGTGTTTCGAGACTGCGCAATATCAAATTATAGTTTCCAACAGAGTCAAAATGGCCGAAATGGAAGAAAGACGGATAAACGCTTCTCGGACTTAACTTCGAGTGGTAATAAACACAAAGAAATGGCCGGCGGCGAACGAGTTAAGTTGGCGCGCTTTCGTGTATCTGGTGTATTGTTTGCACAAGCGTGTGTAACGAGTCTCCCGGGGGATAAAAGCGCCTCTCTCGTCGGCGGCGGCAACGGCGTCTGGCCCGCTGCGTGACCCCGCCGCGATTTCCATCTGATGGCATCATGTGGGATTTGTCGCTAGCGTTATCTGGAGAATTAGCATTCGGCGGCGGGCGCCATTCGCCCTTATCGGCCGCGTCATCTGCGCGCCAAGCGTCTCGCCGTTCGCGCGCCGCCAGAGCGGAAAAGCCGGAGCGGTTTTTCTTTTTGCCGTCGACAGGCTGCTTGTAGGCTTTCATTTTATTCTCAGATATCGGAAAGTTCAATCGATTCATAATTGAGATATGGCAAAATGTATTGATGTGCTATCTACATCCTTTACATATCAGCCGACTGCTCTTCGGGGACCATTGAGCCCAAATTTTATGTCTATTTTGTTTCTTTTTTTGACCAAAAATACCCACTTAGGTTAGAAAATATGTCCAATAGTTGAACAAATGTGACATGTATAACGTAAAAACACTTTCATAAATTTTGGATTAGATTACATTAGATTAGACTGTGCTTTTGCGTCTAAACACAACTCTTATGATATCAAATATTAATATTAAATAATTTACATGAATTGTTTTGGTCATCCACGGTAAAAACAACTCAAATTATTTAAGAAATTGAACCTCCACTCTCAGAGCCGTCAGGCCGATGCGCTAACCACTTATCCACCGATCCATTTGAATTCATCAATCAATGGTGAAAAAAAAATCTGTTTTTTTTAAAAATATTATTTTTGGCAGGAAACAATTTTGACACGAATGATGCACAAAATAACGTGGCGGTGAACCAGATATAACCCTGGTTGGGCGGGGCCTAGAGTTTGGCACCCGTGGTTTAACATTTGTCTATTTGTGTTTATGGTTTGCTACCCAGATGCGTCCGCGCCGAGGCCCCTCGCCAAACGGAGCCCGGCCGCCGCATCCCGGAAAATATGCAAGGCGACGGCGGGTCCGGCCGCCCGGCGGCGCCCTCCGTCCTCGTCGTCCCGCCGACGAACGGCCGTCGCCGTTACGAACTTTCCTGTATGCAAACCACGTCCATGTCGTCAAAGCCAGTTGGCCAAGAATGCCGAGAACGGGACGGCGGGCGGGTACGGGTCTGGGCGCGTCGGCGGACGGACGACGCCGTCGCCCAGACCCGAGAAATGGTCTGCTTCCTCGACCTGGACGTGGGCGGAGCCACGCGCACTCACTTGCTAAGAGCGCCGGACCAATGAGAGGACAGGAACAGGCGCCCGTGGGATTCTGGACACGCACAAAATGGCCGCCGCCGGCCGGGCAGGAGGGATAAGACACACCACCACGAAAAAGATACCAAATAGCCCGTCGCCCCGTGCTGGTTTTCACTGTACAAAGAATATATGAATATATATATATATAAATATGATATATGGATATAAATATATGGAATTCAAAAAGTGACCAAGTGGAAGAACTTTGACAGGGATGACGTACGTCTTTTTGTTTTTCTTCACCGTTTTGTACGACGATGCCAACCAGGAGCCGGAAAAATGGCCGCCGCCGACGAGTGAGTACATTTTTCCGATTGTTCTTCATTTGATTTTGATTTTTCATCCACGTGGATTGAAAAGCGGCGCCCCCTGGCAGCCGTTTGAGTGTTGAAACAACAACAAATAAATGTCTTTATGATGTATCTTCACCGTGTAAGTCTTGGTATTTCAAAGGCCGCTTTGACCCGATGGTTGGATTGCAGAACCGAGAGCGATTAACCTTTGGTGCGTGGTGAGTTCACAATTGCACAATTGTTTCATTTTGTCCGTTTGAGGAGTTTATGGTGGTGCCTTTTATGTTTCAACCAACACATTCAGCAAATATAGACAATCAAATGTCACGGGAAAATTATTTTTGACTGATTTTCTTGGGTTTTAGGGCACTTATCCTCTAGTGTATATAACAAGTGAAATTTTTTTGTTGTGAAATGTTACTCAAACGGATTGTTTTTTTTCTCCTACGGCCCATAGTTGGCTGGGATAGGCTCCAGCACCCCCTTGACCCATGGAATGATGAGCGGAATGGAGAACGAATGAAAGCAGAATTGAGCAGAATGTTTTGTTTTTTCCTGCCTTTCAGGTAAGATTTCATGTGCTTCCAACGTGACTTGAGGGCTTTTTTGTTTTGCGGCAAAACGAGCACGCCAACAAAAAATTTGCTTTGCTGCGGGATAGATGGCGTGGCGCTCTTTGGCTAATGAAAGGCTATTTATAGGCCACTGACATTTAATGACATTCAACGGCTGCGCGCTCCAATTACGGGTTTCGAGCTGTGTGAAGTTTGCCGCGTAGATGACAGGATGAGCAGGGGTTTACTTGGTCACCCACAAAACGCCACATTTGCGTTAGGCCGCCCCGAGGTCATGTTTACGTTCAAATTTGTACTCACGCCTGGACTTTTCCGACAAATGCTATGGCGTTCATAAATGTTGGAAGATTTCATTTTGGACACTAAAACTTCAGTATTTTGCAACTTACATGGATACTTTTGAAGTGAATAACTTAGTGTAAAAAGGACGTTTATTCGGTTGTGACCGTCAAAAATGAATCAATGTACAGTAAGGCTTCTTTCTTGAAAAAATAACCATGTAAAGTAAGGCTTAGTTTTTTCAAAAGATACGACCATGTATAGTACGACTTATTTTCTTTAAAAACAACATAGTTTAGTAAGGCTTTATATATATAATATGTATCAAGAGCATGTATATCAATCTATATATCAATATTCCTGTCCCTCTTTTTCTCAGGTGTCGTTGGGCGAAAGGAAGTTGACACTCGAGACAGGTCGCCAGTCTGCTATAGAAAAAAATAGAGACAAACAACCATCACAATCCTGCCCACAACAAAGTCAAGTGAGTGAACGTCTAAACCATTAAGTGACATTATATTCAATATTTAGTCTTAACAAAGACCGTGTATAGTAAGGCGTTTATTTCTTAAAACGACATAATATAGTAAGGCTTTTTGGCTTCAAAAACGACATTGTATAGTAAGGCTTTTTACTTCTAAAGACGACAGTATACATAGTAAGGCTTTTTTATTCAAAAAACGACATAGTATAGTAAGGCTTTTTTATTCAAAAAACGACATAGTATAGTAAGGCTTTTTTATTCAAAAAACGACATAGTATAGTAAGGCTTTTTTCTTCGAAAAAACAACATAGTATAGTAAGGCTTTTTTCTTCGAAAAAACTACATAGTATAGTAAGGCTTTTTAGTTCGAAAAAACGACATAGTATAGTAAGGCTTTTTTATTCAAAAAAACGACATAGTATAGTAAAGCTTTTTTATTCAAAAAACGACATAGTATAGTAAGGCTTTTTTATTCAAAAAACGACATAGTATAGTAAGGCTTTTTCTTCAAAAAAAAACAACATAGTATAGTAAGGCTTTTTCTTCAAAAAAACGACATAGTATAGTAAGGCTTTTTTATTCAAAAAAACGACATAGTATAGTAAGGCTTTTTTCTTAAAAAAAACGACATAGTATAGTAAGGCTTTTTTCTTCAAAAAAACGTCATAGTATAGTAAGGCTTTGTTATTAAAAAAACGACATAGTATAGTAAGGCTTTTTTGTTCAAAAAAACGACATAGTATAGTAAGGCTTTTTATTGAAAAAAACGACATAGTATAGTAAGGCTTTTTCTTCAAAAAAACGACATAGTATAGTAAGGCTATTTCTTCAAAGAAACAACATAGTATAGTAAGGCTTTTTTATTCAAAAAACGACATAGTATAGTAAGGCTTTTTTATTCAAAAAACGACATAGTATAGTAAGGCTTTTTCTTCAAAAAAACGACATAGTATAGTAAGGCTTTTTCTTCAAAAAAACGACATAGTATAGTAAGGCTTTTTTATTCAAAAAAACGACATAGTATA
The DNA here is from genome assembly GCF_051989575.1 of Stigmatopora nigra. Taxonomy (NCBI): domain Eukaryota; kingdom Metazoa; phylum Chordata; class Actinopteri; order Syngnathiformes; family Syngnathidae; genus Stigmatopora; species Stigmatopora nigra. The sequence goes on along the minus strand of NC_135519.1, from coordinate 14,067,739 downwards.
GTAAGGCTTTTTTGTTCAAAAAAATGACATAGTATAGTAAGGCTTTTTATTGAAAAAAACGACATAGTATAGTAAGGCTTTTTCTTCAAAAAACGACATAGTATAGTAAGGCTATTTCTTCAAAAAAACAACATAGTATAGTAAGGCTTTTTTATTCAAAAAACGACATAGTATAGTAAGGCTTTTTTATTCAAAAAACGACATAGTATAGTAAGGCTTTTTCTTCAAAAAAACGACATAATATAGTAAGGCTTTTTCTTCAAAAAAACGACATAGTATAGTAAGGCTTTTTTCTTCAAAAAAACGACATAGTATAGTAAGGCTTTTTTCTTCAAAAAAACGACATAGTATAGTAAGGCTTTTTTCTTCAAAAAAACGACATAGTATAGTAAGGCTTTTTTATTCAAAAAAACGACATAGTATAGTAAGGCTTTTTTATTCAAAAAACGACATAGTATAGTAAGGCTTTTTTGTTCAAAAAAACGACATAGTATAGTAAGGCTTTTTATTAAAAAAAACGACATAGTATAGTAAGGCTTTTTATTTAAAAAAACGACATAGTATAGTAAGGCTTTTTTCTTAAAAAAAAACGACATAGTATAGTAAGGCTTTTTTCTTCAAAAAAACAACATAGTATAGTAAGGCTTTGTTATTCAAAAAAACGACATAGTATAGTAAGGCTTTTTTATTCAAAAAACGACATAGTATAGTAAGGCTTTTTTGTTCAAAAAAACGACATAGTATAGTAAGGCTTTTTATTAAAAAAAAACGACATAGTATAGTAAGGCTTTTTCTTCAAAAAAACGACATAGTATAGTAAGGCTTTTTCTTCAAAAAAACGACATAGTATAGTAAGGCTTTTTTATTCAAAAAACGACATAGTATAGTGAGGCTTTTTTATTCAAAAAACGACATAGTATAGTAAGGCTTTTTCTTTAAAAAAACGACATAGTATAGTAAGGCTTTTTCTTCAAAAAAACGACATAGTATAGTAAGGCTTTTTTCTTCAAAAAAATGACATAGTATAGTAAGGCTTTTTCTTCAAAAAAAAACAACATAGTATAGTAAGGCCTTTTCTTCAAAAAAACGACATAGTATAGTAAGGCTTTTTTATTCAAAAAAACGACATAGTATAGTAAGGCTTTTTTATTCAAAAAAACGACATAGTATAGTAAGGCTTTTTTATTCAAAAAACGACATAGTATAGTAAGGCTTTTTCTTCAAAAAAACGACATAGTATAGTAAGGCTTTTTCTTCAAAAAAACGACATAGTATAGTAAGGCTTTTTTGTTCAAAAAAACGACATAGTATAGTAAGGCTTTTTATTGAAAAAAACGACATAGTATAGTAAGGCTTTTTTATTCAAATAACGACATAGTATAGTAAGGCTTTTTCTTCAAAAAAACGACATAGTATAGTAAGGCTTTTTCTTAAAAAAACGACATAGTATAGTAAGGCTTTTTTATTCAAAAAACGACATAGTATAGTAAGGCTTTTTTCTTCAAAAAAACGACATAGTATAGTAAGGCTTTTTTATTCAAAAAAACGACATAGTATAGTAAGGCTTTTTTATTTAAAAAACGACATAGTATAGTAAGGCTTTTTTGTTCAAAAAAACGACATAGTATAGTAAGGCTTTTTATTGAAAAAAACGACATAGTATAGTAAGGCCTTTACTTCAAAAAAACGACATAGTATAGTAAGGCTTTTTCTTCAAAAAAAACGACATAGTATAGTAAGGCTTTTTCTTCAAAAAAACGACATAGTATAGTAAGGCTTTTTTATTCAAAAAACGACATAGTATAGTAAGGCTTTTTTATTCAAAAAACGACATAGTATAGTAAGGCTTTTTCTTCAAAAAAAAACGACATAGTATAGTAAGGCTTTTTCTTCAAAAAAACGACATAGTATAGTAAGGCTTTTTCTTCAAAAAAACGACATAGTATAGTAAGGCTTTTTTATTCAAAAAAACGACATAGTATAGTAAGGCTTTTTTATTCAAAAAACGACATAGTATAGTAAGGCTTTTTTGTTCAAAAAAACGACATAGTATAGTAAGGCTTTTTATTGAAAAAAACGACATAGTATAGTAAGGCTTTTTCTTCAAAAAAAACGACATAGTATAGTAAGGCTTTTTCTTAAAAAAACGACATAGTATAGTAAGGCTTTTTTATTCAAAAAACGACATAGTATAGTAAGGCTTTTTCTTCAAAAAAACGACATAGTATAGTAAGGCTTTTTCTTCAAAAAAACGACATAGTATAGTAAGGCTTTTTTATTCAAAAAAACGACATAGTATAGTAAGGCTTTTTTATTCAAAGAACGACATAGTATAGTAAGGCTTTTTTGTTCAAAAAAACGACATAGTATAGTAAGGCTTTTTATTGAAAAAAAACGACATAGTATAGTAAGGCTTTTTCTTCAAAAAAACGACATAGTATAGTAAGGCTTTTTCTTCAAAAAAACGACATAGTATAGTAAGGCTTTTTTATTCAAAAAACGACATAGTATAGTAAGGCTTTTTTATTCAAAAAACGACATAGTATAGTAAGGCTTTTTCTTCAAAAAAACGACATAGTATATAGTAAGGCTTTTTCTTCAAAAAAACGACATAGTATAGTAAGGCTTTTTTATTCAAAAAAACGACATAGTATAGTAAGGCTTTTTTATTCAAAAAAACGACATAGTATAGTAAGGCTTTTTTATTCAAAAAACGACATAGTGTAGTAAGGCTTTTTTGTTCAAAAAAACGACATAGTATAGTAAGGCTTTTTATTGAAAAAAATGACATAGTATAGTAAGGCTTTTTATTGAAAAAAACGACATAGTATAGTAAGGCTTTTTCTTCAAAAAAACGACATAGTATAGTAAGGCTTTTTCTTAAAAAAAAACGACATAGTATAGTAAGGCTTTTTCTTAAAAAAACGACATAGTATAGTAAGGCTTTTTCTTCAAAAAAACGACATAGTATAGTAAGGCTTTTTTATTCAAAAAACGACATAGTATAGTAAGGCTTTTTCTTCAAAAAAACGACATAGTATAGTAAGGCTTTTTCTTCAAAAAAACGACATAGTATAGTAAGGCTTTTTTATTCAAAAAACGACATAGTATAGTAAGGCTTTTTTCTTCAAAAAAACGACATAGTATAGTAAGGCTTTTTTTCTTCAAAAAAAGCCTTACTATACTATGTCGTTTTTTTTGAATCAAAAAGCCTTACTATACTATGTCGTTTTTTTGAAGAAAAAGCCTTACTATACTATGTCGTTTTTTTTTAATAAAAAAGCCTTACTATACTATGTCGTTTTTTTTAACAAAAAAGCCTTACTATACTATGTCGTTTTTTGAATAAAAAAGCCTTACTATACTATGTCGTTTTTTGAATAAAAAAGCCTTACTATACTATGTCGTTTTTTTGAAGAAAAAGCCTTACTATACTATGTCGTTTTTTTTGAAAAAAAAGCCTTACTATACTATGTCGTTTTTTGAAGTAAAAAGCCTTACTATACTATGTCGTTTTTTGAATTAAAAAAAGCCTTACTATACTATGTCGTTTTTTTGAAGAAAAAGCCTTACTATACTATGTTGTTTTTTTTGAAGAAAAAGCCTTCAAAAAAACGACATAGTATATTAAGGCTTTATCTTCAAAAAAACGACAGTATATGTAGTGAGGCTTTTTACTTCAAAAAACGACATAGTATAGTAAGGCTTTTTCTTCAAAAAAAGGACATAGTATAGTAAGGCTATCTTGCAAAAACAAACCAATCAACAACAAGAACGATAGAGATGTATGATAACAATTGATACAAAATGGTTGACTCCAACAAAGGTAGTTAATTCCACATTCTATTCCAAGTAACTTCTAAATTCACTACCCCAAAACAGATGGGATCATAATTTGACATCATTGAATGAGGACGATGCTTTTACCTCCTCCCGCCCTCATATTTATTTATCCCAAAATGGTTACACGTTGTACACAAGATTTTTGTTTTCCCACAGCTTAAAGAAAAACACACGGAGCAGAAACATGGAAAATGTCAAGGCAAATCTCATCACGGCGTGTGACACGTTGCTCCGGAGTGTCAACGCCGGGCCGACAAAACATACAAGCCACTTAAGGAGAAGTGCACTGGGAAAATGACAAAAGTCAAGGACTTGCTTCTAGCAAATGTCACATGAGAGACTTCAACCAATTGCAGGTATTTAGCACATTTCACATCTTTTTATTTCATTTTAGTTCAACAACAGGAGAATCAGGTGGAGGTGTTGGTCTTCACCAGGCTTGCACGGTTTTGTCCGACACGAACTTGCCGTGTGGTTCTGACGCGTCGGAGGGCAGCAGGGCCAAGTAAACCGGCGTCTCGGCACCTTCCTCGGGCGACTTGGTGGCTTTGGGGCCGGCCATGTCAGTGCGCACCCACCCTGGACAGCACGCGTTGACCAGGATCTGGGCAGAGAATCAATTTAGAGACGGAAAGGTCTTGGAGACTCCCAAAAGGTCATACGGGGAGGTGAGGTCCTTACCTTATCGTTTGGCCTCTCTTTGGAAAGACGCCTGGCGTGTATCAAGGACAAAGTCTGAGTAAAAACACAAACACACACATGTCAATCATTGCTTACTTCTGTCTTTCCAATTGCAGAGCTCCAGCTTCAAGTCAAAGCATCTGTCGCCTATCAGAGGGGATCACTTTACAGGTAAGTGACTCCCATCAATCCAAAAATAAAGTGGTTCATACAATGTCTAACATTTTGCAAAATCTACATGTATGTATGTATACATACGTGTGTATGCATACATGTATGTATGTATGTACATACATACATACATGTATATATACATACATACATGCATGTATATCCATGCATGTATGCATGTGTATACATGCATGTATGTATATACATACATGTATGCATGTGTATACATGTATGTATATACATACATGTATGCATGTGTATACATACATGTATGCATGTGTATACATACACGTATGCATGTGTATACATACACGTATGCATGTGTATACATACACGTATGCATGTGTATACATACACGTATGCATGTGTATACATACACGTATGCATGTGTATACAAACACGTATGCATGTATATACATAGACGTATGCATGTATATACATAGACGTATGCATGTATATACATAGACGTATGCATGTATATACATACACGTATGCATGTGTATACATACATACATGCATGTATATACATACATGCATGTATATACATACATGCATGTATATACATACATGTATGTATGTATATACATACATACATGTATGTATGTATGTATGTATATACATACATACATGTATGTATGTATATACATGCATACATGTATGAATGCATATACATGCATACATGTATGAATGTATATACATACGTACATGTATGCATGTATATACATACTATGTATATACATACACACATGTATGTATATACATACACACATGTATGTATGTATATACATACACACATGTATGTATGTATATACATACACACATGTATGTATGTATATACATACATACATGTATGTATGTATATACATACATACATGTATGTATGTATATACATACATGTATGTATGTATATACATACATACATGTATGTATGTATATACATACATGTATGTATGTATATACATACATACATGTATGTATGTATATACATACATACATGTATGTATGTATATACATACATACATGTGTGTATGTATATACATACATACATGTGTGTATGTATATACATACATACATGTGTGTATGTATATACATACATGTGTGTATGTATATACATAGTATGTATATACATGCATACATGTACGTATGTATATACATTCATACATACATACATGTATATATACATACATACATGCATGTATATCCATGCATGTATGCATGTGTATACATGCATGTATGTATATACATGCATGTATGCATGTGTATACATGCATGTATGTATATACATACATGTATGCATGTGTATACATGTATGTATATACATACATGTATGCATGTGTATACATACACGTATGCATGTGTATACATACACGTATGCATGTGTATACATACACGTATGCATGTGTATACATACATACATGCATGTATATACATACATGCATGTATATACATACATGTATGTATGTATATACATACATACATGTATGTATGTATGTATGTATATACATACATACATGTATGTATGTATATACATGCATACATGTATGAATGCATATACATGCATACATGTATGAATGTATATACATACGTACATGTATGCATGTATATACATACTATGTATATACATACACACATGTATGTATATACATACACACATGTATGTATGTATATACATACACACATGTATGTATGTATATACATACACACATGTATGTATGTATATACATACATACATGTATGTATGTATATACATACATACATGTATGTATGTATATACATACATACATGTATGTATGTATATACATACACACATGTATGTATGTATATACATACATACATGTATGTATGTATATACATACATACATGTATGTATGTATATACATACATACATGTATGTATGTATATACATACATACATGTGTGTATGTATATACATACATACATGTGTGTATGTATATACATACATGTGTGTATGTATATACATAGTATGTATATACATGCATACATGTACGTATGTATATACATTCATACATGTATGCATGTATATACATACATGTATGCATGTATATACATACATGTATGCATGTATATACATACATGTATGCATGTGTATACATACATGTATGTGTGTATACATACATGTATGTGTGTATACATACATGTATGTGTGTATACATACATGTATGTGTGTATACATACATGTATGTGTGTATACATACATGTATGTACACATACATGTATGTATGCATACACAATGTCTGAAAGCTGACAAAATAAAATGTCTTTGTTAGGATGACAAGGGAGAATGTCTTACCGTCACGCCTATCTTGGAGACGCCGTAAGCCGTGTCGGGCCAGCCTTGGACTTTGTGTTGGCCCTCCTTGGCCAGTGCCACAAAGTCCTCCATGAGACCCGTCAGCTCCTCCTCGGTGATGTCCGGGCTGCGGAAGCGTTCTTGCAGCCGCGGGCTGCACGCGTTGAGGCTGCGCACGCTGACGAAGCTCGACACGTTGACCACGCGACCTGCGGGAGAAAGACGGCGTGCTATTCAATTTGCATCCAGAGAAATACGGGCGCACGTCGGCATGACTCACCTCCAGCTTTGATGAGCGGCAGGAAGTGGGTCAGCATATCCCGGGTGGCAAAGTAGTTGGTCCGCAGCGTCACCTCCGCCTGGACGCTGAAGGGACTGGTGTCGGCCGCTAAACGGGACAAGATGTAAATTCAGCTTTATTAGCACACATTTTTTGATGACAATAAAGACATTCATACAAGTAAAATGAGTTATTTATCCATTTGTTTGCACTTGCCTAATACTTATTTAGGTTGGACTCATTATTTTAATTCTTTATTTGTTTGTTGTTGCTATTTGTGCACTTGTGGTAAAAGCTTTAAATCTCCTGATACTTCTATAATGACAGTTAAAGCTTCAACGTAGAGTGTACAATAAATAAGTAGTCATAAAACAATTTATATACAATAAAAAATCTATTGAGGTTAAAGGTATGCACTAAAGCGCAAATGCTAAAGTTAGCAAGTGAATGTTTATGCTGCTATTTACGGGAAAGTATATTTTGATGCTTCTAAAGTACCTCACAAAAAAATGCATGAATAAATCATTGATGTTCAAGCCAATAATTATATGTACTTTGTTTTTTATTGTTATTTTACAGCGGGAATGTATCTTGGTATCCTTTAGAATAAATCGGATTGAGACCTATTTGAGTTTTGATTTAATAAGGGACAGCGCATATTATTGAAGATATGTTTTGGAGCCTATCGAAAAATATATTACAGCAATTTTTCCCAACCAATGTGCCGCAAGAAGTCATACAATGTAATATTCGGAGAGAAAAATTAACTGAAATAATATAATGTGATTAAAATTGAAGTATAACAAGGTTAAAGTTAAATGATAGATGATACTATTAGACAAGATTTAAATTGCGGAACAGTCATTTTAGTGCTAAGTGTTCTCGAACATGAATTGGAAGTTGTTAGCTTTCTAGGGCATCAACTTTTGGTCACCTAAAGTTTAAGTAAGCAATACTTTTTTTGGCGTAACATTAGATTTAAGTCAAATTTGGAGAAAAGTCATAAAATGATGAGATTAAAGACGACTGCTATTCAAAGTATGCAGAGATCAACTTTTCCTAACATTAGGTGACACTAAAATTTGATTTTGGAATAAATTTGGAAGTTTACGTGATTCCTGCTGATAAAGTTATGACGAAAATGACTATTGTTAATATAGACTACATCATTTTAAATGAAAAGATTTTCAGATAGTGCTGTTTTTTCCAATCACTCAAAAAAAGGTTGGGAAACACTGGTCTACAGCCTCAATTTGTTTTTATTTTATTTAAAAAGGGGAAAATTAGCAAAAATATATTAATTTCTATTTTGTCAATTGAATTTTTAAAATTATTCTACATTTTCAACATTTAAAAAATGAGCATCAATATATATTAATTTCTAGTTTTTCAATTGAATTTTTTAAAATTATTTTACATTTTCCACATTTAAAAAATCAGCACCTAGATATATTAATTTCTATTTTATCAATAGAATTTTTCAAAATTATTTAACATTTTCTACATTTAAAAAATGAGCATCTATATATATTAATTTCTATTTTGTCAATAGAATTTTTAGAAATTATTTAACATTTTTTACATTTAAAAAATCAGCACCTATATATATTAAGTTATACTTTGGCAATTGAATTAAAAATATTTATTTTACATTTTCTGCATCTAATGTTCAAGAGGCAAGAAAGGGGGGGTCCATATTGGATTATTATTATCTTCGCCTAACGTTTCCTATATTAAATCTCAAACCCAGAATAATACGCCACGTATCGGGTACCTTTAAAAGCGATGCCAGCGTTGTTGACGAGAACGTCCACGCCGCCGTACTTTTGTTTGAAGAATCCGGCCGCCGTGGCGATGCTGGCCACGTCGTTGATGTCCAGCTGGTGGAAGTGGACCTTCAAGCCTTCGGCGCTCAAGGACGCCACCGCCTCCTGGCCCCGCCCCCTGCGTCAGGGAGGGAGGAAAAGAAAGTCAGCCGTGAGTATTTTGGGGCGCTAGGGTCGGCGAGCGAGAAGACGTACTGGTCTCTGGCCGTGAGGTAGACGTCGCCGCCAAAGTCCCGGCAGAGCGCCTGCACCACGGCTTTGCCGATGCCTTTGTTGCCGCCCGTTACCACGACGACTCGGCTGGACAGCACTAAGGAGGAAAGGGAAAAGATGATTAGTTCACATTCATTGAGGCGGATAGACAGACATCCAATCATCATCATGGCATGAAATGTCTTCTTCCTCTGGCCAAAATGCCCCCACCCACCAACATTTAGTTTATCAAAACTAGATGTCCAATCCATTTGAACTGGGAGGGATGGCAGCGAATTAGCATTTGTACAGAAATAAAGATTATTCGGTCAAATAGGCATAACATGTGATTTGAAACAGTAGCCAGACAACAAATGGAAAATTGTACTACAGTATATTCTATTGTCTGTAACTTGATTCCAAAGAAAATAGTTACTCGCTTGCCCAAAACTGTGTCTTTGGAAATATAATCCGAGAAGATTCATATCTAACAATCATATTTGCAACTATTTTTGAAATCGAGTTGAGCAAACAATGCTGGCTTGCATAAAAAAAAATGTCGCATTATGCAATAAACTGATTGTCCAGATTGTGCTGAATCATGGTGACTTTTCTACTTCCATAAACAGAAAAAGACAAATCATAAGACCCATTACCGATCAATTTGACTGCACTAAATCGTTGCATCAACATATCAACAGTGACCCAGAAAAATGCATCAATAATTTGCATGATGGCATTATGAACATTTGGCAGATTTTTAAAGTGACGACGTAGTAGAAAAAATAGTATTTGAAACTGGTTAACTATTACGGCTACAATTTGACAGAGGTTAGCTTTAGTATTTAGTACTCACTTTTTTTAAACGCCGTTGCACTTTTTAGATATAAATATGTTGACTTAATAAACTCATTTGACGTGTCCTGGTTTGAACTCAAGTTAACAATGCATATAACTAGTATGACTACAGGCTGGTGCGACTCAAAAACGGTCACTTTTTGGACGGCTTATTTTGATATGCAAATAGGGGATTGTGGCATCTGGTATTTTGTGCATTCATAGACAAGATTTAAAATTGCTTCTTACTTGTATTTCTGTAGCGTTTGACGGAGAAGTTTACACGAAAACGCTGGAATGTGTCCACGGCTCAGCAGACCTCGCCAAATGTATTCCTGCGCAGATTCAATGCGCATACCCGGAAAAACATCAATGCACATATCCGGAAAAACATCAATGCACATATCCGGAAAAACATCTATAATTTCAGTCTTGCAAACTTGGACTTTTTCCAAAATTCCACTCACATTTATTTATTTTAGCGTAATTAGTCGTTATTTATGAACATCCATGTTGCATTTAAACTCTTAATGGCCAATGTCACATCGACATTATTATTTTCATCCTCACTTTTTTCTGTTGCGATGACGATATTGGGCTGTAAAGGAACGTGCTGCCCCCTAGCGTTTAAAGATTGCAAACGCAGCCATGGCACCGACTAAATTTAAAGTAACAGTACCTTATTTATAATAAACAAATAAACCAACGTGATTTCCATGAAGATTACAAATAAATTACGTTATCTTACTTATAAATAGAAAACTAAGATGTGAGCAAATGAGTTGTTGTCTACATATTTGCATGACAACAGGGATCGGACTGAAAAAGACATTTTTCAAAATGTAGTTGTTATAATGCAATTGTCAAAAAAAATCACCTGAAAATTGGCTTTCACTTTCTTCAAGTCACGTGACCCTTCAGCTCCCCTCGGGGCCTCGAATGCAACAATCCTCGGAAGTCACATAAACACAGCCTGGGAAAGGAATTTGTCAGATTTTCAGAATTTGTGTCCATAGACAAGTTAAGATAACGCCCTCCGTTGAAATATTGGCCGTTGACGACAGCAGAAAAAAAAAAGATAAGATCGAAGATGGGTGCGACGCTTTTGCGGCCAAGAGGATGTTGAAGTTTTCTTCCAATGTCTTCTCTCCATCCAGAACGTGACAGGAAATTGCTGAGTGGCTTTCCTGCCGTCCTTATCGCGGCACAGGAAGAGGCTGAAGATGGAACCAGAACGAGAGGAAAATACACGCAGCCATTTGTGTACTGGGCCCGAGGAGGAAGGAACTAGGAGGTGAACTTCCTTGGAGGTGGAGGAGGAAATACCTCCACAACCATAGCAAACCGCTACTTGCTGACACCAACCAGGAATCTTTGGATTTTGCTCAAAAATGCTCCATTATGGATGGGAAAACATGTGCCAATCTCACTGAATTAAAATGGGTTTTTATTAAAATGAATTAAATGCTTTTATTGTCATTATACAAGTATACAGTGTTCCTTCGATTATTGGGCCTTCACTTATCACAAATTCACTTCTTCACGATTTTTTTGGTGCTATTATTATTTTTAATCTTGCTACTAAGACTTAGCACTGAAAAAATATAATAATTAAATAGTGGTTCGACAAACTGACAAATAAGTGATGGAAAAATAAGAAATAAATACGTGAGATGGGCAAGATTGTTCCATCTGAAGTCCAAGATGACTTCCATGGTTTTGGAGAGCTTCTGCGCCAACTTGTTGACTCACTCAATCTATAGACAAACACACAAAAATAATCAATATATAGTCATTATAAATAAACAATCAATACATATCAAAACATTGGACATTGATGAAAAAAGAAAGGAATATTGGATCCTAAATATGACTTCGGTGCAAATTGGAGGCCAAATGTCTCATCATTGTTAGTGCAAAGATTTGTGTGAAGTAGCTTCCTGTTGCTTCCCTCTCTCTCTCTCTCTCTCTCTCTCTCTCTCTCTCTCTCTCTCTCTCTCTCTCTCTCTGCTTTAAAACAGAGGCGGTGGGCTGGCGGGCCCCCATTTGGTTTCTTGGCGGCAGCGACGATGGCAAGCGTCAGCTTTCTCTTTTTTCTTCTTCTGGCTTTCCCAGCCAGCGCCGGTGGGGACGTCAGGGCGCGAGACCCCGAGGTGGAGGAAGAGGAGGAGATGGAAGACTGGGGAGACGCCGAATCCACCGAGGAGACCCCCCTGATACAGGATGGGGGGAACTACCCGGCGCGAAGTGGGTGAGTTTGCCGAGCTGGGGACTTTGGAGGGATGGCTGCCGGTTTTTAACCAAAGCGTCAACAAGAATGGACTTTGTGAAGGTCTGGGAATTTACAGGATTTTGATTGGCTGTCGTGAAAGTTTTGATTTAGTCATACTAACTCGTTCATTGGCAGTGACGACCAATCATGTGACTCTTGAGAATTCCATTCAAAATCTGAAAAATGGCTTTGGAAAGGATGAAAATGGATGACACCAACAAATTCAAAGGTCAAGTGTATTATTTAGAGGATACAATTCAATTCAATTCAATCCACAGCACAAGGATGATTAGACAGACTTCTATCATGTTCAATGGCACTGAAAGTGGTGCTTTTCCACTATCTTGTATTATTCCAATGTGTTTTTTAAAAGTTATTTTTGTCATGAAACTATGTTGGCATGAGTTGAATAGCCTCTTCTCTAATCAATTAGTGTGCTAACGATGGAGTCCTTTCAAATGGGTTGGTTCCAGCACAGCCAAACAGTGAAATTCCTAAAAAAAAATATCAGCGTTTGGTGGAATAGTCTCCTCCAAACATGAGGCGCCTTCCCCCGAGAGACAGCAGGAAGTCAGGAAAGCGCTTTGCCCACCGGCGTGTGCTACCCGCTCAGACCACCCGCCAAAGCACAACATTTACAAGCGCTTCAGGAATTAGACGGATCCCAACCCATAAAGAACATTCCCGCTCGGGCTTTAAGAGCGACTTGAAATGTGTCTCGACTCCGTCCGAGGATTGGGTATCCAGGCCGCCGCACTTTGGCGCCGCTCTACTCGGGGACCGCTGACAGAGCCCGAGGGCCCCCCGGGGGCTTCCCGTCAAAACAGTCCGCTATTAGCGCGCTAGCGCTGGCGTAAATCAACTTTAGGGGTGGAGAGAGGTCAAATGCTCCGTGGAGACTTGTTGACCTGGAATGGCGGGCCAGGTGGGACTCACATGTCGCCGCCTAACTGTTATCCCTGCCCATCCTCCGGGGACCAAATGGGTTTGGACATCTATTCGCCCCATTAAAATAAGGTCTTACTATATAGGAGGTTGTTTCTGATCTGTGGAAAGGGCTAAAGTGATTAAAACTGACAAAACATTGACAGCAAAGTACATGCGGTAGTATCTAGTGTCTTTACAATACTCTGTAAACCCTAAATAATAATAATCAGGTTGGGATTAAAGGGAGACTAGTCAAATCCTGTTCTAAGGACTTTGGCTACTGTGAATTATGCATGTATACATACCGTTGATCCACGTGGCTTGGAACTGAGAAGCTTGTCTGATCTGGATCCTCCAAGTCAAGCGTGAACGTGTCGTTTGAAGCTCCCAGTTGACACGTGAGGGCGCCCCAACCGGAACGAGGAGCCACTTCTAATCGCAATCTTCATCGCACAGGAGGCGCCACTTTGATCTGGGCTGGCCGGGCGCAAAGCTCACACTCTTCTTCTTGACATGGAGTGGCCGTGAATCCCTCACAAAGTCCACGCAGTGCTAGCGTGGGATCGTCCACGGCGCCCCGTTGCCCTCCGACGGGAAGCGGACCGAACAATGGAGGAATAAAAATCCAAACGGTGTATGAAGTCATCTTTTTCCATCGGTCATTTATCCCACAGGCAGCAGCAGGAAGACCAGAAAAAAATGGGGATTGCTGTCCAAACAATCTCACTGTTTACATTTGAACGTTGACTCCGGGACATTTCACGTTGACGATTGCGAGCCCAGATAAGCATGGCCGCCCTGATTGTTATTTTTTTTTGTCTCCATCATCTGCAGGAACTGGTGCCCGTTTGTCCAGAAACGGATGGTGAGCGTGGCGGTGGCGTGCGGGACGGAGAAGTACACCATCAAGTCCCAAAGTCCCTGCCCCAGTGGAACGCCGGACTGCCATTTGGTCATGTACGTAAGGGCGCTCTTGGCGACTTGGTGCTACTTGTGATTGGGCCACATCCGTACAGGTACAAGCTGTCCACCCGTCCGCTCTACAAGCTGAAGCAGAAGGTGACCACGGCTCTGTTGTGGAGATGCTGTCCCGGACACGGAGGCGACAACTGTGACCACACAGGTAATAATCATCGGACGTAGACTCTGTCCATGAAAAAGGCCCCCGTTTCTGGTCCAGGGGCTTTAAGACATTTCATATTTTAGGTCTAGAAACCGTGACACGTGAAAGCTAGTCTGAAGACACGTCAGGGGAAGGAAACTGAACCAACAACAAGTGGATTCGAAGAATTCTTGCGCTAAAACAGTCTTCTCTAAACAGACTTTTGTTTCCACGGGCATCTATTTTTAAGATTCTTCTCCCGGTGCCTATTCAGGACATGTAAAAACAGTTGAAAATACCTATGTCCGGACTTGTTTGCTGGGAAAGAGTCTTGTTTAAGCCCAGTCCGGAGGAGGGTGGAGACAGACGTAAATAAAAGACGCTTCCTGTTGGCTTTTTTATCGGGAACGGGTGATGGCGAATGTCTACAGTTTATCGACAATGTACATTTTTCTTTGGCAGTGGGTGATGACTCCAACGGGAGGTCCGAAAACCAGACGGAAGTGGGGAGTCTCCACGCCGTCCACGCACCCGGTTCATCTGGAGAGCAATCTGGTAAGCGAACACGTGCCGTTCCCAAAGTGTCGGGAAAGCGCGGGAATCCCGGGGTTCATCGAGTGAGCATCGGGTCGCCAGAAGGTCCAAACGCCCCCGCGGGAGGAAGGTTGCAGTCAAGCACTTCCCACCGCCAGGCTCTCATCCTGCCCCGGGATAAAAGTTGAAGGTCGTAGTAACCTGACAAGAGGCCGGGCTTATTTTTAAGAGCATCCGGCTCACGTGGGCGTGGAAGTGTGGGCCTCTGACGTGGTTTTGTTTTCACGGTTTCCTTCAAAGTCAAGCAAACATCCACTTTTGGGGGCGCCGCCGACGTCTGGGGGATCCGCGTGGCCAGATGTAGAGGTTCAAAGGTGTCTGAAGACACGACGTTGCGTGTATGTTTCTTGAATATATTTTCTTCCTTCTGATGGCCAAAGAAGAAGAAAAGGTTGTGGAGAGTTTAACATGGGGAAGGTGATGTGTCAGATTTGTCAAACTTGGTCAAAAACTCTAAGCTTAACCTTGGCTTTCCCTGAAAAAAAATGGCAGATTGGAGCAGCGCACATGTTTTTGAAGCAAAGCGGCTTACGTCAACAGGCACCTTTGACTTTTGGCGTCCAAAATAGAAAAATTGCAACCCGGGCTGGGCCAATGTGACCACGGGAAAGGAAGAATGAAAAGTCAGGATGCTGATAACACGCTGGCTGGCTGGCTGGCTAACTGGCCGTCCGGCCGGCCGGCTCCCCTCCTCTGATTCAAAGCACTTCCTGCCAAGCCCACCGAATGAGGTCATTGGCCCCGCAGGGGTGCCGGACACACAATGGGAGGAACTCCAAATACTGAAAATATGACAATCCATGAGTCAGCGAGGGCTTCTCTGCTTTAAGTACCTCTGTTAAAAGGCTCCTACATTAGCTAAACTTCGTCTCAAAATGCCTGGAAACCTGTCCACTGATACAAAACATGGATAACAACCTTAAAACTTCCTTCCCAGATTGTCCCCCAGCTTGCAAGACATTGAGCTCCTCTACTGTGTTTGTAACAAAATCTCCTTTTGGACTGTTTTCAGGCATCCAAAACCCAAACAGCGAGCAAAATGACCACCACGGAGACATCAACTTTTCACCCAACGCCAGTCAAACGGCGTATCCCATCCTTGTATCCAACCAGGAGCAGGTTCAGCACCCTGAAGACGTTCTAAACCCGGATCAAGTTCAGCATCCAGAACATGTCCCGACCCAAGACTACCTTGAACATTCTGAACATGTTTTAAATCGGGAGCGTGTTCATCATCCTGGACTTGTCCCTAGCCAAGACCACCTCCAGCCTCCTTTCCATGTACACAACCAAGGAGGCCAGGCCCAGTATCCTGGACATTGGCCGGAGCCCGTTCAGTATCCCGTACACACAGCCAATCGGGACCACGCTCAACATCCCGGACACGAGTCGAACGGAGACAACGTGGACTACGCTGTCCGGGTGCCAAATTGGGACCAGTCTCGGCATACCGGGCACGTACAGAACCGGGACCACGTTAAATATCCACACCAAATCCAGGACCAAGATGAGAGACCCATTCATGTCCAGAATCCGGAGCATTTGGCGCCGTCGCCCCTCCCACAGGTGGCGTCGCTGCTGATGTCACAGCTGCGACCCACCCTGGAGTACATCAACCGTTCGTTGGAGCGGCTGGAGCGACGGGCGGACGACCTGGCCCGGGACGCCGCCCGCCTGGAGGACGCCCGACGGCGGCGGGACGAAGAGCAGGCCGAGCGGCGGAGGCGGACGGACGCCGAGGTGGAACGCGGCGCCCGGCTGCTGGCGGAGTTGCGGAGGGAGCTGGAGAGCGGCTTGCACTCGCTGCGTGCCACCTTGCACTTCAACGTCAGCAGCCTCAAGACGGATTTAGATGTGAAGATCAAGCGGCACAACAAAATGCTGCAGGTGACATCAAGTCCTTCAATTCCACTCCAACTACTACTAGATGTCCAATCTCTTCCCTAGTTAGCATTAGCATAACTTGAACTCTATTTTTCTTTGCATTCAGGCTAGCTTGCAAGCCATGAATGCTTCTCTGGCAGAGCTCAAGCTAGACCAGGAAGCGGAGCAGGGGCAGGACCGGGACCAGGCCCAGGACCAGGCCCAGGATCAGGAGGCGGAGTCACCCCTGGTCCTCTCACAGAGCTCCACCTCTTCCGCTACCCTGTGGGAAGCCATCGACCGTCTGGACAGCATGGTGGTCAACAACACTGTCAAGGTCAAACCGCAAAAATACTCCTTGGGGTAGGGGTCGGGGATTCTTTTTGACAGAGAGAGCCCTAAACAATTCCTAGTTTTAAATGTTATTCCTTGAGAACCATACAGGGGATGTCAAGTTTTGGAGTCACTTTTAAATGACAAAATGGCTAATCAATGAGTATCCATGAGGAAAATGCATATAGAAAAACAATGAAATGAAAGTGTTTTTTACCTTTTGGAACTGGCTCGCCGCTTCAGGTGGACGTCCTGGCGGAGGATCTGGCGGCCGCCTCGGACGGCTTGGATGAGCTGCGGCGCGCCGGCCTGGCGCTGGGCGAGCGCCTCAAGCAGACGGCGCGTGACGGCCAGGTGCGCTTCATGGAGACGGGTCTGGAGGTGGAGGCGGCCAAAGTGGCCGTCCTGGAACGCGTGGAGCAGCTGGCGGGCAACCTGAGCCGCCAGGGTCAGCGTCTTCAGGTGTTGGATGTGGACGTGGACGACCTCTACACCCTCCTCTACAAGAACACCTCCTCGCCATCTTCGTGCGACTGTCGCCACCTGGACGAGGCGCTGGACTGGCTGCGGAGGGGCGTGGCCAACGCCACCGAGCTGGCTCACGAGCAGCGTCGGCTCTTGGGGGAGGCCCGGCGGGCGGCCGCCCAACGGGAGGCGTCCCTGGAGGCCGTGCGCCTCGGCCTACGGCGGGTGAGTCGGCCGGTCGGCAGAATTTAGGGCGTCGGCTTGCTATGGCTTCCTCTTTCTGTAGCGTTATTCCAATTGACTTTTGCGTTTGGCGGCAGTTGACGGAGCGGACGGCGTCAGAAGAAGAGAGGACGGCCGGGTTGGAGGCGTCCGTTCGGCTCCTGAGCGTCCGTGTGGGGGAGCGGCGGCCCGGCGACGGCGAGCCCCCGTCGGAGCAAATCAAAGGCGTGCTCTCGGAGATGAAGCGTCTGTCGGCCTCCTTCAACTCGCTGCTGAAGGACGCCATCCGCCACAGCGACGTCCTGGAGATCCTATTGGGCGAGGAGGTCCTGGAGTTCCTGGAGTGGCCCGTCCACGACCAGGAGGCGCACTCCATCCCCGCGCTCAGGGAAGACATTAGGAGCCTCAGGGAGAGCCTCCATCCAGCAGGGGGCCCCGTGGGTAAGGAGTGGACTCTGATCCGCACGGTGGCGCTTCCTGTCTTTCAAAAAATAACAGGTTATTTCTTTCTCCTGGCAGACGAGGCGGAGGAGGAGCCCTCGGCGGACGAGCCTTCGGGGAACCGCAGGGGAGGAAGCGGAACCTCCCACGATGGCGGCCACTTGTGGAAACTGGAAACCAGTGTGGAGGAGCTGAGGTCCAGGTTGTTGAAGATGGAGGAGGAGAAAGAGGAGAAAGAGGAGATGGAGGAGGGCTACGATCACCAGGCGGCGGAGACGCTCCGGACGGAGGTGTCGCGTCTCAAGAGGGGCTTGGAGGACCATCTGCGGACCTTCAAGAGCGTCTTCAGCAACGCCGACGTGCTGGAGAGAAGCCACGCCCCTTTGGAGCTGGACAAACTCTACCAAATGATGGCCGGCAAAGAGAAGAAGAAGAAGAAGCGAGCGGGCGCCACGGATGGACGCCGTCACGGGAGCCACGCTTAAAGGACCACGCCCTTAAGAAAAGGCCAATCCCGCAATAAGTGTTCAAGTCATTGGCTGCCCTTGACGGTCCAAAACGTCCAATCTGTTAGAATCTGCCCTGCAAAAATTCTCAAGAAAAAACACAATTAGGCAGATGACATTTTGCTCAAATATATATACTAGCCATGGAAAAAATAGACTCATAAAGTCAAAGTAGCTACTTCAAAATGTCATCAAAGTATAAGTTACTTCTTGTGTTTGGAGGGCGGTACTTTAACTTTATCTTTTTTTTTTAATAGAAAATGTATAAAGAAATAACTGACCAGTAACGGTACGCTTTATTTTTTTTTTTTTCAAATGAATGCTGCTCTCGGTGACCTAGTGTTTGTTAGCCATGCTAATTAGCATCTCAGTTTTAAGTTGCAGCACTACTTTACATTTAATATTTGTGGCAAATGATCAAATTGTGATAGATTTTTGATTGGACGTCAAGTACCGTCAAAGACAGGCAATGAGTTCTTATTTCACCCCCAAAAAATTGATCAACTGTAAATATTTACTGTATATGTTTAAGTTTCTAAGCTATTGAAAATATGTTCTTCCCTTTCACAATAAAGCATTCATCTGCTGAGCAGCTTAAGTTTAAAAAATGCTGCCAAATTCTTCAAAATATTGATATTTTGTTGATTGTTGTACGTATAAATTGTCAAAAACCTATTTAAATAAAGTTGCTGAAAATGCCTGAATAGAATATCTTTATGCTTGTAAGTATTTTAATGATGTGAATTCTACATCGTACAAAAATAAGCATCAAAAATAGAACTACTAAGACAGTCCATTCAAAACTAGACTTTTTGACTAATAAAAAAAAATAAAAAACAATCTAATTTAAACAAGAAATGAAAATGTGCAGTTATATATTTGCAAATATACTTTCCTTTACTTGATATTTGGATATAGTACACAAAGGCTAACTAAAAACTAGCCATTAGCTCTGTCAATGAATAGCAAGATGATTGACTTTATCAATTGCCATTGACTACAATTATCGTCCGAAAGGCCATTTTTTCCACTTTTTGTGTCAAAGGCAACCAATGAATTGAAAAATAACATTTTTTTTGTTCCCTCTCACGTGGCACTTTATCTTTAGTAGACGTCCAATCCGATTCAAGTGGGAGGGTGGCAGTGATTTTTAACCAATTGTTTGGACGTCTACGGTCGGCTAAAATAAAATGTCTTCTCGCATTCATTTGCCGACATCCAATCTATTTGAAGTGGGAGGTACGGCATAGATCGGACGTCTATGCTTGTCAATGGCGGCCTAATCTACAGAATAGATGGCGACATTTGACTGGCGTTGGTCCTTTGACATTGTCAGTGAGGAAGAGGAGGAGCGCCGCTTGGACGAAGGCGCGTGGGGCGGAAAACGTCACGACGGGGACTCACGTGGGCGGCGCTGGAAGGGCGAGGCATACAGGGCGAGAGGGGCGCCCCCTCTAGGCCGCCCGGGGAGTGTCCAGGAAGTTCCACGGCGAAGGGCGGCGGGGAGAGTCCCGTAGGTCAGGGGCGGGGCCGCCATCCCGTCTTGGTTGGGAGGAAAAATAAGCCAGTCATGATACAAATAGATAACATTTTGGAAAGAATATGTGAAATATTACGTGGTGAAAAAATATATATATATTTTGGTCAGTTTTAAGGAAGAAAACTCTTGATTGTAAATTAAAAAAAAGGAACCTGAGGTCTGTGGGGGCGCCGAACGCCACTGGACGCCGTGGTGGGACGAGGAACGGGCGGCTGTGGACGCGGCGGACGCCTGGGACGACCAGAAAAGTCCACGATCAAGTGAGGAAAAGACGGAATCTGGAGAATAGAAAAAGACTTACGGAGCGCCGGAGATTTTGCCACACGCGGCGAAGGTTTTCCGCGCTGTAGCTCTCGTCATCGTCGCCGTCTTCGGCGCCCGGCGTCCGCCCAGCGCGCCTCTCCATCTCCGCCGTCGGGGTTTTGGAGCGGCGCGGGGCAGACGGCGTCTTCCACGCTTCTGCCGCCACAAAAATGCAACAGCGCTTTTTGTTATAATTATTATTATTATCATTGAATTGTAGCATGAATATGAAAAATATCCACCTGTCTTGGTGTTGGAAGCACGGCAGCGCAGGCTAGCCCGGTACAGCGAGTCCAGCTCTGACAGCTCCTCCTCAGGGGGCTCCGTCTCTGTTGCGTTCTGGGAGTTGTAGTATCTGTTGACGTTTTGCGCCCAGCGCTCCACCGGCGGCACGCCTCCGGCACCCCACGGACATGAAGTCCCGGGGGGCGGAGCCGGGTCCACGAGAGGTGAGCGGGACCACTTCCCGGCGGGGGTGAATGGCTCCTCCTTCCGCTGGGTAGGCGGGGGTAATTCGGACGGGACCGGGGCCGGAGGGGGCGGGGTCGGGGTAAAAGTTTTTGTCAAAAGTATTTGGTCCGGGACAGGCTTTTCACTGCGGAGACAGAAAAAACAAATGGGGGTCAATTTTGAGGGATAACAACTGTGATGTTCAACCCGTGTGGCTAAGCGCTAATGGACATTTGACCTTTTTGACCAAAGGTCATCTCCCCACAGAGTACCTGGGATGGCGTTGCTGCCGCAGCAGAAGCAAAAGGTACTGCTGCCGCCCGCGCGCTTTCCTCAGGCACCGCTGCCGTCGGTTGTGAGCGCCCGAGACGCCGTCACCGCCGCCGCCGCTCGCCCACGTTAGCTTAGCTACTCGCGACCGCGCAAAACACAAAAAAAGGGAAGATGGAGGAAAACAATGTGACGTCATGCACAAATGAAGACAAATGGAAAAGATATACGGACGCTTTAAAAGCAAAAAAGGAAGACATTCAGGCTTATGATAACCAATAATAGGTTTAAAGACGGTCCAATAACTGAAAAAAAACTAAAAATGAGAAAAAAATGAAACAAGGTATGAATATTAAAATAATGTGCGATAGGTGTTTTTTTTTTTTTTTTTTTTTATCCTCACGAGGGTCGCGGGCTAGATTAAAAACAACGCCTGAGTAAAAAGGAGGAAAAGGAAGGTGAGCAGCTTACAGACGGCGTCGTTGACCGCCGAGAGGGCGGCGGCCACCTGGCGCGCCTGCTCCAGCCGCACCGATTGGTCCAGCAGTAGCTCCGCCTCCGCCACTTCCGGGCACCCATCCGGACCGTCGCGCCGACCTGTGGGCGGAAGCGGACGTTGGCGCGGGGCCATTTTGGAGGCGGTCCGGATTTGACTTTTGAGCGTACCCTGGATTTGCAGCTTGTCCAGGTCCAAGTACTTGGCGGGTCTGGGGTCGAAGCCCAGGCGGGCCTCCCTGTCCTTCTCCCGCCGGCGCAGCTCCTCCTCTTGGCGGGCGTTCTTCAGCACCCTCTCCTGAAGCTCGTCCAGCTCGCTGGGGCCCGCGGGGGGCGCTGTTGGGCGCATTCGTTAGAGCTCACGTCGGAGAAGGCCGCGTTCGGTCGAAGCCCGGTCGTACTGGGGCTCCCCCTGGCGGCCGGGAGGACCTCCCGCGGAACGGCGCCGCCGCTTTTGGATCTGGCGCTCCTCCAAGACGGTCCCGACGCTCTGAAATGACGCACAAAGGAATGATCATGTTTAGAGGTCCAATTTGTGCTGACTGGGAGAAGCCGGCTCTCACCGCTTGGGGTCCAGGGGGCTGCCCCCGTTCCTCTCGCTGCTCTCGTACCCGCTCTCTATTCTTTGGATGAGCCCGGAGGGGGGAGCCCCGCCCCCGGCCTCGGCGGCGGGAGTGGCGCTCAGCGCGGTGTAGCCTCGCCGCGCCAAGACGGCGTCCATGTTGAGCACCTCGCGCCGGGGCCTCCAGGAGGGGCGGCGCCCGGCCCGGGTGACTTCGGGACGGGAGACCGTGGGGACCGTCCCGGCCGTCACCGGCGAGGAGGGGCTTCGGCCGTGGAGGATATCGCTCATGCTTTCCTTCCAGTCGCAGAGTTTGCGGGGAACCTGACGCTCCTTCAGCGTCTCTCCTGGGGGGGAGGGCCGAATATATTATGGATAAAAAAATAGGCACATTTTCAAGCCATACCTTCGCTGTGATAACCGGCCCAGGAGGATTCGCCGTCCGCTTTGGCCCGGCGGGGGCGGTTGGAGCCCCGCCTCCTGTCTCGCCCGGGTGCGAGGACCGCTCCTCCCTTTCTCCAAGGCTGGGGCGACTCTTTGGCGTCCGGCGCTGACCCTGAACGGGAAAAACGCTTTTAGCGCATACGTTTCACCCCCCAAAAAGAGGACAACCCCAATGAAATGAAATGCTCGTTAGTTGGGAAAAGTGCAAAAATGAAGCTCGCCAACTCCTAGCATTGCAAGTGATTAGCATATAGGCTAAACTATTATGCTTAAAATGGCAGTGGAGGCAATAATCAAAGAAAGTGACAGCTTTTGAGAAATAGAAAAAAAGGTCCAGCTTTACCTACAGCTTCCGGTTCGTCAAGGCGTTCGGAGCCGGCGACGGTGGTCGGGGGGCGAGAGGGCCGGCGGGACGGGCCGCTCTCCGTGGACGAATCGGTGCGAGCGTCGCTGGAGACGGACGGCTCGCGACCTGAGGAGGTGGACAAAGTGGTGAAGACAGTCAAATCAAGCCAAGGAATCACCTAGCTAGCAAAATCTGCAACGGTAAGCTAGGCTACGTTACTTTAGCAGTACTAGGACTACGATGACGACGCCCGGTTTGGTTACCTGGGCTCCTGCGTCCGTGCTACTACTACCACCACTCCTAGCTGTGTCGTAGTTACCCGAGTCCTCGCTGTCGTAGCTGGCCCGGTCGGGGTGAGGGTCCCGGTCCTGGGCTGGCACCGGGGTGCCGCGGGGGTCGGCGTAGAGCAGCAGGAGGGGCTGGTAGTGGCCCTTGATGCAGCGCCACACCACGTCTTTCCACTTGGGCCCGATCTAACACAGCGAGGATAGCGTTAGCTCAAACTAAAAAAGAAAGAGATTGCAGCGTGGGCAAAAACATTCCGACCACACCCCCGACCCCAAAACAATGGAGGGAAATCCGTGTTTTCGCCGGCCAGCTGGCCACGGAATGTCATTGGACCGCAACGTGAGAAAAAGAGGGAGGGAGGGCGTTTTCAAGATGGAGGGGCGGGGCTCAGACATGGACCGTAATCTATCTTTTTTTTTGCATTTTAAATATTTAAATTGGTTTACAGAGTATATATATTTTTAGCCATGCGATGAAAGTTGATCAAAAAAAATAAAAAGGCCAAACCTCCTTGACGTGCGCGTCGTCAAAGTACATCCAACGTCGTATTTTGGTTTGGAAAAAGAAGGTGGAGTAGTGGCGGCCGTAATAGCAGACCACGCCCACCAGGTAGAGCTCCGCCCTCCGAGCCTTCTCCTCTGTCACTCTGTAAAACAGCTGAAGCGGAATGGCAGGCGACCGCTCAGTCCCATGACAGAACAGAGTTCCCACGGCACACCCGGACGGACGGAGGGGGGCGCTCACGTCTCCGAGGCGCAGGCACGTGCCCAGGGTGTGGATGACGTCCTCGGCCAGGTCGGAGTGGTCCGAGTCCCACACCAGGCCGATGGCCACGATCTCCGGGCTGTTCAGGAGGACGCGAGTCGTCCGCAGCTGATGACCGCAGCGACTCTGAGGGTTTGGGGAGAGAGAGAGCTTAAACGGGGGTTGGGGGTGTGTCTAAAACGGGTTGGACTCACGGGACAGTCGCGGAGGTCGCCCATGCCGGCGTTCCGGAGCAGCTCCCCGAACATTCCCGGCGTGGCGTTCTGCCGGGACTCCAGCATCTTCACCGCCTGGTTGCTGGGCAACGGGAAGCAGGGGGGGCGTGGTCACATTTTCAAAACAAAAAGAAGTAGTAGAAGCACTGCATGCTGGGACTCACCACAGGGAGGTGGTGGAGACGTAATGGACCATTTGGACGAAGGGCAACGGGTCCGAAGATGCGCCGCAGCTGCTGCACACACACTGGCAGAAGAAGATCATGATGAGCTTTATTGTTTTGTTAAATAGAAAAAAAACATGGCGGATATTTGCAACAAAGATGCTAACAATGCTAACTGGTTTACTGTAGTCGGCAAACCTATTAGCATCAAATAACGTGTCTTTTTTTTGCTGAATGATGAAAATGAGGGTTCAAGCGGCCACCTGTTCCAAGAGCATCATGGCGAACTTGCGGTGCGGGATGCAGCGCCCGGCCGTGCACACGTCTTCTCGGGACTCGTCGGCCACGTGGAAGTGCATCCTGGTCAGGATGTTCTCCTGTCACGAGAGCGGCGTCAGGCGCCGTCCGGGACGGGGAGAGAGGCGGCGGCTTTTCCTTTTACAAAGCACTCGGCGGCGTCGTCCATGGTGCCCAGCTGGAAGCGCCGCTCGTCCCGGAAGGGCTGGGCCAGGGCGCTGCGGAGCGCGTCCGAGGGCAGGACCGTGTCGCTGCTGTGCTGGAACTGGGCGAAGATGCCCTGGGGACGGGAAGACAGATGGGTTAGGGAAGAGGGACAGGGCCAAAGCCCGGTATCAGGACGACACTTCACCTTGAGAGCGCAGAAGACACACGAGTCCTCCATGCACTTGTGGGACGTCAGCTGTCGGAAACTGCGGCGGAAAATGTCCAAATGCCAAAGGACCTGAGTGCAAATACAGAAAAAAATTCATTGATAGTGTTTTATCACTCCTGTATTATCCGGACTATAAGTTGTTTTATAATTTGGCAGGGGTGTGGCTTGTACTTCAATGCCAGCGAATGACCTAATTTGGCAAGAAAAGCGCACCCCGACATCAGTGGTGTTTGAAAGCACGTTCCCTCCCACAGCCGGCCATATGCCGCTTTGCTCCGGCCGGACGCGTCGGCGGACATGTGGCGTGACCTCCCGTCATTCACTAAAGCCCGAATGGGCGTTAGATAGAATGGCAGCATCGTTTTCAGACCACATGTCGCGGCGGGGGTGAGTGGAACATTTGAAATGAGTCACCTGTGCGTCATCGCTAGGTGTTGACTGACTTAACTCTCGGATTTTTCCTCCTAGATGCCGTTTTTGAAGAAAATTTACGTTTTGGTCAAAATCAGGTGACTTGGATTTCAAAAATATAAGATGGGGATAGCTCAAATTGACTTGTTAGCGTTAGCGCCATTAGACGGAAACAAACAATGTTAGCAAAATTTGACAAAGTAGCAAAAATGGTGCGACACGGGATCGAACGTGTATTTTGTACCTGCAGGGCGCTATTTAGGAAGCAGTTGTTTTGTCCCGGCTCGTTGCTCAGCCCTTTACTGGGTGCCACGGAGGTCCACGTGGCCGCCGCCCCGCCGCCAACGCCACCGCCACCCGCCGTGAAGTAGTTCCTCTTCCAGGACATGACGAATTGAACGTCTTTCGGTTTTGCAGCGACCAAAAAACGGGATAAGATTTCGTTGATTTCCAGGACGGAGCGCGAGGGAAGCGCCCGGGGAATCCAAAGAGTTTTTCTGGTTTTAACTCTAGAGCTGGACTTCTCGCCATCCCAGTTTTGGACCAGAAGGCTCAGATTTCAATCAAGGTCACTGTAGGAGACATTTACAACAACAATTAAAACACTTTCATTGTACAACACTAAATAGTGCATTTTCCAGACTATAAGTCTAAAAGTCAGCTGGGATGGGCTCCAGCACCCCAAAAATGGATGGTTTTACGGCATCATTAAACTAGAAAGCGTCTTTCCGATCTGGCAACCCAGTCGGCATTCATGCTTTTAAGGTGTCATTAAACTGGAAAGCGTCTTTCCGATCTGGCAACCCTGATGCTCGCCAATCTACGCAGCGATTCTTTTCCAAATTCCAAATGCGTCACACTATGTCCCCCCCAACACAATAAGCATCCGAGAAGTAGGGGGCGGTTAACCTAGGATGGAAGAGCGAATTGACGTTGGTGCTCGTCCAAAATAACGATGAAAACGCGCACATTCTACCACAAACCGAGTCCACGTGAAGGAAACGAGACTAAAAGGGCGATTTAGAGGAGGCGGGGACGCGCTTTGTCACATGAACACCATGACATCACTTCTAGCAAACTTCATCGGGAGAAGAGCGGACGTTCGTTCACTTTCTAACCGTATTCGAACAGGGCCGGCCGGCCTACGAGCTCGGCTTTCGTGGCTGAATGAATGAGACGTAACGGTCGAGCCCCCCGTCCGTGGGAAACGAGTCCGGTAAAAGCGCGTAGGTTCGGTTCGGCACCCGGTCGCAGCTGTATGGCGGCTCACCTGAGGCTGCTGTCCGGGGACGAGTGAGGGGGAAAGCCGGCTGTGTGTCAAAGCGGTGCCGGTGCCGTTGCCGGTTCCGCCGGCTCCGGACGTTCCCGGTGCGGGAAGAGAGGAGCGGAAGGAAAGGGGGGCGGGGCTACTACCTGCACCACGGGCACGCGAACGAGCGCATGGCGATGACGTCACTGTGTGTGGGGCTGTGTATGTTTACCTTTTGTGTTTTGGTCGAAATGCGACTCAGCTGTCACTGTAATAAATATTTTTTTGTTCTTAAATGATGTTTTACGTGAATGTATTTTTTTCATTTTACATTTTACTTTGAATTGATGAACAGCAAATGATATTTGCATGACATTAACCGGTTCCAGAATAAACATTTGTTCATTTGCCTATAACAAACAAATGAAAGCTATTTAAATAAATGTGTCACTAAAGATACAAAATATATTGATAATATTTGCGGAACAGCACTTTTGTGACAGAGTTCTGCATCTTTGGGTCCAACCCAAGCCAAATAATAATTTAGCAAGGGCCTCTATTAATACTTGGCCAACAAACCATTTAACACTGTTATATTTTACTACAGTTTTGTCACCAGTTCAAAGCAGTCTTAGATGAAACTACTTACCGGTTGCCATTTTCCTTCTATATGTCCAATTACAAGGTCCATTTTGAGGTCAACTGGAAAACAATAGAAGCTTATATTACTCGGCTGCAGTACTGTAGTATTCTGGCAAACATTAAAACTAGAATTCAGTCAAGATAGTTGGTCTTTGGGGCTTTTCTGTCACTTTTTGGGATGAAGTTGCGTCCAATATCAAGTTTGCTGTCTTTGCTGTTGTATTTTCAAGCTAAAAAAAACATGATCCTTATGTGAACATCCTCACTTTGGCACTTTTTCTTTTTTTATAGTATGTTCAGGTTCTACTTCATTGTGTGGCTGTGATTTAAAAGGGTGGGGGCCTTGTTTTTCCACAGCTATGACATAATGATCATTGAACATGCTTTTTTTTATGCTCCGGTGCTTTTCTTCAGAGGCCAAGTGGAGGTAAAGAAGGCACTGCAGCCTCACTGCACCACTCTGCTGTCGTTTGTGAGTTAAGGGGGGGATTGGGATTCACTCAAAAGAGGAAAATGCAATACACAACGTACAGATGTTGTTACAATTTGGGAAAAAAACAGGAAGCAGAATAAGTCAGAATGAACGAACACATTGTGCGTGTAACTGATGATAATAACACGAGTCCAAAATGTAATGAACACATTAAAAAATCTCACCCTCATAAAAATGGACATCACTTGAATTATTTTTACCTTTCATTTTCTTTGCCTTGATTTATCTTCCAATTTCCGGTCACGGATGGCTACGTGCTGCCCGAGTTGGGCGGGGCAAGCGTCGACTTTCCACCAATGGCGCGCAGGTCCGGCAACCCTTTTGCGGCCGGGGTGTGGGCCGCCTGGTACGGACATTCCCGGCGCTGCTGCCAATAAAAAAGCTCATTAGTCCAATGTTCTTATAATGCAATTGGGAAATGAGTGTGCTTAACATACATGATGAATGAAAGATGGAACTTGTGGACGGACAAATGGATTTCAGTGGTTAACCTTCTGCCCCCACCCCGTCTCTCTCTCTCTCTCTCTCTAATAGCTCAACCCCCTCAATAGACTAGAATCATCTCCTTAGAAGTTCAGAACCGGTTGCTGATGTTGCGCCGGTTTAACATAAAAGTCCGCCCGATTAGCAGAGGTGGAATTCTCGCCGGGGGGGGGAGCACTTTTCACGCAACATGGAACCGCCGCGGGGTCCCAGAGGGTTGGCGCCCGGCCAGGACTCCAAGTGGTCGGCCTCCGCCGTCATTTCGGCGGTGCAACAGCAGGACTACTCGGCCGGCGTGTGGCTTCGCAGGAGGGACAAACTGGAACAAGTAAGGTAGAGAGAGAACAGCATTCCAGGCTAAAAAAAGAAGAAAAAAAATAATGCAGTTCAGTATCAACAACATTACTTTCTATATTACAAAATGAACAACAACAAATCCCTGGGCGTGTTGAACGTAATATGCGGAAAATGCTTGCTAAATGAGTGTGCTTAACATAAATGTTGGAGGCCAAGGCAAAGCCATAAAGCAAAGTCCCAGATGTTTGCAGGTGCTGCTTCCCAGGAGACCTCTTGGGTGTTTAGTGGAGCCCAGTGCATCCTGGGTAATAACATATAGATTCTCCGCCACTCGGATGTTTATTGCTTTTCTCTGCCGGCGTTCCCCACAACCATTCGAAAGGTATTGGACACAATTTCAACCGCAAACGTTTGTGTCTCTGGCCAATATTAAAAGTATGAAATTACCTTATCTTAAACAATATCCACTAAAGGAGAAGATAATAACTCCAAACCATGGAAATGAATAGATTTATGATTCCAAATCCAGTAGAGGGAGCCATCTTCAAATGTTAGTCACATTATCATTGCAGTAATATTTGTTGTATTAAACTGCCAATATTATACTACAGCATATTTTGAGCATGATTACATCTTCAACCGAAAAATCTAATAAAAACTGAAAAATGATAGCATAACATACATCTTTGATGCTTATTGTATGGCTTTTGCATGACGTTTTGGTCCAAAATGTCATTGCATTTCATTGTTTTTTTGTTTTGTTTAATCACAACATTTACAATTTGGTTGAGATGCACGGGAGGATCATTTCATAAGACTCCAATGCTTCCATTTCACTCGACATCTACACAAGAACCGCAGTGCCATCAACTAAAAATATAGCAAAAAGGGCAAAAGTGGATGCACAACAATATTTACCGGTGCAACTAATTTGGATCGCGTGCTGGCATCGGAGGGCGGGGCAACTCTGTCGGCATGGCGTCCACACGCGAAGCCGGGATGAGACGAGACCAGCGGAAAGCTGGACCGTCGATTTTTTTTCTTTTCCCCTTTCCCTCCCACTTTTAGTGTCCGCCAGGGAGAAGCAGGAGAAATGTGAGCTTTCTGTTACATAGAGAAAGAGAGAGAGAGAGCAAGAGAGAGAGTGAGTGTGAGAGAGTGAGAGTGAGAGAGGGTGAGATGGGGAAGAGGAGGAGATTAAGAAATAGGTAGATGGACGACCAGGATGCACAAGAGGAGACGTGAGGAGAGAGCAAAACATGAAGAAAGTGGCTAGATTAGGGCGCTGGAGATCATAGACAAACAAGACAGACAGAGACAAACAAGACAGACAGACAGACAGACAGAAGAAAGACTGGCTTTCAGCAGTTGCCAAGAATCGATGCATCATGAAGGTGAGCCCTCGAGCCAAAAATGTTGTATGGTACCGTCTATTTGCAGTGGAACTGTTGCCTCCAGTCCCCTAGGGGGCAGTACTGTTTTACTAAATGACTGACTGAAAGTATGGTCTACATTAGGGGTGCTCGATACGTCAATCGCGGGCTACTAGTCGATCGATAAGGTACAATTGGTACAGATTGCAGGACAGTAAGATTTGAGCCAGTAAAATAATACAATTCAATGTTGTATGTCTCGTTACTACTTTCCTACGCTACTTTAGGTCCTTATTGGCTTTGGGTCCATTTGGGATTCTGCTCACTCACGCACAGAGGCGGAAGTTGCCAGAGTCAAGCGAGGAGAGCTTGAAACACCTGATAGCGTCTCCATGGCAACGCCATGACTGGCTCCAGCAGCCCGAAAAAAAAGACAAGAATTCAAGTATACTTGACGTGGAAACGAGGGATAATAGTGGCGATAATTGAAAAAAAAACTCCAAATCATCGGGGTTGGCTCTCGTGCACCCCTTAAGAGATGGCGCCCAGGGCGGTCGCCCACATTGCTTATGGCACAAAGCGGCCCTGCTTACGTGGATTTCAACCGAGTTGCATTCAACTTTTCTTTGTCAGAATTACATTTTTAAATCTGATTTAGATTCAGTTGCTTTTAGGGGAAGGCTGGCCTTAAATTGGGGTTCATGAAGGCGAAAATATGGATTTGGAAAATTGCTTGTCTTGACATTTTTTGCATGCAGCCGCAGCACACACACACACATATATGCACGGATACACACACACACACACACACACAATTAGTCAAGAGGCTTGGTAGAGGTAATTAAAGATGGGTGTGCCAAAGCCGCAATGTGATCCACCTGCTGGGGTGTCAAGAAAAATGCAAAGCTTGGCCAAATCATCTTCTTTTCTTCAGCAAGGGAAACTTTAGCCTCTTGTGTCAGCGCGCCACCAAAGGTGTTGATTACATTATCCATGTCGTTCCGCTACTAAAAATAGATTTTTTTTCTATATTGGATTTCCACACAGGATTGGATAGATACGTACTTACGTCTTTTCGGTAGCATCAAGCTTTTTTTTCCTGAAATCTATCCCCGCTGACTTTGGCCACACCCTTCATTGGCGGCCAGCCAATCGCAGAGCACGAGGAGACAAAGGAAGGACGACCAATCATAGCTAGGGTTGGGCAATTTGGAGTCTTCAATGAGCTTAGCCATGCATACTCCACACAACGAGGAACCACCAGGGATCGAACCCTCGACCCCAGAACATTAAATCTTTTGATTTGAAATACATATTAGCGGCCATGTGACGCGGGTTCGAGTCCCGAGCCGGTATGTGTCCGTATAAATGAGCCGTGGCTTTGTGTGTGTTCGTCTGGTTCGGGCTTACCTTTACCCGGACGGATTTCTTCTATTGTGCATTTTTCCAATCCCAATACTTCATTCCTGGCGGCTCGCATTCAATCAGCGCCAGTCCACGTCCAGTTCCCTCAACGGTGGCGCCTGCCGTGAAAATCAGAAATAAGGCCGAGCACAAAAAGAACAATATATATATTATATATATGCATATGTATATGTATATTTAAAATCAATGTCTTCTTTTGTATTTGAGTCTCAGCAAAAGTGCATCGTGATTTTTGCCCTGCTGTGCTGCTTCGCCGTGCTGGTGGCGCTCATCTTCTCGGCCGTGGACCTTTGGGGGGAGGACGAGGACGGCATCACGCAGGACAACTGCAACAAGGACTGCAGGTGGGCCTCAATGGGCATTTTTCAGGAAAGTGCTGGTTGGAACTTTCTGTTTCTTGGACTCAGGGTGGTCTTGGTGGAGAACATCCCGGACGACCTATCGTTTGGGAACGGCTCGGCGTCCCACCTCCCGCTGGCCGAGGGGCTCTCGGCCCTCCTGGACGGGGCCGTCCGGGTGGTGGAGATGGTTTCCCCAATCTGGCTCCTCAACTCCTCGGAATACGAATCCAGTTTCCAGCCCGGGGCCAGACAGGTCAGTTTGTTTATCACGTCTGCTCTACATTAACTGAGATAATCAAGTTATTACTCTCTATTTTTATGTGTCAGGGTCTGTGGGGTTTTCCGTGGCACATTTTTGCTCCAATTCCGGCCTACAGGGGGAAATTGCTTGTTTTTGTGGTTATGTTTTGGCTGCATTAAACGAGTTAGCTACCTCCGAGTGTGGGATCTCCCCGACTGTTATCGACTGGGCTTGAAAGGATTGGATGTGCGGAAGACCAAGAACTAATAAGACCTAGCGGCTGTTCATTAGGAGCTAATGGCTCCTCCTCCTCCTTCTCCTTCTTCTCCTCCTCCTCCTCGGCGGATCGGAAGCTAATGGGCTTTGGGCCAGCCGGAAGCGGCGTAACTGTGGATCAGCAAACTTTTTGCTGATGGATGAGATGCATTAACTAGCGCTGGGGATTGGGAAAGTCCACAAAAGTTGCAGACGGAGCAAACGAGCTGTGCAAACACCGGCCATCCATCCCGTCCGCAAAGACCCCATTTTGGCCTGTGTTATCTTTCATTCATTCGATATTTTTCAGGGAAAATGTCAGGGTTACCTGTGTTGAATTTTTCCATTGGCAAACTCGATGACGAGGCGTTTTTTTGGCCGACTTTGGCGCAGGCGGGCGACCCGTCGAGGGTGTTGTTCGCCCTTCAGTTCTTCTGGGATAGGTTCCAGCACCCCGCCAGCCTGCCAAGGAGAAGTCAGGTTGAGAAAAATGCTCACATAGGGACAAGTCCTCATTCAGTCATGTTGTGTCGGAACTTTAGTGGAAAATAAAACAGAGCAATTTGCAAAACCAAGTCATTTTTAATGGAAAAAAATGTCAAGAAGAAGCATACTTAGAAAGAACAAAAAAATGATCAGTCCTTTTGATTGTGGCACAATGCTGCCCCTCACAGGTCAGTCTTGTATTACCACGAGATGTTTTCTCATTTTTTTTTGCATCCGTCTGACAGGGCCGACTTCTGCTGTCCAAGCTGTTGGCCTTGAAGTCCAGGAAAGTCCAGTTGAAGGTCTCCAGCGAGACGACGGACTCGGCGGAACTGGAGACGCTGGCCAGACACGGTAGGCATTGGACCGACTTCCCGGTCTCTGACGGTCCGTCCGTGTCTTTTCGAACGTCCCGCCTTTGTTTCCAGGTGCCCAGGTGCGCTACGTCAACACCACGGCTCTGACCAAAGGTCACCTACGTTCCTCTTTCTGGGTGGTGGACCGGAGACACGTTTACATCGGCAGCGGGACCATGGACTGGAGATCTTTGGCCACAGTATCTAATACATGTCTTGTCTTGGCATATTGTCACTTTCACTACAAACATTATTTCAGGAGCAAATTGCAAGACTTGAAATGGGAGCATTGGTTCGACTCAAGCACCCCGTGTGTGATTGTGCGCATTCTCACCAGAGAAAGGAGCTGGGGGTGCTGGTCTACAACTGCAGCTGTCTGGCCCTGGACCTCCACAGGGTGTTCAACGTCTACTGGGGTCTCCAGTACAAGGACTTTGTCCCTTCCTTCTGGTCCAAACGTCTCTTCGCCCTCTTCAACCAAGACTCGCCCCTGGAGCTGACCCTGAACGGCGCCCGGGCCCAAGCGTACGTCTCCGTGAGTAAAGACCGGTAGAGACGGGCGAAGGAGGACGGGCGTTCCACTAGGGTTTTCATTCCGCAGACCTCCCCCGATGCTTTCATTCCCAAAGACCGCAGCGGCGACCTGGAAGCCATCGGGCGGGTCATCGGGGACGCCCGGCGTTTTGTCTACATCTCTGTGACCGACTACTTGCCCCTGCTGGACGCCGGCACAACCAGGTCGGTGCCGCCCCGTCCCTTATGTCGCTAGCGTGGACTAAATGGAATGAGTCCCATGCAAGGTACTGGTCCCAGATCGACGGCTATATCCGAGAGGCCCTGATCCTGAGGGGGGTGCGGGTGCGTCTGCTGATCGCTTGTCGGGAAGACACTCGTCCGCTGACGTTCAACTTTGTCCGGTCTCTGAGTAGTCTGTGCCTGGAGCAGAACAACTGTTCCTTAGAAGCGGTGCGTAAGACGCCAATGTCCTCAAAATGTTTCCGCCGGGACAGCGGTCAAAGACTCACCTGTGTTTTGCTCTTTGGCCGCCATTCAGAAATTCTTTGAGGGCAGAGTGCAAAAGGACGGAAGTCTCCGAGAGGTCAACCACAACAAGTTCGTGGTGACGGAGAGAGACCTTTATTTGGGTACGTACCTCGCCTTGTTTGGGCTGAACCAGAGCTAAACAAATTGTGAGCAAGGTGGTATGGGTCCCTGATGATGTTCCTGGCTCTGCTGAGGTAACGAGGGCTGGCAATGAATGTCTTCCAGTGAGGGCACCTCCAGTTTGGCCCTGGTTTGCTTCTCCACAGGTAATCTGGACTGGGTGGGGAATGAATTCACCTACAACGCGGGTATCGGCCTGGTGGTCAGTCAGCCAAGGGATGTCCGGTGGGAGAATAGCTCCAGGCTGGTGGAGCAGTTGCGGGTCACCTTCGAGAGGGACTGGTTCTCCAGCTACGCTCACTCACCCCAGACAGACAAATTCTATATTTGCGGCAAGCACCGGATGAACCGAATGGGACCGGTCAAAGACGGGCGAGTCGATGGGAAGGACCGTGGTGACGGGAAGGGTCAAGAAGACAGAGTGCCTGGCAAAGAAAATGGGCAGGAGACCCACCGGAATCTGACTCATCCGGACTGGTGGTCAACGGTGCAAATCAATGACTCAAAGGAACCCGATGGACCGTCCCCCGAGAGCATCCAGATCCTAAACGGACCTCTATGAAGGCGGATCCGCATGACGTGAAAAGAAAGGGCTTCCTTGCTGGCTTTTCTCCAGGATTTTTCAAGAATTTTTTCAACTGGCCCAGGACACCCCCCCCCCCCCCCCCCCAACCAGGACAAATGGATAGACGCTTGCATTTTTTTCAGGTGAGGATCAGTCAGCTATCTAGCGTGATCTAGTGCCTACTACAATAACTGCAGAAAGTCATACTTCTCAATTTGGAAGACCACCCTAGTATAATCACATTTAATTTGGAATATTTACATGCTGACAGAGAGTCTGTTTTCCAGTTTAGAAAAACAAATGAATGGGAAAAAAAACGTATAAAAAAACAACAGTTTTTGTTTGCCATTTAGTAGTTTGTAAACGTTTTCATAATTGTAAACATGAACTTACTTTACATTGCTCATGTTTTTCAGCATGACCGCCGCTCGCCCGCTCGCTTGCATGCGCTGCCTTCACTTCAAGACCTTCGTACGTACCTTGAAATTGAAAAAGAAGAATGCCCATTTAGTATTTTGCTACCTTTGCTAACACATAAATACTGTATCACAGGACTGCTGCATTTTTACAGGTAATAAAGAGAATGCGTATACCGATTTGCTGTCCTACGCTTGAATACAAGATGAATAAAGTTATCTACAAAAGTGCTAATAATGTTAGTTACTCACAAGGTCGTGTCAGATGCGGCGGTCACTGGCAGATTTGCGATCCCGGGGTAAGAATGATGCCATTGGTCAGCGCTCAAAGACAACGATCAGTTCGCAGTGTCGGGTATGCGGGAACATATCCACGGCCACGGCCAGACTCGGACGAAAGGCTTCTCCGCTGAGCCTCTTCTGGGGATCGGGGGGGCAGCAAAGCTCCCGAAAGTTCCTCATGGCCTCGCCGTCCGCTTTGCACGACACGTAGAGCAAGCGGCGGACGGCGGGCCCGTTGCGCAAGGCCCGGACCACCCTGGGATGGAGGCCGGCCCGGGAGGGGTTGACCAGGGCGAGCGGGTGCCCGTCCCCGGAGGACCAACGCGACACCAGGTCGGGGAGCACGACCTCGGCCTTCCCGGCGACGAACTGGCAGTTGTCCAATCGGTTGAGGGCGGCGTTGTACCTGGCGTCCTCCACCGCCTGCTCCACCAGCTCCACGCCCACCAGCGGGCGCACTCCGCCGGACGCCGTGATGCCCATGGCGCCCGTGCCGCAGCAGACGTCCAGCAGGGTCCCCGAGCCGGAGTCCGAGTCGGAAACGGGGGCGCACAAGTCTCGGATGGTGGCGTACAGGACCTCGGCGGCCGAGTGGTTGACTTGGAAGAAGGCGTCGGGCGAGATTCGGAAATTGAAGCCCAGCATCTGCCAAGGACAGTCAAGACTGTTATACATCTCCATATTTTGATTACAAAAGCTAAAATAAACATTGTTTTAGATATATAAAAATGGCTATAATGTAGTATATGTCATAGTACATTATTTTTATCTTCAAAATGAAGATTATTTTCTTCTATTCCACCCAAAAGTTCATCCCACATTTTCCGAAATCGTCGTTACCTGCTCGTAAATGTGGGCGTGGCCGTACAGGAGCTGGTAAGGCGAGTCTTGGTGCGTGCAGCGAGTCATGGCGCACTCCTGGAAGTAGAGCGAGTGCAGCTGGCAGGCCGAACCGGCGCCCTCGGTGAAGAACTCCGTCAGCTGGGCCTTGTGGGCCGCCAGTTCTTGCCGGGCCAGATTCTGCGGGTGGAAATGGACCACGGCCATGGTGTGGCCCGCCGCGTTGGTCCTCACCGTCACCTCTCGCCAATGACCCCCCTGGTGGAAGAGCAGGCAAGGCTCCAGGGGGGAGCGGCGGATGAATTCCTGATAGCACCTGGCCACTTGTTTGTGCTTGTCGGGCATGTTGGGCAGGTGGTCTCCGGTGACGCACAGCAGGTTGCCGTGCTTGCCTCGGCCCAGGTAGAAGCCCACCGTCTTGGGGTTCCCGTCCACCCCCCTGTTGACGGAAAAGGTGGACTTGTTGCGGTAACCGTCCCGGACCGGAGACGGCAAGATGGGCAGGACGGGGAAAGGGATGGTGGCTCCCCCGCAGAGCTCTTTCAGGATCTCCTCTTGATGCTTTTGCTTGACTTCAAGTTGCTGCTCATAACTGAGCCTCCACAGCGGCGTGACCACGGAAGCCAGCCTCTCCTCCCAGGAAAGGTCATCATCGGACCAGGTGACCTTCTTGGCGCTCTTCCTCTGGTTGTTCTTGGGTGGATTCTGGGTTTCCGGAACACTGACCAAAGTGTCTTTAGATGGTAAATGTAGAGAGTTCCTCCAAGTAGGATGCACGGGAATCCGTCTTGTAATGAGGAATGACTTACAAAATGCCATTGTAGATCAAAACGGCCTCGAAATGAGCGCCTGTAAAGCGAGAACATGCGTGTTAAAAAAATAATACAATAAAACACTGAAGGTGGCAGAGCACAAGTTTGTTGAGCTTTTCAGCAACGTTTAGATGGTAAAAGGCGGAGAGCGCTTTGGGGTCGCAGCGCTGTGACTTTTTCCGTGACGTCATCGCCGTGCGCCCACAATTGGCGTACGTAAATATTTCCGCCGTGTCGCAATGGATTCAAACAAGGACGAAGCCGAGCGTTGCATCAAAATAGCACTGAATGCCATCGGCAACAACCAACCGGACAGAGCCAAGAAGTTCCTGGAGAAGGCACAGCGTTTGTTTCCGACCAATCAAGCCCAAAGTAAGTCGAGTAAAGCGCTATTTTGGGGCTGTAAGAGCCAGCGGCGTGAACGGCGCTCACCGGTTGCATTGCTAACTGCTAGCATCATAATGGTTGGGGCTAGTCAGCATTCGAGTGACATCCCATCGTTCTGCTCCCCGGACAGATTTACTGGACTCGCTGTCGCGGAACGGGAAGCCTCCGGAGCAGAATGGCGGACCGATGGACGGAGATGCGCCCTCGGCGAGGCACCGTCATCACAGAGAGGACGGCGAGACGAATCCGCAGCGTCCCGCAGATTCGGCAAAACCTTACACAGCTGAACAGATGGAGGCGGTCAGGAAGTTAGTATCACCTTCTATCACATCGCCTTACCGGGATTTTATTCTCACAAAAGGAGCAATTTTCGCCTAGCCGATTTACATTGTGCCATTTGTTCGCTTTTCAAAATAAGAGTGTATACAGGAATTTAAAAGCATCCATTTTCATTACATTGTTAGTGCTATCGTGGAACAGCTTTTTTAAATATGTCAATTCATACTTTGGATAAACACTATCGGGCTTTTGTCTACTCATTTTTTTTCAATCTGACAGTGACATTTTTTTTAATAAAAAAGTGTGTTTTCCCCCAAATCTGCACACCCCTGCAGGATTAAAGGCTGTAAAGATTACTACCAAATCCTCGGGGTGGAGAAGACGGCTTCGGACGAGGATCTGAAAAAATCCTACCGCAAACTGGCGCTGAAGTTTCACCCCGACAAAAACCACGCGCCCGGAGCCACGGAAGCGTTTAAAGGTAGACGAACGTTTCAATAGGTCGGATCGAAGCTTTGACCCAAAAGCTGACCTTGGTCTCCCCGTAACGCTTGAGCTATCGGCAACGCGTACGCCGTGTTGAGCAACGTGGAGAAGCGACGGCGGTACGACCAGTACGGCGAGGAGCGCTCGCAGCCCGGCAGGCAACGACAGCACCGCGACTTTGAGGCCGATATTTCGCCCGAGGATCTCTTTAACATGTTCTTTGGCGGAGGCTTCCCATCGAGTAAGTAAAAAAAAAAATTACGGGTGAAATTTACCATGCTAACGTGCTAACGTTCTTCTTTTTAGGTAACGTCCACGTTTACAGAAACGGAAGAATGCACTTTGCGCAGCACAACCGACAAGAGAGGCGCGAACAACAGAGAGATGTGCGTACTTATTTGATTTGATTTAACCCTTTGAGTTGTAAAATCCATCTGAGAAACACAATCAAGTGGCGGAATGGCCAAAAAAGGCAAATTTTCATCTATTTTGACATTTAAGTGTGGCTCTCAAGGAATAACATTTGAAAATAGGACTGTGAAAATGTCTGTTTGTCAGAGGCTAATGTTTTTAGCGACGTGTTTTTGCGAGCAGGGCGGTCTGGCTCTGTTGGTCCAGCTGATGCCCATCCTGATCCTCATTCTGGTGTCGGCACTGAGTCAGCTGATGGTCACGCACCCACCCTACAGCCTTAGCTACCGCCCGTAAGCTAGCCGCTTGTCCGCCTGCCTAGGCTCCGCCCACCGCGCTAACAACTGGCTCCCGTTAGGTCGGCGGGCTACGTCCACAAGAGGCACACGTCCCACTTGAAGGTCCCCTTCTACGTGGGCGAGCGCTTTAGCGAGGACTTTAGCGGAGTCGATCTAAAGACGGTGGAGAGGACGGTGGAGGACGACTACATTTCCAACCTGCGTAACAATTGCTGGAAGGAGAAGCAACAGAGTGGGTGACATTTTTGTATTTAAATTGTTTGCCTAACGTCAATTCATGGAATGGAAATCCTTGCAGAGGAAGGCTTGATGTACCGCGCTCGCTATTTCGAGGACGCCAAGTCGTACCAAAGGGCGCAGAGGATGGGGACTCCCAACTGCAACCGCTTGTCCGAGATTCAAGTCATGCTGGACGGCTAGAAGCCATCGTAGGGTATGTCAAAGTATGTCTTTCACCCTGGATTTCTCTTTAACAGTCCTACTGCGTACTACTCTGATTTGTAATGGCAATGTTTGTTCTCTTGAAGGTTCTCGCGGTTTCCCCCCGGGGGATGGAACCCCCGCCCCCCCCATTTGGAGTGATTTGTGCAGCAGCCCACCCACCCGAGAGAATCAAACAAGCCTTACCCACATTGGGCAGCAAACCTCAGGCGGGAGGAATTGCGCAGCTTCTGTCCGCCATCCCAGACGACTTCCACTGACAATATTGTCTCCCCCGCTTTTGGGCAAGGTCCTCCATTTTGATCGGTGAAGCGAGCTGCTGAGATTTTTTGATTTTTCTCCCCTGATTTTTCTTGTCAAGAGTCCTTCCTTCCTTCTTTTTTCTTCCTTCCTTGCGCCCGCCTGGCCTTGCCTGAGCCCGGGCTCCCTTTTTGCTTTTCTAGTGTAAATATAGACTTTTTAACAGTGAGATTTATCAAAGTTAATATTATTTATTAAAAATGTTAAGCGACTGCTCGTAGTCGGCCAGATCAAGAGGAGTGAGAAATGATTGCACAGGTTCAACTCAACCTTGATTCAATTAACAAACTGAAAGTTGTATCGCCGTTTTCTCTTTCAATAAATTTTGTCTGGAATCGTCACTCCTTGTTTCACCTTTTATAAAAGTGGGGAAAAGAAAACTCAAACGCAGTCCAAACTACACCGAGTTAATCATTGGCATTATAGAACAATGTGTAGCTAAAGAGGCCTTTTAAGTTTCATAAAAATGATATTTAAAAGCTCAATGTCTTGTACTTAGAAGTCACGAGTGGTTTTATTGTCGAGCGAAATCATTTGAAAGCAAAACAAATATGGATTTCAACTTACATGCTATGCATGTCATCTTCCTCCTGTAGTAATCAAACTCTCCACACGAGGGTGTCGTTTCTCTGATTTCATATGACACGACAAGCTTCTTTTTTTTACTTCTTTGTTATATTTTCACCTGCAGGGGAAAAAAACCAAAATCAATCTACAACCATATAACCTAAATATGAAATATCACTGCGTCGTATTCCATTTGGGAATCATTTTTAATAATTATAAGGGAGCCCCCACCCTCCTTTAATTCAATTGACTTGCTTGAGAGCTACTGAAGAACATCTAAGCCTTGAAACTAAATAAATAATGTCTCACTTTAAAAGAAAAATCATACTCTGCACAATGGAAAGGAAGAAAACATTGTCAGCCATCCATTTGCCTTTGTATATTTATTATATATGAAGTGGCTAGCCGTTAGCCCGAGGCAGTCAATTAAGAGCTCTCGGGGGCCCGTTTCAATTGTAAAACATGGCGGGCGACACGCTCTATTTCCTCCTTCCCATTAAAGATGTTTCAAGAGTACTGATCTAATACCACTGTAAGAACAATAAAAAAAAACCTTTTTGGTATCAAATGGCTCCACCTCAAGAAAAAAAGGTCTTTTAAAGCTATATTACATCTCAGTTACATTAAATTCTTGAACCTTAGACTCCGCCTCTGGCCCGCGGTCAGATGGCAAAGGCTCCAGCACCCCTGCAACCCTTGTGAGGATAAAAGAAAATAAATGTATTTCTGATTTTTACCTCTTTAAAAAATAAAATCCCATTGGCCCTGAAAATACTACTAATTTATTTATCCAACGATGCCGATATTAGCATCGTCGCTAACGCTCACAGATTGGCCGCATTCCCTGGGATGTAGGCCACGCCTCCTCGCCCCTCCCCCTCCCCGCAGAAGAAGATCGTCCTGGAAGCCCATCGCTTTTTTTTTCTCCTCCTCCTTCCAGCCTCAGCACCCTCCTCCTCCTCCTCCGTCCGTCCGTCCTCTCGCCACCAGGAGAGGAGAACCCAGAGGGCGCCGTCCCTCCCCCTCCCCACGTTTTCTCCTTGGACCCGACACCGCACGCTGCACAGGGCGGATATGTGGCGTCTGGCGTGGATCCCGTCGCCGCTGCTTTTGCTGCTGGTCTCCAGCCTCCGGGTGGCGGCCGGCGTGGCCGTCCAGGAGGCGGAAAAGGCGGGCAATTTCATGGAGGACGAGCAGTGGCTGTCCACCATTTCCCAGTACAGCCGCAAGATCAAGCACTGGAATCGCTTCCGAGACGTAAGTGCGTGCGTGCGTGCTTGTGCGGCGCTCCGTTTCTGCCAATGCGGCAAGCCAGCGCCTCCGTCCGCCATTCACTTGACGAACGGGGACGGCGACTTGGCACGACTCCACGTATTTCAAATGAAGAAGAAAAAGGGGGATTTCGTTTTCTGTTCAAACTGCTCGTCCGCGAGTTCCAGGGCACCCTACAAGCGTTGTCGTCAGCTTTGATGATGTAAAAAGGAGCCATTTACACGGCTAATTGGGTTTTGATAGATCACAGGGCGGGTCGTGGTGGTCCGTGAGCGCTAGCGTTCTGGGACGAGTTTCAGTCCGTTGTTTAGTGAGCTTCATCGGGGTCTCCCACCCGGTCCGCCATTGGCTCGGCATGCACGGGGCTCCAAGAGCCGGGGTCCCAGGCCTCGGCGGTGGTCTCCATTGGTTTCCAGGCAATACTTTTGTCCGTGCGCGAAAACAGAGAAACGCCAAAACGGTGGTGCCGTTTTAGCCTTCCTGTTTCGGGCTTCCTTAGTCGTTCTTTTTATTGGCACAAAAACGTGGGTGGTCGCCTCTAAAGATAGCATTCTGGGTAGGGTTACTTGTTGGTAAACAAATTAGCCATTGAATAGAACACCCTTGTGAGGCCCTTGTGAGAATAGCAAATGGAAGCACTGGAAAATGGGGGTCAAATTTTGCTCAAAACAAGTTAGCTTTTGCGCAAAGGCATTTGGTCCTAGAAAACAGACCGTATCTGAAAACAGGACTTAAAAAAACAAACTAAAGAATCAATTTCTGGTCTCACTATGTCGTAGAGCCACAAAATAAATAAATCCGCCCCAAGGGAAAGAAAGATGCCACGCGTGGTATTTGGCTCTTAATTTATGCTGAAAGCTGAATTCAGACACGGAATGGCCGACTGCGCTCCTACATTTGCATTTGCGTGTTGAAAGCGAGTAGCGATGGCG
The DNA here is from genome assembly GCF_051989575.1 of Stigmatopora nigra. Taxonomy (NCBI): domain Eukaryota; kingdom Metazoa; phylum Chordata; class Actinopteri; order Syngnathiformes; family Syngnathidae; genus Stigmatopora; species Stigmatopora nigra. Next base: position 14,024,854 of record NC_135519.1, on the reverse strand, counting down.
CTGCTATCTCTGCGGAACGACGGGAGGAGAAGCATCAGAGGAGCCAGTCGCCCTTTCAGAAGAGATTGCTGCCGTAGCAACGCGAATGGCAGTCGGCGACCGCTCTACCCGCCGCCTCCCAGGCCAATTGGGAATTTGCTACCTTTTTCTAGAATGCCACACACGCATGGCAACAATCTACAGCCAAGACGGACAATCAGTAGGCAGGTGTCCGTCCGGCTCTGGGAATTTCAGGCGGCGGTGTGGGCGCCATATTGCCATTTCCCAAATGGGGCTTGACAAGCAAGACAGGGCCACTGAATATTCATTCAGTCAACATCGGAAGGCAATCATCAAAACAGGCCACTTGAAACGGCAGCTCGGCACCCCCGCCCGTGAGATGCGCACAGAACGCTACGCAAGCGGCAGAGTGAATAGTGTCAATATTTAATGTGTTTATACGGGAAGAATGCAATTGAATCTCTGTGGGTGTAAAAAAAACGGAGGAGATGAGATTGAATGGTCGATCAGTCGCACGGAATTCAATCCTTTCATCTGACAGGCGCACTTGACGTTTCATTCCGCTAATGCGACAAATACACCTGGTGAAAAAACGCAGGGGAGCGCCACATAGTCGCTATTGACGTCTTTTGAAATTTTGTTTGGAGAAACGTTGATTTCAAATTTGGGGATTTCTTACAAAAACGGAAATGGTCCTGCTAACGTTGTGTGCTAACGTTAGCTTCTTCGCTACTACGGCCTTTTATTCCTTGAATTATTAGTAGGACCCAAAAAAAAACTAGCACGTTGTTTTCATCCCCCCCCCCCTTTGGTTTTGTCTTTTTTTCCCCTCTAAAATCAGATCTGTGTAAACGTTCGCTTTTAAAGGGAACAATAATAGCAAGAAAGATCAATTGGTTCAAGTTCAAATAAGAACAAACCCGTGATTGAAAGTTTTTTCCGCCTGAGATGAAATACACGCTTGCAGAAACAAAGTATGACTAAAAGACACACAAAATCAATACAAAAGCCAGCAGGCTTTTAAAAACGAAACATTTTCGAGCTAAAATAATATGTATGGCATTTCAGGCTGATTTTATAGCCGTGATTCTATGGTCGTAGCGCTTTATCATTCGGCACGACAATTTAATTAGCGGTTTCATTTCAACTGGTGTTTAATCAATAAATGAAGTGGCTGAATGAGAAAAGACAACTTTGCGTGTTTCATTGCATTTCATCACATTTGATGGCGGTCCTACCTACGGCGTTATCTTTTGGCCTACTTTCATTCCAAACGAACGGATCAAAGAGAGAGAAAATCTGGCTTTGTCGTAAAGAAAAAAAAAAATCTTGTCTTGCTTTCGCAAATTGGAAAAATGCAATAAATAACTAAACATAGCCCAAAGATGAATGCGTAGAAAAGAAGGGGGGTTGTGTTGTTGGGTTTTTTGAGGGGTAATGATGATTTGGACCTATTTTGGGGGGATGATAAGCAGAAGGTGGAGGCCACGTGGCCAATCCTTGATGAGCTCTCCGGGGGTGCCGCAGTGGGGGAAATGTTTAGCGCAGAGATTCTGATTGTGCAGCGCAGGTGACCGCCATTGGGCCCTCGCTGTCAAAACCAGGTGGAACAGGAAAAATCATACGGGGGGGGGGGGGGGGGGGGGAATGTGAAGCGGACATGCTAACCAGCGAGCACTCCGCGGCTAAAATTGAGAGAACGTAGCAAAAATGAAACTTCTCCCTGAAAAGCTGAGCAGCACCCGTCAGTCACCTGACAGGCGCTAACTCTAGCGCCTCTTTTTCATGAGCATCCACCCAATAGGCATTAGAAGCTCTCACTTTGGCGTGCTAGCTCTCGCTTGGGGAACGGCGGGCTTATTTTTAAGAGAAACGCGGAGCTGTCAATCACACGGCGAAGACACAACTTCCGCCCTCACGGCACATCAGAACGCTCCTGTCCCGGATATGTCAACTTATGGGAGTAGTCTAGTGCTTTTTATAGCATATTTTGGAGGACGGGGTAAAAAAATAGACCCATTTTTAGGGATGGAATATCGAGGAAAAGTAGCAAAATGCTTTGGCAACAACATTTAAGAAGGGAGTTGAATCTTACATTACCTTGGCCTTGTTTTTCCATCCTTTGTGCACATTTGGCTAACTTTCCACGTCGTTGATTTCCATGTCATTGATTTCCATGTCATTGATTTCCAGTGGTATGGTTTCCTGATTGGTCCTGGCGGGAGCACAAATAGAGATTAGTGAATAATTCAGGGCATTGAATTCCATTGAATGGAATGCCTATACAAGGAAGATTAAAAGCTTGACTTTAGAGCGTCAATACGGAGTCCTAAAAAGATTCATACACAGTTAAATGATGTCGTTCCCGCTAATTCCCACCATTTTTTTCTTTCTTCTCTCCCTGGCTTTCGTGGTTCAGGAAGTGGAGGTCAGTTGTCGTGCTTGCTTTTTCCGTCCGTATTGTCAAACGTGTGTACGTACGTCTTCATCCGTGCATGCATTGGACTTAATAAACAGGGAGCCGCGTCCCGGGCGCCATATGCCTGCCGTGAAGGTAAAACATCCAGACATTAGTGGGAATCATTTCATCACAGCGTTGTACGTCCACGTCTGGCTGTGCTCATCACGACTAAAAGGCGCTCATTATCATTAGCGTGGCATGCTAACGGCACTTCTGACTTTGTCACTCATTCTTTTCCATTTCTCATCCCCGCAGGATGATTACGTACGCAACTGGAATGAGAATCAAGGCTCCAGTGACGGTGAGTCCCCTTTTATTTTGAAATTTGACGTTGAAATGTTGAAAATAGCAAACAAAATGTCACATATTAGCCGCATCTCTGCTTATAAGCCGTACCCTTAAAATGTTTGAATTGGACAATTTCCTTTGTATAAGACAAACCTTTTGAAAGGTATTTTGATTGGAATTAAATGGTCGCTATCATGAATTTTACCGTGGCCCAAACACACACTCCCTTTCGCGTAAATGCCATTGTTAGTAGGATATTATTGGATTGACGGATGAACGGATGAGGAACGGCAAGGGAAGGGTGACATTTGAAATGTCAGATGGTATAAGAAGTGTTACCTTGGCAACCAGGATGGAGACTCCACGTCTTTCTTTCAATCCTCGATAGGGCCCATTATCTTGGAGCGCCTACAGATGATAACAGGGCGGGTTTAGCTCCACTTCCACGTCTTCCAATCAGACCTGCAAATTATAAAAGCATATAATAAAGTATTAAAGCATATCTAAGTGGGAGTTAGCATTCTGGAATGTTATATTACAGCAGAGGTTCACTGCTAATTGAGGCAAGCTAGCAGTCCGTTCAAGGAGAGTTCTAGTCTAAATGTTCATTTAGTTTTTATTTGGATTTGATTTTTGGCGACGGTCCATAAATTCTAGACCTGATTTTACAACAAACGGCGCAGGAATCTGCAAATTCTGGCCAACAAAGCGGATAGAGGCACAAATGGTAGTCGACCCAGAACCGATTCCCAGAAGTGCTGGAAAGCCTGTTGCTATGGAAACGTCATCACCGCCACCGCTTTAATCCGCGGAAGCCTGCTAAATTAACATGCGGCGCCGACAGATAGCTTATGCTGTCTGTGTGCTAGCCACACACACACCCAAACATAGATTTATTTATTAATCTTTTCAAATATACAAGCGGTAAGAGAAGTAGCCCATGACTCTTATTTAACATTCTCATTTGGATTGATCAAAGATGGAGGACACATTGGAGGCAAAGTCAAGTATTTAGGGGGAAGAAACTAATTCTTTAGCATTAGCTGTCAGAACATTGGTTATGCGAAAAGATGTTGTGATTTTGGTGTGCTTTCCTAGACGTGGACACCACCAAGGACCCGTGTCAAAAGGTCAAGTGCAGCAGGCACAAGGTGTGCATGGCCCAAGGCTTCCAGAGAGCCGTGTGTGTCAACCGCAAGAAACTCGAGCACAGGCGAGTACGCAGGGGGGTAACAAATGTGCTAACCGCCCTGCCGCTAACCAACCTGCTTTTTTTCCTTCCCCGGACCGTAGACTGAAACAACCCGCCGTGGGCTCCTCTGGCGGCCGCTGCCGACCGTGTCCCGTTTCCTCCAGCGGACCCGTGTGCGGATCTGACGGGCACAACTACGCTTCCAAGGTAACCGCGTCTTTCTTTGAGGTTTCAGCTTGGGGGGCGGTTGTCCCTTGAATTTTTTTGGGAGGAGGTTAAGGCACTCGTGATTGACTTTCCCGGGCCACACAAAATGATGCAGCGGCCCAGATTTGGCCACCACTTTGCATTTATACTTTGTCTCTTCCATATCGACCTTGGGCAAGTTGTCGGGCTGGAACCGAGGAGCGCATTGGCTCCTCAGCTCATGAATATTTGATGCGCGTGGCAGCAATAAGTCGCTCCACTTCACCTCCGCGCGTCCTTGTCGCAAATGCGCGCGTGTGAAGGCATTTTGTTGTGTGGCAGTGCAAGTTGGAGCAGCAAGCGTGTCTGACGGGGAAGGAGCTGAGCCTCAAGTGCTCGGGTCTCTGCCCGTGTTCCACCGCGCCCCCCGCCAAGCGAGAGAACCGACACGGTGAGACCGACGTGGACAATGGCGCGTGGCCCATTCCCAACGCGGACTTTCCCCGCAGAGAGTTGCACGGGGCAGGATCTGTCCGACCTGGGCGAGCGTCTGCGGGATTGGTTCCAACTCCTTCAGAGCAACGCCAAGCGGAGCAACAACACCAAGCCGGGGGCCAAAAGCGCCACTTCGGGTAGGAAGCGCTATTCGTATTACTGCCGTTATTGGGCGGTTCAGATTCAGAGAAGTTGTGTTTTTTTTAAGTGACTGTTAAAAAGGGACTTAAGAATTTTCCTACGGTTGACGAGTCTATCAAAAATTGCAATTGAAACTTTTGTGTCCAAAGATGAGTTTTAAAAACAAGCTGTGTGTTTGTTGGCTTACGTTCAGTTCTGGACAGGAGCCTGGCGGCCAGCTGCAAGGACTCGGTAGGTTGGATGTTCTCCAAGCTGGACACCAGCGGCGATCTGTTCCTGGACCCCAAGGAGCTGGCCGCCGTCAACCTGGACAAGTACGAGATCTGCATCCGTCCCTTCTTCAACTCCTGCGACTCCTTCAAGGACGGCAAGGTGTCCGCCGCCGAGTGGTGCCTTTGCTTCTGGAGAGAGAGTGAGTTGGCCGTCTTCAGGCTCCAATGGGATGGAATTTTAACACCCTAACCAACACAAATTAAGACCAATTTCACATTGACACCGGCTAAAGACTGTAAAAGAAAATTGGAGTCCTGGCAATCCATGTGTCTTTCTTTTGGAGTACTCCTTGACTAGATTGGACCTACTTGGAGTGTAGAAATATGTGATATTTGGTGTTCAAATACACAATAAATGGATTGAAAATGTTCCAAATGTTCCACCCTCAGAACCACCTTGCCTGGCTGAGCTGGAGAGGATTCAGGTGCTAGATGGCGGTCAAAGAAAGTTTGGTGAGTGTGAATCTTAAACCCACCCCGGGAATGGCCTTGGGTTGACCGCTGGGTGTCTTCGCCAGGTCGCTTCATCCCAAACTGCGACCAAGATGGCTTCTACGGGAAGCTGCAGTGCGACAGGGGCGAGTGCTGGTGCGTGGACCAGTACGGTGGCGAAGTGGCCGGGTCCAGGATGGGCGGGAAACCGGATTGCGGTGAGTTCTTCACTCCGATCCGTTGACACACCCAAGTAAAAACCCTCTGGGAGTCTCTTGGGGATTAGTGCTCTAGCTGTGCGCTTCACAAGGGATCTTTTATGTCAAGTGACTTTCCACTTGAAACGGAGAGCACGTTCACCCTCGTTTGCATTGCAAAGTGCGTTAGCCGAGTCATATTCACAGTGGCCTATAGGGGGCAGTGTATATTCCCAAAATTAAACCACTACAAACCCAATTGCATTTAAACGAATCATAAAAGCAGCAACATTTATTTTGAAGCTTTTTTTTAAATTAAATAAACATTTTCATTCATTCTATAATTTTTTTGAAAGGTTTACCTACCCAAAATATGGTTAAATGGCTAACGCTGACTTGTCCCTCCGGCGCAGATGACGAATCCACGTATTCGGGCGACTTGGGCAGCGGCGTAGGTTGGGAGGACGAGGACGAAGACGAGAAAGGCGGCGAGGAGACCGCCGAGGAGGAAGAGGGCGAGGCTGATGACGAAGGCTACATTTGGTAAAGAATGAAAGAATTGAGCCTCTATTTTCCCCAACCCCGTTTCCATTTCCCAAACACCCCCCGGGCGACAACGGGGGGGAAAAACTCCCCGGGCGGACTTTGATCGGCGACCACGTCACTAGCAATCATCGTCAATTTGTCCCTCAGATTTGCGCATCTCCGTCCCGCTTTCTCGTCCGTACGTACGTTTTCATTTTAGTCATTTTGGAGGGGCCTAGTTTAAAATGGCCGACCCTCTGGCGTAGAAACGTTTGTTTTTTTTAAACGGGAACTCTACGGAGGACTTTTGACGTCACCCTCATCTCACGCGCTTCGGTAGTGCCGTCCCATTGTCAAGGCGCCACGCCTGGATTTGTAAATAACATGAAGCCACGTGCTGTACGATAAGAGAGGTCGCCATCTTTGTTTATGCGACAAGTGTACGTCGTAATGTTGTGTGGGTCAGTTGTTGTGTTTATTAAAAAAAAAAAGGAAATGATAAGAATTCAATAAATGTGAGCGTGAGTGGTCTCAGTTGACCACCGTACATTGGAGTCTTTGGATAATTATTGTTTGTCCCGCCTATATTTATTTAGGTTTTTATCCTCCTGCTCGTGGCGATGATGAAGATTGCAACAAAAAAAATCTACTTGCTTGTGGCTAACAAGTGATGATTGTATTATGAGAATGAAAATTGATTTTTTGTTGTTGTTTGTATTCTGCTGCACTTTTCCGATTTAACACTAGTAGGCGCTAGTCGAAAGAGTTTCACCATTAGCTTATTGGATGAGAAAAGTTGAGGGGTTTCAAAATAAAGTTGTGCTTGGGAGAGGACGCTCCCCTCGAGCAGATGTCGGAGTGTCTGTTACCCAGAGGGACCAATCATTTGGTACAAGCTGTCAGCGTGCGAATACCCAGACGCTTTCATGTGCTGACGTGTTTTGGGTTTGAAGGAAAAGGAACGTGTGGGGAAAATGCAAGCATATGTTTGCACAAACAAGCTTCCATGGAACCTCATCTAAATTCTAACATTTCTACAAAAAAATAGTGATCAATCATTACTGGCAAATGTGACAAGAGTAGCTTTTATTTTGCATCACAAGATGGATGACAAGTAGTGTCTGTCATGATCCAATTTTGTCGGGTGGGTTTCCATGGTGATTTCTATTCTTTTCACCTGGATGGCAGCCAATGAGTGAATTTTAGGTCACTTTATGTTGAGTTTGTGGCATTTCTGGGTCCCGTTCTGTTGATTTATGGCATCTCTGATTGACTTTCTTTTGATTTTGTGGCTACATAAATGATTTAGTAATAATAAAATGTAATGATTAATATCTATGAATGGGCTGTGGATGAGTGGTTGGCAGATTTAGACAGTGCTCACCTGATTTCACCGCTTGTTTTTCTATTTGCACAGTAAAGTAAAAAGGAATGTAACGGACTTGTTTGAAACAATGTATCGAGTATAACAACGTACAAGATATCCCATTATAACCAACAATTAGAGATATTGTCCCGAACCTAATTTTGAGTGTGTGTGGTTACGTTCCTACTTGGTCTACAGTTTGCTTTGGTTATCCTGAAGCCTCCAAACCCTTCGCACCTTCTCCTCGACGCCGTCCAGCACGTCAAACGCCGCCGTCACGTCCCCCGACTGCTTGAATCGGAGCAGAGGGTCCCGCAGCACACTCATTGGCACGCAGAAGTTGAGGTGAGGGTAGGTGGCCTCGGTGGACATGTCCCTGGCGTTGCTGGACACCATGCCTGCCGGAAAACACACTCAATGTCTCGGAAACTATTCATGGCGATAAAGGAGGTGTTACTGTATTTGCGGGCTTAATACCAAGTAGCTCTCCCGTGGAAGCTCGCAGCACGGGACCCCCGCTGGTCCCCGCTTGAACGGCGCACGTGGTTTGGAGCATGACGGCCCGGCCTTGGACGGCCACGACTTTGGAGAGGACACCACCGGTCAGCGACGGGCCGCATCGTCGACCCAGCCCACCGTAGCCCGACACCAACACGCGTTCACCTGTGGGGAGAGAGGGGGAAATAGTTGGTGACCTTAAAATTGACAGTGCATATTGACAAAATGGCCGCTTCAACGGACACCTCATAGATTGAGTAGATAAAAACAAACCAATCTGGAATGCGTGAGCCATTCGAGGGCAGCCGCCGCCATCCAAAATGGATTCTCTGGACCGCACGACAGCGACGTCATAAGGCGACTGCACTTTTGTGGAGAAGAGGACGTCGCCGAAACCATCGAAGACTCTGAAAGGCACAAAAATATTCTGTCAAATATCCACAACAAGTCTGAACCATGGCGTTGCTTACGATTGTGCACCTGTCTGCACGGTGGAACCTGAGGCGGACCGTTGACTCGCCGTCAACCACGTGACGGCAGGTTAGAATCAGGTCAGAGGTCACGAGAATCCCCGAGCCCCATTGCCGCCCACTGTCCACCAGACACACAATCGGGTATCGAACCGTGTCGGCCTTTGGGGTCGCGGCGATCTCGGCGGGACGAAGCCCGAGGTCTCGGAGCGGGCCCCGGATTTCTCCGGATCGGGCCAAGTCCCCGAGGATGGAGCGGACGGAGCAGACAAGGGTGAGTCCGATCCATTCGTTGGCCTTCCAACCGAAGGGCGAGACGATCACCCCGATCAGGTGAAGGCGCTCGTCCTCGGCGGCGAACAAGCCCCCGCCCTCCGTGCCCGGCAAGCAGCGGGCGTCCGTGAGGATGACGGCGTCGTCCTCACCCGCCAGGTTGCTGATGACTCCCCGGCTCACCGAGCCGTTAAAAAGGTCCGCGCAAAGGGAGCCGAATGGCGAGCCGCAAGCGACGACCGGGGAGCCTTTCCGGAGAAACAAGCTGCCACGCCGGGAAACAGCGACGTCGGGATGCGGCCCTCCGGTCTTGAGCACGGCAAACCAGCTAAGGTAGCCTGCGTTTCGGACCAGGTCGTCATCCATGTCGCCATAGAAACGCCAGCCTTCAGCCTGACCGAAAAGTGCCCGCAAAGTCTTTTGGAACTCCATACAGTTGACCAGCATGAGCAACTCGGCTTCGTGTTCCAGTTTCCCGTGGCTTTCGCCGAGTTGGCAACGTTTATCCACTCCGCAGCCATTAGCCTCGACGTAGCTCGGGGAAGTAAACTGGATGGCGATTTTCAATTTCGCGCTAAAACTGTGACGTAACAGTACGCGACGCCGGCTAGCATTGTTGCTAATTGTTTTATCGCCTATAATAAAGCGAAAAAACGGCAGGCCGGTGCAAATAACCGTTCCGGTGCGTGAGTGTATGAGAATTCCACTAAAGCTTACGAGTTCCTGGGCGGAGAAATCCTCTGTCAATGTGACGACACAGCAGCATTTCTCGACGTCCTGGAGGTCCATGGTTAGCCGAGCAGGCGAACTTTGCCCATGTTGACGCTAAACTATGTTTAACTCCTGGAAGACTTTTTCAAATGTATTGTTGTAAAACGCAAACGGCTGTACTAAGACAAAGAAAAACTTACTGAAATATTCAAACAAACTCGTCAAGACAACTGTGAACCAGAACGTCAAAGCAACAGCGAGTGTTTCCGCCGGTCAGTAACTTTTCTTACGTCGAGCTGTGCGCATGCCTGACTGTTTGGCGCGCGTCCTCGGCTGATGTGCGCTGTGAGCCAATGGTGATTGGGGCTGACGTTTGTCGCCCATTTTGGGTCGGGGACATTCAATACACAGTATAATCAATATAAACTGTGTATATACAGTGATAGATGAATCACGCAATGTGTAAATTTGTATTCTTTCATATTTCTAATACAATAATGCTCTGACTATATGAATAGCAGCTTCACACATTATAAAATCACTATAGGATAAATATATTTGTTAAAGTTAATCATTCAATCAAGCAAAGTGAAACGTTTGTAGAAAGTATTTATTCAAACCCATCTTAAATAACATTCTGTCCCATCTTCTGTAACAGCTTCAGAGATACTTAGGCCTCCATGATGTAAATATATAAATACTTTTTTTCTATGTACAAATATTATTTGTAAACACATCAGCCATGGAAGTACTCTCATAATACCACTGCACATAGTAAGCAGCTACTAATCACAAAGTACTCCAATCATTTCCTACATAACATAGCTAGCTACCTTCACGCTTGATAATTCCATCTATATAACACTGTCTGGGAGTAACCAATTAAAGCATGTTGAGCTTCTATTAGTGGTAAACCCTGTTTTCCAAATAACCCCCCAAATCCAAACTGTCAAACGAGTCAGTGAATAGAACATGAGTTTCAATGGCAACCCAGCATGTTTACACGACCCCTCAAAACATGAAACAAAGCGACCTTTGCTGTAAGTCAACACCCGTCTTCAAATGCTAAAAATAAGCCGTGGCTGGCTGTTAATAATTTTCTCTCTGGCACCCAAAGGTGAAATCCCAGCGCTAGGATTGTTTTACCGTCAAGGAAGACTTTCTTCGTGGTCAAATGCATTCGTGGTCGGCACGCTCAAAATGCTTTGGTGAATGGAGTGTTTGTGGGTGGTTATTTTTTTTGGGCAAGGAATCAGTCAATGTATTGGGAGAGCCAGCGGAATCCTTCCCCGTAACCTTGTCTTTTCAGGACGCTGCACATGAAAATCTCAAGGGGCCTCAAGTTTAGGTCGTGCAGCGACACTTTGCCCTAAAAGACAAACATGATGATTTATAATCAATGAAAAGACTCCAACATTTTCAACCAATGAAATCAAAACCTAAATACGTTGACCTTTCCGGTGGTCTGTCCAAACATCCCCCGTAGCGCATCCTCGCTGATGGCTTCGGGCCGATCGATTTTGTTCCCCAGGATGAGAACCGGCACGTTGGCGATGGTTTCGTCGGTCAAAAGAGCCTGAGCGAAGAAAAAGAAGAAGTAGAAGAGAAGCCAGTGAGAAAGCTAAGATTCCAACTCACGTCCAGCTCCACCTTGGCCTCGGCCAGTCGCTCGCGATCGGCACAGTCCACCATGTAGACGATACCGTTGATGGCCGGGAGGTAGTTTTTCCAGATGCGGCGTGCTGGGTTAGGTTGGAAATCATGTCAAATGACAACAAAAAGCAGCTTTTAAAAAATATATATATATATTTTTGTCATTTTGTATCATACCTTGCGTGTGACCGCCCAGGTCAAATGTGGTAAAGGTCATTCCGGCAATGGTTAACTCTTCGGATGCTGGGAGAAAATATCAATGCTTGGCTTGTTTCATGAATGGATGGATATTGCTTACTTAGTAGATATACTTAGAAAATATTTCTCGCACAATAAGCTTGATCCAGCCTGCATTCTGTCGCATTTCTTAGCTTTAACACTAGATTTAGGTTGAACAGTGTCTGACCATTATTTCCAATCCATTTAGGAAACTGTCATGATTAAATTTAAAAATAATAACCTAATCCACTGGCCTTAGAAATTGAGATGTTTATGGGAGCTAGCTAGAAGGGGATAGCTACTTGGGTGCAGAGTGGGTACGTGCTGGCCCAGCCTGTCGTCTCGGAGCATGTGCAGTAACGTGGTTTTGCCGGCGTTGTCCAATCCCAGGAACACCAACTTCCCAGTCTTCTTGTACAACCCTGAAACGCCGTGGATAGAGAATTAGCAGCTTATGGGAGGGGTAAATAAACATAACATGGCTTTAAATGTGCTGAGAATTACACATTTGAATCTAATACATTATTAGCATCATAAGCAGTTTGACAATAGTTATTAAAAAGTTTTTTTGGCCAAAAAATATGGAGATGTTGGAGTATCAACGGAGCTTCCATGGCACAAAATGGAATTAGCAAGAATGCTACTGTTTCGTTTGTTTGTTTACAATACCTAAAAGTTGTAAGACTCCACTGAAACTTCGGTAGATCCAGTCGAAAATAAAAGACATGTTGCCTGTAAGGAAATAATAAGTTATAAGAAATAGCAAAACAAGATTCAACCACCGTATTTGTCGGACTATAAGTCACAGCAGCCAAAGAGTACGCAATGAAGAGGAAATTTATACAAGTTTGCATTTGGATGGAGTATGAGTCACATTTTTTTGGGATGGCCCTTTTTTTCATCGGAAATCGAGGACAAACCAAATGTTCATGTAGCAATATTAAAATGGAGCACAGTGGGCATAACAGTTTTTCACATAACTAAAAAAACAACATTTGCTTTGGGTGGGAAGGGGAAAAAAACAAGTCCTACTTGAGTATTAGCCGCAGGCTCAGCTAAACTATGAAAAAAAATGTGATTTATAGTCCGGAAAATACGGCATACTCAACTGCAGCTTACTGTGTTACAACAAAATCTCGACATAGGCTCTTTAAAGCCTGAGTCATTAATTCTGTGGTATGCTTAAGCTTTTTGTAAGAATTTTTTGGGGTACTTTAACGTACAATAGCTCAATAGCTACTTTGGTATATTAGTCTATTTTTGGGAATTTTCGGACACACAGACACGCGCGCGCGCACACGCACCCACGCACACACGCACGCACGCACGCACTGATCATCCCCGGACTATTTTTATGATGACAAGTAGTGGCAAGGATACTTGATCTGCACACACACAGCTGTCACACTGTATGCAACTCATTGGGTGTACCGCACGGCATAAATGAGCCACTTTTGTTTTGAAATGTTCAAAAACTGCATTTTGTTTAGCATTAACGAGCCCATTGACGCGTTTTATGAGGCTTTTAAGTAGGATTTTTAAGACAAACAATATTATAGGTAGAGTGAGCAATAAACTACGTTTAGCTCAAGAAAATCTCTTTTCTAGTGTGACTGAGTAAAAACAATCGCTTTTAAACAGTCATCTCAGGAGAACAAATCCAAAATGAGCCGCCCAAAAGTACCGAAAAGGGAAAAAAAATCCAAGTAAAGATGGGCTAAAGTTGTAGTCAGGTCCCGGAAAATGACACGCATGAGGATCTAGCTGATAAAAATGAATCCATATTTGTACCTGTTAATGATCAGAGCGCACGTCGTCCGTCCGGTCGGCCGAAAAGCACAAGCCAACTTTGACATTTCGCCGGAAGTACGTCATCGTTAGTTGCCGCTTTGCTCTTCTTGTTTACAACCGCACCCTTCCACAATAATACACGTGTATATATTGACACATTGATCTATTCGTTTTCTGAACCGCTTATCCTCACAAGGGTCTCGTGGGACTGGTTCCTATCCCACCTAACATATATAATAGAAGTATTTAGCAGAAAAAATACATATATAATGTACATGAAACATAATTTGAAAAACGGCATAAAATTCAAGAATATCCCAATAAAGAGAGCCCGATTGATCACATTGCTCTCGTTTTTGAGTATTTTTATCGAATTGAACCAAATATAATTGTATTTTAAAATAGCCCAGTGTACACTACTCAAAAATACTATTTTTTAATAGTGAACACTGGGCGGCACTATCACAACACTACCATTTCATCCATTTTTTGTGTGGCTGTAAGAAAAAATACAAGCAAACTCGTTGATATTTCATCTAGAGTACTTTATTCAAGCAGTTCAGTGTGTGTTAGCAACTAGCTTGTTAGCAAGCCGTGTAAGTTTGAACCCTCTCCCACGTGTAAGGGGAAGCCTTTGATAAATAAGGGAAATTAAATGGATTCCTCATCCCTAGCTGACATTTCCCGAAGGAGGACAGAGACACCTAACAGCAGCGGGAATGTCTCGTTTTACTTTTGCAGATACTTCCCAAACATCCGCTCCATTTTCCATATTACTTTTTGTCCAAGTAAAACCATTTGTCCACTGCCAAAAGAAGAAACAGCATTAAAACATTGAAACAACTCATAGAGAGGAAAAAAATCAAAGCAATATACCCAAACATTGTCGCCACATTACCTGATGATGGGATGGCTTCCTCCTTTTCACAAGCGCAAGCCTAATCGTAAAGATAATTCAAGTTATGAAATGGCTAAATCTCTAAAAATGAAATATCCCTGAAACGTAAATACTCTACTCTATTTTATTTTGAAATTGGCGTAATACAGTTGCTCTTTCGTTGTTTTTCTCCCAAAATGGGTGTAGTATTTTACACTAGTAGAGCTACTGCAGTCATTTTAATGACAAATATGATACTTACATCACCAACAGCTGCTTTTGCCTCGTTCACGGAGCAGCAGAAAGGACTGTCATTGGAGGAGATGCAAGTGTTTTTGCTATATAAAACAAAACAAACAGATTTTTTGACATTGTACACAACATTTAACAAAGTCATATTATTGCATATAATAACAAAGTTACCAGTTTAATTCACCACCATTGGTCTGTTGGCAAATGAGAGCTTTCCAGAAGGTGTTGGTGCTCTTGATGACATCAATGGCAAATTCCTGAAAACAAAACAAAAATATTTATTTTTTATAATAAATGTCAAGGGTGTCAGACTTGGGTTGGTTGGTGGGCCAGATAGAATATAATATAGAACCACTAAGGATGAAAAGATGGAATTTTGAAAGACGAGCAGACCTTGTCCTTGAACTCCTCGTCAAAGGCGAATTTGTTCTCCGGTTTCCCGTCGGGCACTTTGTATTTCTTGAACCAGTCCACCGTGGACCGCAGATAGCCGGGCTTCAATCTCTCCACATCGCCGATGTCTGAAATTGGGGGGGGGAAAAACATGGATATACACAGGGCAGTCTTTCAATGGGATTCCTGTATAACGTGCACCCGAATTTGCTTAATTTTTTTGGTCCAAAACTTTGCAAGTTATTATTATTGAAACCACTTTACGAAAAAACAATCCGGGCCCGCTTTCCGATGTGGCACGTGGCTCGTCCTTACCGTTGAGCTGATCGGCTTCGGGGTCCTCGACATTGATGGCAATGACTTTCCAGTCCGTCTCCCCCTCGTCGATCATGGCCAGGATCCCCAGAACCTTGACTTTGATCACCTCGCCGCGGGAACATACCTGAGCGAGACGATTACCCGCTGGTTGGAACCATCAACGGCACCCCCGCGGACTTTCCCCTTCCGACCGGTGTACCTTTGACCCGATCTCGCAGACGTCGATGGGGTCGTTGTCCCCGCAGCAGGCCGTGTCTTTGTCCTTGTGCGCCGGATCTTCCCACGTCTAAAGCGGGCAAGAGTCCGATCAGAACCAGGCCTTTCGGTCCCTGGAGAAAAGCCACAAACCTGAGGAATGGCTCCGTAGTTCCAGATGTAACCTTTATGGGGGAAAACGTTAGCCACGTAGCGCAACTTTCCCTTCTTCACATCCTGTTTTATTGGGTTCAAAAGCTCCTTTGTGGCGATCTGCAAAATCAAAACAAACGGCTTTGCCCTCTGTTTGCTCTCCGACAAACCCTGACTTGGAAACAATAGAGCATGCGGCTAAAAATCTGACCTCCATCTTGGCATTTGTCCATCTTGGTACTTCCACCACCATGTGAAAGATGTTCTGGAATATGAAAATTCAACATAAAGATTAAGATTCTTTCTACAATCCTTTTTTGTTTTTTTTTAAATGTTTGTATTACTGCTTTACAAGGCCTTGCAGCCGGATGAGATGATAAAACAAGGCTCAATAGACTATGACCTCAGTCATTCTGGAAAATATTAGCTAATGCCACGCGTGGCCAACTCTCCATGACATTAGAATGGGACAGAAATGTATTTATTTATTGTTTATAAACAAATACTTGAGTGAAGCGAGGTCTAAAATGTGACTTAGAAAATTGATATTACTGCACCTGTCCTTCATTAGCATACATTGGTATGTCATGGAATGGTGATATGTACTTCCCCTCAGCATTTTCTGTAAGACAAAAAGAGTAAAAACAACAAATTAATAACATTGTTGGGTCATTCAAGAGAAGTCAGTGTTTATAGAACTGCAAAATATCTTCACCATGACAGGAATGGGCTGTTAGAAGCAATACTCAAAATGAAACTTAGTCAATGAATGCTTTCCGAAAGCAATCTTGAGAAACAGGGTGTGGTCCTATTACTATTGTTCATATTTTAACAGCGTGTGGAACCACCCAACAAAGATTTATGTCTCCGATCGCAATACAATATTTACTTTTCAAGCCTTTCACTTGGAATGGCGATAACCAGTAAAATATTACGTTAAATGTACATAGGCCAAACCTCATTAGAAAAACACGGAGCGTACATACAGAGAAAAACTTTTAACTTATGATGATGAAATCTTAGGGCGACATTCAAAATGAATAAGTGACACGTGGGCGGTTACTGCAAGTCTGCCACTTGCATGGACGGAGTTGCTTGAAGGCAACAGTAAACCTTCATTGCTCCCTACACGCGTACGCACGTGAAACAAAACCAAATCGAGGTACGTTGTACTCACTGAAGAATAGACGGTAACCGAGGCTGTTGGGGGCGCCCCTCTCTTCCACGGTGAAGCTCATGTTTAGGGGCAGGTTTGTCTGACTCGGATGAGGGATGGCGACGGAAAGAGTCAGCCGAGGCGGTGGACTGTAAGGCAGGCGGAAGCTTCATGCGCATGCGTAAAATAAGGAGGGGGGCCTTCATGGACTGTCGGAGAATATTGTGTTGGATGAACGGAACGAGGAAAAAATCCTTAAATTCTTAATAGTTGGCACTGTAATCTCAGTTATTTGATATGTTATGAGAACTGCAACAAATCCAAGTAACATAATCTAAAAGAATGTATAAAAACAAAAATGATAAAGCTATCATATATTTCCACTTGTAAACACCGTGCTCTTGGTGGCCGCACCTTTGACGTCACTTCTGGCCACCGCACGTCCCGCTTCCTGCCTTGCAAAGGGAGGGGAAGGAGCTGGCGGCTGGGAGGACGCGAGGAGCGACAAGAAAGCCCTTGGAAAGACGCAAGAGAGCGGGGAACGGCCCTGGTTTACACCGTCCGTCGGGAGACAAGCACCCCGAGTTCTGTAGCGTCCGAAATTGACACCGAAGCGGCCGCCAAGAAAATGTCGAACAGTCGTCAGCTTAGCGAGAGCAGGGCCATCCCGACCAGGACGGTGTTGATCAACGACACAACGCAGCTACCTCATGACTATTGTACCACCCCAGGAGGCACTTTATTCTCTACGACTCCCAGAGGTAACACCCCCCCCCCCCCTCCAACAAGAAATTTGATGTTAAAGCTGAACCTCACATCCTCGCTGCTTTTGCCATTGTGGCCTTTAGATGCCTTGTCATTTCGTTCAAAACAAAAACAATGTTAGCCCCGCCTCCCGATTCATTGCTTCTCTCTGATTGGCTTCTTTACAGCGCAGGAAGTGTGGCGTTTAAATTCGTTATCATTTTTAAATGGGTTAT
Organism: Stigmatopora nigra; assembly: GCF_051989575.1. Taxonomy (NCBI): domain Eukaryota; kingdom Metazoa; phylum Chordata; class Actinopteri; order Syngnathiformes; family Syngnathidae; genus Stigmatopora; species Stigmatopora nigra. Next base: position 14,007,360 of record NC_135519.1, on the reverse strand, counting down.
CACGGAGTAATATATAATTCTGCGGGGCATGTTTCTGCTTTGAATTGCTTCATTTAAAAGTTTTCTATTGAGGTCAGAAGTCAGGTTTCGCCATGATGATAACCGACTGTACTGTACAGACTCGGTTTTAAAAATCATATTGTCATTCAAAACAGAAGTTTTTCAAAAACACAAAAAAATAGTTCTTAACTTTGATGACTAATAAAGCTAAGGCCAGAGAAGGATCTTAACTGTAATTCTTTTGAACTGTAAATCTTATTAATTGAATATAATGTGTAGTATTGTGTTGTTGTTTTTATTGTTTGACATCAGTACTTGGATAAGAGATGATTTCCTTCTTGTGGCATGCTTCTAACTCAAAGCGTTCATGTCTGAAATGAAGCCACAACTTGACCACCGCTTAGTTTGGTATTTGTGACTTCCATATCCATGTTAGTCTATTTTTGGAGTTGGACTTGAGCCAGGCTAGATGGTGAGACTGAGCAAAGCGGGAGGATTGTTCAGTCCAAACCAGTCGTCATTTTTTAAAGCAATAAAAAATGATTTTTTGGAAGACTTTGCTAGTTGTAAATTCAAAAAAATTCCAGCTATAAAATGATCTATTGGTCAAAGTTTCCACTGTGAAAATGATCCTGGAATGTGATTGGTTCCACAGTCATAAACACACTGACGATAAAATAGTTCCGGGTCAGTAAATTGCATTCATAAATTAAATGAAATTGCGTTCATAAGAGCTGCAGATTTATTTCTAGTGCTTTCAAGACCTAATAAGGAACCTCCAACAACAATAACAACAAGATCTTTGAGTTGATGCTAACACTGAGCTAAATACTCCCTATCTTATAAGGGGAGAGTTTGGAATGTGCTTCAAAAGAAGCTCGCTTTTTAATACCGTAACTCAAAATAGGGAGGAGGGGTGGCATTCAAAAACAACTTGATTTCGGAATGGAACGCGGTGTACCTTGGCGTTAAGGTCATTGCTTTGGGTCATACGGTGTATCCATAACAGAATGCGTTTGGAGTCGGTCAAAGTGCCATTTCTTCAATATTTTGGTCCATTTGATTTTATTGTTACCGCGGATACCATTGCAGGAACACGGATCATCTACGAGCGCAAGTTTTTGCTGGACATGCGCAACTCCCCCATCGCCCAGACTCCGCCCGCTAACCTGCCGGTCATCCCTGGCGTGACGGGACAAAACGCAACGGACGAGAATCAGAAAAACCAGGCCAACAATCACGTCAACAACCACGACGGAAAGCCTACGACCGGTGAGGACTCATTTCATTTTGGCTTTTTCCAATGTGCAGTACTTACCAATGCCTCTAGGTGCGAAATTTTAGGCAATGCTAAAATGGGGTATTGTTATTATTGTTTAAGATATTAATAAATAATTTCCCTATAATTGTATTTATCAACAATTCCAGTCTCCGGTGTCCTGACTTTTTGTCTTTGTTTGTCTTTTAAGGTGACGACGCTCAGTTTGAAATGGACATCTGACAAAAATTGGCGCCGGCGAGCCCGAAACAAAACAAGAAAAGGACCTGGCGCGCCCCATCGCGTCAGTGGCTCGGCTTTTAGAAACAAATGTGTTGTTGAGCCCTCGTGGCGGCCATCTTTTTCTCCTCTCCGCTACTGGTTGTCCGTGCGCGTGTGTTTTGCAAAGCGTGGATAGATGGCACACACTTTTAAAGCTTTTTAAATCAAATAACGAGGCAAACATCGCGTCTGCCGACTGGGAAAATTTCTCGTAAGAAACTCAGGATGGTAAGCGTAAAATTTGTTTTTAAAGTCTTAGTAAAGGGAGGCCTGGTGCAACCTCAATGGCTCCCTTTATTAAGAATTTAATACATTCAATTCTGGCATTGACAAAACACACTTTGGAAAGAATGCATACGCGCACGCACACATGCACGAATATCAGCGGTTTCATTTACAGAGCACACATATTTCCATTTATATCAAGAGAAAATGGCGGGGGGTTAAGATTCGAAATGTGCCATTTGGTGCTTTTATTTGGTTGACGACGTCCATATTTGGTCAATTTGAATGTTTTTCCATAAATGGAAACTGTTGTTCAGAAGGTTTTTAAATTTCAAATTAAGGAGGAATGTAAAGTGTTGAAGAAATTTTAGAAAAACTTGAAATGATCCACAGTTAATGTATTCTTTGATTTGTAATACAATTTTCTGTATGAAGAATCTCATTGGACTGTAAAGCATTACATGTATCCCCCCCCGCAAAAAAAAAAAAGTTGTCTAAACTTGATGGTGGCATTCCATAATCTGCAAAAGTGTCCCTCCCCAGTGTCCTTAACGCTTTATACTGTAACGACCTTTTATGGTGTGCCCACCACGCCTTACTTCAATGCTACTGCAAACAAAAATGGAGAAAGAGGTTTATTTTTTCACTGGAAAACCACGACGTTGTTTTGAAAATTAATGAGGAAAACGGATTCTTTTTGGTTTCAAATACAATACTACGGTTGTTTTTTCATTCTGTATGGATTCATTTTGTGTTTGGAGATAATTTTATTAATCATTGAAGTCAAAATACCAGTAAACACTCTTGCAACAAGATCAATAAAAGTTCCATAACAAGGAAACTGTGTTGTGCTCTTTCATTTCTTTTGGGGAATGTTATGGGAAAGGGGTCCAAATGTGGAGGTACACCCCCAAAAAATAAAATCATTGCCTGAGGAATAAGCACAAACAATATATGTGTGCGTGTAGTTTCACAATTTGAATTACCCAATTAAGCTTGTGGGATAACCCAACTTGGAGGAGAAAGGTTACAATAATGTTCTACACATATTAGTGTCGCTTAATGGACGAGCTCCAAACTGCATTCATTGCAAAATAAGTAATAACCCTAATACATTAATTATCTCCTCAAGATTCTTCTGCTTATCTGAAAATCAATGTTTCAATGTTTAAGAAATTTAAAAATGATACTGAATTTCTAACAGTCACCTTTGTCCCAAAGAAGACAATTTCAGTTCTCGCAGGCGAATACAGCGGGTGCTCCGGCATTTCTGTGCAGGCATCATTCCGGTCGCCTGCTGGTCCTTCCTCCTTTTCAACGTCCCTGAGCGAGGCCGCCGCCAAGATGGTGAGTCTTCCAGGCTAAAGTTGAAGTAAAATCCACCCATCATCGAATCAATCGCTACCTTCTCGTCCGTTTTGTCACGGCCGACTCATGTCTTCCATATCAATCTTTAAAAATCGGTCAATATTGACGTTTAGTTTCCTTTTTTGGACTCTTTAGCGACATGATCAAAATGCTAAGCTACATGTCATCAACACTTAGCCAGGAATACAGTAAATGGCATTTGACGTCGCTTTGTTGTATACGCATGAATCAAATTTCTCGAAAGCACCGATATCCAAGTTATAGTTGTTCTGACATTCCGTAAATGAGGATAAAATATATTTTGACGTCAAAAGTGGCGTCCTCGCGAATGAGGTTCTTCGTAACATCATGTTCCTGATTGTAAAACCCATTTTCAATATAATCAAGTGTCACGACAGCAGGTTTAATTGAATTTCACTCATTGAACCCTGTTTTCTCTTTTAGAATGAGACAGTTACAGTCAGGACACGAAAGTTTATGACGAACCGGCTGCTTCAGAGGAAGCAAATGGTAAGTTTGAATCCCATCCACATTGCATAGAAAATATGGTAGGCCCGCTTTTCCTGTGTTTTCATTGGCCGTCCTCGCCTCCCAGGTCGTCGACGTTCTTCACCCGGGCAAAGCCACGGTCCCCAAGACGGAAATCCGGGAAAAGCTGGCCAAGATGTACAAAACCACCCCCGACGTGGTCTTCGTCTTTGGCTTCAGAACTCAGTTTGGCGGTGGCAAGACAACGGGCTTCGCCATGGTCTACGACACCCTCGATTACGCCAAGAAGAACGAGCCCAAACACAGGCTGGCCAGGGTGAGCAAATTACGGGATGGAAGAATTGGAGCTAGGGGTTAAGATCTGTGTTGTTGTTTTTTTTCTCATTCGTTAAATTGTCTTGCAACTTGTGTTCCTCAGCACGGTCTCTACGAGAAGAAGAAGACCTCCAGGAAGCAGCGCAAGGAACGCAAGAACAGAATGAAGAAAGTACGAGGAACCAAGAAGTCCACCGTGGGCGCCGCCAGCAAAAAGGTTCGTTGTCGGGAGTCGTCGCTCGTCCCCAGTTTGGCCAAAGTTTTTGATCGGACGCTGCCCCCGTCCGTCCCAATCTGTGCGTGTAGATTGTTAACATGTTATTGTTATTCTTTCTACCCTTTCAAATGGTCTTCGGAAACCATAGAAGGTAAATGCACGCCAGTAGAGTATGGATAACGTGTCCCTGTTGGATGTTAGCTAACATCTCCTAATAGCTGACTGACAACACACACACCAACACAAAAAATCACGGGTCAACTATGACACTGGTGGTTTTTTTTATGTGAGCTAATATCTACAAATAGCATTTTCGTTGTGCCTGTAGTCTTATAGCTTTATAACCTACAATTAGATGGATGGATGGCATCTTCGTTCGCACGAATCAGGTTAACGGAGCTGACTTTTCAACACCATCTTGGATTCTACTACAAATTTGGAAAAACTAAGTTGAAGTGTAGGGACAAAGCTAACCCAAGTCAAGAGGCATCTCTTGCACCACGGTTGGCTAACAGATTTGCAATAACCAAACCGCATCTTTAGCTCGCCCAAGCTGAGCCACCTAGCTTAGCTTTTTTTCTCCCTCCCTTACCTGACCATGTTTTAACGTGATTCTGTTGCATCTTCTGTTCTCGTCTTTTGCCTCCTCCCACGGAACGCTGGCGCAGAAATGACATGTCCAGGTATCAAACGCCGGCCACTGGACTTGAGCCGGTGCCACCGCGCATGCCCAGAACACCCCTAGATTCACCCTGGTGTTTTTGTCTGGATTCCCGACTTTTCTTTTCGCCGATCCACCGCGTCTTCCCTTTTAACAGACACTTTGGTTACCCGACACGAGAGTTAATGAAGGGTGGCACTCAATGGTGTTTAGTTGACCTTTTTTTTAAGTGTGGAGCACTTTTTTAACCACAATTGTTACTGGTGTAACAATGGTTTTACGTTGAAACTGCAGTGTGTATGTAGTATTTATAGTTGGACACTTAGAGCCAATGAAATGTATGCAATGGTCATCTTATTTTTTTTTCTTCTCTCCTTCTAGTGAGCCCAGACGGCCCAGGATGGTCCTCGTGCTCAAGATGTTCTTGTATATTGTTCTCAAATAAAAGTTTGAAAGAAAAGACCACAACAGTTCTTGCAGTGACTTATTTTGTATTCACTTTGCTTTGACTCATTGACACACTTGCGTCATGGAGGAGGGGCCTCGACGCAGTACCCTAAGCGGCCACGTGGCGTCTCCCCTGGCCGTACAGCGGCAGGCTTTCTTCCTAATCAACGCAGGTGGGCTCCACCTTTCTCAAATGGGCATTCAAAAAAATCCCAAGAGTTTGAGGTGAAGTCACAAGAATTCCTTATTTGGGCATACACTGAACTCCTAAATTTTGCTTTGTCTTTTGATTATGTGAGAGAAGAAGAATCAAAGTATTGTATACAAATAATTGTAAGAGTAGAACTTCATGGCTGGGTTAAATGATTCCACTGCCTTTTGACCTTTTTGGTGACCTACAAGTGCCCCCATAAAAAGTCACCTTTCCTCCAGTTTGGTATGTTGCAAGTGCAATCAGTGGATTGCAGTCAGGTGCTTCTCGTTTGAGCCCAACCCCCGTTGCTTCAACTCCACGGTGGCCTTCCAGGACTGCCTTGTCTCTTTTGCTTGGTCCCTTCCCCCGGCCGTCCAGGCCTCGTTTCAAACTTGACACCAAGTCATCACCTCCAAAAATACTAGCCACGCGCTCACCATAAGACAATTGACATGAACATTTCTGCACAAACCCCATGTATGGCGACCTAGAAAAGGGGCAGGTGGATTGATTGGAATTGGGGCCGACTCGTGGGAGCTTTCAAAAATGCGGACACAGCTGCTAACAGATGGTCGCAGAAAATGAAGCTCTTCTAGCTCGCCGCCTTTCATCCCAGGAGCCCCTTTGCCTCTTTTTTTTTAACGCTACCGCCCGTGTCTCTCACTCGTCTTTCTTTTGAATCACCGTCTGAAAATTAAGAGGCCGGGTTAGGCCGCGGCGTTTTGTGAGGGTGGCTTTAATAATTAACAAGAGCGGAGAATATAAGCGACTCCCCGTTGTGCACTGGCACGGAAAAACGAGGAAGACGAGGAAGAGGAGGAAAGCGCCAATGGTGAGAAGAGTTTATGAAATATGGATATCGGGAAAGAAAGCCATCCAGGAAGAAATTCTTTAATGACTTGACTGATTGCGGGAAATAGTCTGAGTTGACAAAAATGGGAGACTTTTTGGGTCCACGCTCAGTTGCCTGTGTAGCTTTTCTGCGGGTACTCCGCTTTCCACCCATGTGCCCCAAACGGCGCTAGCGTAGCATAGCATACTGACAACAAGTTGAAAAAGAATATCTAGTACTTGAATTTCCCAGAACGCTGACATCTTGTAGTCAAAAAAAATGTCCATATCATTTTAGCAGAAGTGGAGTCCAATTAGAGAGGCGCTCTCATTTGTCACACTGCCGTGCCACTTTCCCTTGTTCTTTTTTTTCTCTCTCTATTTTCTTTTTTTTTTGGCCTTGTGGCGGGCGTCTCTCGACATGGCTGCCTAGTAACCGTCAGATGGCCACAGTGATTTATGCAAATTGGCCAGGAAGAGCTCATGGCTTAGTCGCCCGCCATCATGCGGCAAAACAGCTGGGAAAGTCGGCAGCGTGCCGTACGGAAAAATGCCCAATGATGTTACCGGGAGAATTTCAAAATAAAATAAGGGATGCAGGGGGATACTGGGGGGGATTTCATAACTTGGATCTTAGTATGTTTGTATGTTGGCGCATATATCATAAGGTTTTGTAATTTTTGTGGGGTGGGGGCTGGCTGGAGAAGTCACGCGTAACCATGGTAACCCATCCACTCAGTCTAATTGTAAGTGGAACTGCACTGAGCACCATTTAATGAGATTTCCACGGGGAGACTGTGATCCTCACTCACTCTCATTCACAAACGTTCCTCTCTACATTAAATTCTTCCGACATCCATCAGATGGAGCTCTCCTGGCTTTTGCGCTCTCTCTCTCTCTTTTTGCAAACAGGCGCTATCATAGCATCTTTGCTACATGGCAAATGATGGCGACATGAGGCAAATTGAGAGCGTTTAGACGCCACCGATTACAAGCGCTCATGGGGGGGGGGGGGGGGGGGGGGATTTGAAACACTTGAGCGTGTGATCTCTCCCGGCTTGTCAGGCGGGACATTATCTGCGCTAATAGACTCACATCTTTGCAGGCAAATCTTTTTTAACGTTAGCCGCCGCGGCGCCCAGGGGAGACCACCCTCGCTGTCTGCCTGGGAAGGGAGGGAAAGGCGGGACTTATTTGGGTGACGGTAGCTCATTTCAACCCACACAATAGAGACTGCCTCATTAGAACACGGACGTTTGGTCGCTGTGACAACATGGCAGAGAGTTTACTGTTGAAATCAGCTCTCAAAATTATATTCATGAGATTTTATGCCAATATTTTTATACATAGATATATATTACAGTGGGGGAGGCCATATCCGATCCTGGAGGGCCCCTATCATCCAATCTAGTTGTATACTAGTCCCAATTGTGATCCTAGACTCAGAATTGTGTCTTTCCGAATCTCACCGGCCTTTTTTGGGCCCCAGTGGTCCTAATTTTTGCGTGACGGCCATCCATTTGTCCACGGTGACAAGGCAAGCGGCCGTATAAGTGCAGCGGTTACGTTCCTCCCGAGAGCCGCCGTGTGACAAGCCGCCTCTCCGGTGGCGCAGTCAAGGATGACACGGAGGTTGGAGTGGTCACACATTTACAGCCCCCCCCCGGTGCATGTTCTTCCCAAGGTCGCACGCTGGATTGCATAACAATAGCAGGGAGAAAAAAAGCCCTGGAAAACAAGCAAACGGGGAGATGACAGGAAATAGCCGCAACCACCCCCACGGCGTCCGCCTTTTATTTTATGTCCAATGAAGCGCCCCACTTGAGATGGAAGCCAATTGCCGACCTCACGGTCAAGTACTGGTGCACAAACTTAAGCTTTACGGGAAAAATAACTACAAGATAACCTTACAGACATAAAACGGGTCAAAATTAACAATGATATAATCTCAATTTGTGTGCCGCTGACCTTTGACCTTTCCTTTTTGGACTGGAAAATGCTCACCCGTGTCTTTTCCACATGTAGAAGATGAAAGCGCACCCCTTAATGAGAAGATGAAGAATGCAATTGAAGGTTTTAGACTGGTCTCGTCAAATTTAAGCAGTTTTCACATGCTAATTGGATCAAGCGCCCGACACAATGCAATTTCAATTAACCTGGTGGCACACGTCGAGCTAACTAAGTCCCTTTGTTCTCCCGGTCTTTCATTCCCGGTGCCCTTTGAAATAGAGCTGGCCGGAAATGAACCGTCAGTCAACCCGCCTTTTAATCCGTGCGTCTTCTTGTCAGCCATCTGGACGCATTATTTTTGCCGCCGTAGTAGAATCATCGGAATTCAACCCAAATGACAAACGCCATTGACGGACAGCTCAGGATTTTGCGATTGGCTGACCGTAGTTAGCTGGGATAGGCTCCAGCACCTCTCGCGACCCTTGTGAGGATAAGGGGTTCAGAAAATGAACCAATGCCTTCATGGTGGCGCACGCACGGCCTCGCAGACCGACAAAACAAAGACGCGGGTCTCCTTGACGAGTCCTTCCCAGGTTGAAAAATAACGTTGGGACGGGGAGGGAGTTCGCCGTCGGGGCACGGCGACATTGAGCGCTGGCTCGCCATCCCGCCAAATAAAAATGACTCACTGCTGGACGGCGGTGATGTCAACGGCCGCGTTGGTCCCCATTAGAGCTGCCCCCTCCAAGGGCTCGGCTCGTCCTTGAGAAATGGTCGTTTTTTCTTCTAATGGCGATACGCCACATTCAAGGCAGGAAGGAATACCAGGAGCCACTATACTTACCTCCCCCCTCGGACATAGGAATATCCCAGCCCAAGATTTGTTGATGAGGCCAGAGTGACCGCAGGGAGGAGGCGGAGGAATTCACCTGCGAAAGCCTACGATTGGCCCGATGGCCCGTGCCCCCTCCTTTTACAAATGTTTACACAAAAGGAAGAGAAGCAGTATCTTCTTGTTCAAATGAAGTAGTTATTTGCATGTGTATATATAAATATTTATCCATAAAATGTTTCTTTGTCAAAGTACTCGTTTTTAATCTCTACGTAATTGTTTTTTTTGTTTTGTTAACTTGTGTTTCCCCGTAATTCTTAATTTGACAGGACAAAATACCCTGCAAATTGACAGGTGTTGCAGTAATATCCCACCTTTTTATGTGTTCCGTGAAGTGCGCAGGGCAAGTGCTACGAAGCAATGGTGTGTTCAGGCTCCGCGTGAAGAGTGGGACATTCCCTCCCTCTGGCCACTTGCAGCCTTTCCAGACGCGGAAGAGAGGGAAGAGAGAGTGGAGGGGGGAACAAGCTGCTGTGCGTGTGCATCGCGAGGAGAGAACATTGTTCCTTGACGTCAGCGCTCGGCCCAGCCTGCCGCTGCACTCAAACACGTCTTTGTTATTCCGAGGTTTCCACCGTGAGAGCGGCCACCCGGAAAACACGGAGCGACGCTGGAATCGCTCTTCAGTCACACTTCGACACCATTCTTTCCCTTACAGATGCATCCATTATATAATTGTCACCATCTCATGAATAAAAATCCAGATTCTGCTTACGGGATGCACATTTTTATGGAGGTGGCACGGTGGAAGAGTGGTTAGCGTGAGGCCGTCAAACTTAATCGTATTCGCGGGCTGCAACTAGCCGCACCACTTGACTTTTGGGCCCAAAAGGTCAATGGCAGGCTATGAGTTCATTTTCCGACACTTCCTTGGCATTTTAGGGTACCTTCAGGTACCTCCCTGTAAATTTCCTCCTGGTTTTGTAGTTTCTTTTTGGCTGCCTACTGTTCATTGATCACTCTTTATTGGTTTTGGGGCAAGGGTGCTGGAGACTATCCCAGTCATGATTGCAGGGTTATTAAAATAGATAGATAATTAGAATAGTAAGGACATGACAGACAATTATGAGTCCTGGTGCATATTTTTTTATATGGTTAACATGGTGGCATGGTGGTTAAGTGGTTAGTGTGTTGGCCTCACAGTTCTAGGGTCGTGGGTTTGATCCCAGATTTGCCACTGGGTGGAGTTTGGATGTTGAATAGAATTGATTCAATTCAATGCTTTAATTGTCATTAAACAGGTAAAGTAATGAGATTTGAAGTTTGCTTCCCAAGGATAGCAGACAGACGGACAGATCGACGCCCCCTATCGGTGGCGTGGTAGAGGGGAATCCGGCTCACATTTTCCTCTTCACCGCCGAACACGGTCTTCTCAACGGTGGTAACTGAATAACCCCGTGTAATGTGACACTTCAACTTGCCGTGCTCCACGGTAGTTGATTCAGCCACTCAGTCGCCCCGCGAGCTCGTTGGGAGCAGCTCGAGGAAAGCCAGGGAAAAAAAGGAGCCACACGCGGAGCTTTTTTCGGATTTTCCCTTCTCCTTGTTGACATTTTGATTTCAACGTCGCGGAGGAGGACTCCTCGCTCGCTGCTGCAAGTAAGTTTTGCCTCTTAATCTGGCGATCGCAACGCGCTTTTGCAGCGGATAGTGTCCGCTAACAATAGGCTGACCTCTCCGGAACCTTTAAGCGGGTGAAGCCGTGTCAGATGCCGGTCGGCCGGGGCGACCGGGGCGGCTGGGGTGGGCGATCTGCGGGTGTCTCGCTCGCCGGCGTGGCTTCTTCTTCTCGGGAAGGGGAAGAAGCCAAGCGAAGCCAAGCGAGGGGGAGGAGGAGGAAGGGAGGCGCGGCTGATCGTCGCCTCCTCACGCTGTCACGTTCGGGCAGACGTTGGTTGGACGGACGTCCGCTTGGCGTGCGGCGTGGACGCCGGCTGCTCGGCGGATACTTTGCGGCGCCTCGGAGCTCCGAGCTCGGCTTGGCTCGCCCCCGTCGACCGGTAAGTATTGGACGGCGATGGTGATAATATTTCACGCCGCTGTAATGCCATTATGAAGGAGCGCTTTTGGTCGTGCTTAAGTACAATAAGGATACATAATAATGGTTGTGATCATAATGTAATTCCGTGTCATTAGTCACCTTGAGAGGCATTTGCTGCACCTTGAGTGGGACCTCCGCCAAGGCTGGATCATCCCAGCTAATAAGCAGAGTAGATACACTACTGTTAACCACAAAGTATGCTTTGGGTTGTTGTTTATTTATTTGCGGTTTGGACATTTTTTAATGCCTCGTGCTTCCCCATCAAGCATCGCGATGAATAGATTTTTTTGCACGTCAAATAACGCCAATCATTAGATTTGCAACTCTTCTCGGTTTGTTTATTTGGAAAGTAAACTAAACACCTTTCACAATACTTGCAAGGACTTGATGATATGTTGTTGTTTATTGTTTTTATGTCACTTCCTACTCGGAATGAAAGCATCCCTTGAATTTTTTTTTGTGTACTTCATGCTGTTTTATTCCAAAACACAATCACTGTAAAGCTGTTGTTGGTCCTAATGAACCGCTTGACACATTTTTTTGAGTCCTGAAGGCAATAAAAATAGAAGTGCACTTCAGATGAAATGAGAAACCCCATTTTGCAATGCATTTATGTTCAAAATATGAAGCTGCTGCTTTTGTTTTGAGGTCGTTGCATGGTTGCCTGGTCTTCGGACTTGCAAAAGTTACCCGAAATTTCCGCGTTCAATGTATTTATGGTGGAAAAAGTGAATTTTTCTGCTTGTTATTGCAATTTTGTGCTTGTGTTTGATGGCTTTCCTGCAAAATTGAGGGATTTCATTTATAAAAAGTCCTCAACTTTGTTTGTTTTTCAAAAAACAAGGGACGATGAAAGCGTCATCCCCTTGGCAGCCTTAGAAATAATGAAAGTGTCAGGATAATACTTTCCAAAAGATGTCATCCCCAAACTCTTCCAGACCCAATAGCCCAGTTAAAAGCCACAAAAGTCCCCCTGCCGGGACCCTCCAAATGAAATTCCTCCGTCTGGACGCGAGCCCAATCGGGAAGCGGAGTTGGGGAGGGCGGGCTGCCGGGGACCATTCATTCTTTTTCCGGGACGTCCAAACGGGGTCAGAAACGGCCTGGCCGTGCGATTAGCGCCGACCTTCCTGCCAAAGTAGCTTTTCTGGCAGCGTGTCAAAGCCAAGCAAATCACGTGCAAATCTTTTCAGGTTTGCTTGCGCTAGTCTTGCGCCGGATTGCGGGCGTCCAATCCCGCCGTCTCAGAGAGTGTAAACAGGGGAGGGGGTGGGGGTGTCGGGGGGTGTCGGACCCTCCGGTGCTGGTAATTGATGATGTAATGAATTCATTTCAGCGGCAACACTTGTCAGCTGCGGCGCATTAACCGGCGCTTTTTCTGTCGGTTTGTTTTCGTCCGTTAATTTACAAGGCGAGCGGCGTTGGGTGGTGGCGGCGGCGGAGGCGGAGGAGGAGGCCGTTGCTCCACGGCTCTGGGCGGCTTACCTGATAAATGGCAGAGGGAAAAGGGCAAGAAAATGAAAGACAGCTGCAAGGCTTGCAAGTGTTTGAAAGTTGGAAGTGCTGCTGTTTATGTGTGCGCTTGTTTTCCTTCTGTTGTCCCTCCTGGGGCCTCTCAAAAGCTAGCCTCTTAGCCAGCTAGCCCACTAGCAGCCAGGCGGTGAAGAGTGTCTGTCTGATGCAGTCAGTAGGCAAGAGGATCACGTTTTGGGGTCTTCCTAGAGCTCCAGACCGGGGGTGCTGTGTACTATTTTTTTGGCCTGGTGTCAATAGAAACCAAGCTAGGGATGTCCTGATACAGGTTTTTGGGCCCATTTTTCTCCAGATGTGTTTTGTGGAGGCTCATGTTATTAGACCAATCAAAATAATGCATTTAAAATAATGTGACTGGGTGGCGCAGTGGATGAGTGGTTAGATTGTCGGCCTCACTGTTCTGGGATCGAGGGTTCAAACCCCGTTCTGGACGTTCATCAGGCCTCGCTTCGGTTTTTGATATTTTTTTCCATCAACATGGCTGCCGGCGTTGAGTTCCTAATTTGTTTGTTTGTACGTGTCTGAGTTTTCCTAACGGCATTTGAATGTATCTTTCCATTTGTTTATGTATGTTTACTAAGCTGCTACTCGCAATTCTACCCCATTGGAAAATGTTTTTGCATTTCATATTCATTTTAATGGCTTAATAAGTCATTGGAATTGTTTTTTATTCATTAGGTGCATACATTTTTCATGCAAAATGGATATACTTTTATAATGTATAGAGGTATTAGTGGGTAATGCTAAATATAGTGGTACAGATGATGCTAATAGAATGTAAAATATGCTTCCATAAGTTATGAAACCAATGAATTATGCAAGTAGAGTTACCACTTTGTTTATGTCAAGTAGTTAGCATCTTTGCTACGTTCGGGAAGAGGAGCAGTGTTAAAAAAACTTGCTTGACGTTACTCAGGAATTTAGAACGTGGATTGTGGCATGTCGTCGCATGCCGGCGTGTCTGTCCGTCAGATTTAATTGTTTAAGACCCGACCAAAAAAAAAAAAACGAATCAATATTTTGACAACATGACAACGTGGCTGGTGTAGCATTGCTGGGAAATACTCCACACGGATTCTTCGTGGTTGGCGTCACGCTTCTGTCACTTTGTTTTTTTTTGCCTTGTCAAGCTCCTCCCACTCATGTGCCAGGCAGCCACAGTTTTAGTCGTCAGCATCTTTTGTCGTAAAGTACGTCGAACTTTTTCAAGTCGGAGTTGAATGGGACCTTTTCTGGCGCCGGTCCAGTTTGCGCCTTTGTTGTCACAAGCATTTTTTGGCTTGTAATTCTAGTCATGGTGTCTAGAGTTAAACTGCTTTAAAGTGTAGACTAAGTCATTGCGGGACAAAGTGTTAAGGCTGTAAAGAAAGCGCTAAAGCTGGCACTTTTCTGTCGATTTAAAAAGTGGAATGATGTCAAATTGGTCCGTTTGGGAAGTTTTGGAAGGCTTAGAGATGATGCTCTGCTTTATCAGAACATTTTTTATTCAGTGACTCATTCCGACTGTCCTTTTTGGGTAGTAGCTTAGCGCACGTACGTTTGATTATTTTGGAAATTTGGCTTTTTTAAATGTTATTTTTTTTTAGATTTGATTGTTTTTTTTTGTTAGTATGCTTGGTTCCTAGCATATTACAAAATATATAATAATTGTTGGCTAAACTGAAGAGCTTTAATTGAGTTAATGCGAGTGTGAATGATGGATTGTCAACATGCTACCATTATCCAAAGTGTGACGCTAATTCCGACAAGGGCCATTGAAAATAACTGGACTTGAATGGCGCATTTTGTTTGTCATCCATTTGGAAATCCCCCATTAAAGAAAAAAATCACTTCAACAAGAAGAGTCAGTTCCAGTATGTGGGGAACTTTCAAATCATAATTGAACTCGGATGACGATCACAAAAGTGTACAAAAAATGGCTGTTGAGTAAAGGACATGGAATAAAATCAGGCCGTTTTTTTGTTAAAAATTGATGAATGGAAGTGTGGTGTGTGGCACACATGCACTAGGTCACCTGTGTCAAAGAGGCGGCCTGGGGTCCAAATCTGGCCCACCGCATCATTTTGTGCGGCCCGGGAAAGTCAATCCTATTTGTCATTGAGCCTGTCTTTTTTTGGTGAGGCGGCCATGTTCGGCGCATCTTTGAGATGTGAAAGTGGTGACAGAAAAATGTACGCGTGTGTATTTGCGTTTGCCCGCTCCGTGCCCTCGCCTCTGTTTTGACACCGGCACAGGAGCCAAAGCGCTTTTCCCCAACGCGCTTTCATTTTGCCGTCTGGGCGGCTCAGATAAAGGATGGCAGCGGTGGCGGCGGCGGCGGCAGCGGCGGATTGTCAACTACGGGCAGAAAAAAGACACTCTGCCCAGAAATGGATAGCGAAGACAGTCAACTCTTTTATTATTATTATTTTTTTTAGCCTGCTGCCATATTTCTGTTATGCATGCATGCATTTTGCGGAGTATAAGACGCATATGCACACATGTATTTTGCGTACTATCAGTCGCATATGCGCGCATGTATTTTGTGGACTATAAGTTACATTATCAGTACAATATGCATGGAGAAGGGGGAAAAGAAAGTAGAAATCACATTTTTAGGGCAGAAAATCAGGTAGATATTTTGGAAAGAATATCTTGAGTGATTATTTTCTGACGTGGGCGGAGTCAAGACAGCATTTTGTAATATCCAGTCATGGTATGCTACGTTAGGGCTGATTTTTAGGGTAGCCAAAGAGATCTTTAAAATGTTTTTTTCCAGGTCCGCGCCACTGTCCTCGTGGCGAACCAAAGCCGTGACGGAAGTCGTCGTTTGTCACGTCCGTAATGAGAAGGGGGCTAATCACGTTCGCTCTGGCGAGAGAGAGAGAGAACGGCAGCCATGGGCCTCAAACAACGTGTATTATTGTCCGTGTGCCGCCCGGCCAATTATCCGGCAAAACATTATCGACAAAAGGCTGCCTTGTGTTTTATGATTTGAAAGGCTATCGGGTGACCACGCACAAATGCCACCGGGAATCGATCAAGCTACGACGTTAGCTACCCGCATTTTTCTGGCTTTTTTATTGCCGCGTGGGACGGTTTGAACTCGGACTTTTTTCCCCGATGAACCTTAATGTTTTAGAGTACAGTTGCACTTTTTGGATATGATGTTATACGTTATCGTATTGTTGTTGTTGTTTTTTAAAGCCTTAGAATAGATGCATGCATGTTTTTGGAATGTGGGAGGAAACTGGAATACCCGGAGAAAACCCACATAGACATGGGGAGAAGACGCAAAGTCCACATAGTCAAGTTTGAGTCCATCGGTCGGTCTGAGAGGTCCGGTCACGTGATCCGTAATGGCGCCGTCCGCTGCTCTCTTTCAGGCTGTGACAGTAAATCTGTTTGGCGTGTCACTTTGTAAATCATTACAGAGGCTAAAAGCCTCTCTATTGGATTGCGGCCGGCGGAAAAGGGGGACACATTTCCTTTGTGCCTTCTTCACCATGAGGACGATGAGGATGAGGAGGGATGATAATCAAGTTTGTTTCTGGCCATCCCGCTGCCAAGGCTATAATTAGCCGTCTCCGTGGCTCACGCCGCTCTTCTATTTTGCCGTGACACTTCTCAAAGCCAAGAGTGCCGTGCGTGCGTGCATGCGCGGAATTGCGTGCGCCGCTTTGCGTGTGCGGGGTGATTTTGCGTACAGGAAGAAATGATTGGCACACGGCGACTGGCCGAGTGGCGTCACTGGCGCACGTGAACCCACGGCTACCTTGTGGTGGACCAGTCGAACATGTCGAGCTGGTCACACACGTCGCGCAACTCTTGGCCAACCGAGTCGCCATCAACGTTATCGTTCCAGGAGGGGGGGGGTCAAAAAAAGTGGGCTTGGCGGTCCGCGTTGGCATCAAATCAAAGTATTTCTTGTCATTATGATGAGTTTGTGCGTGTTTCTCAGGAAAAACATGAATCATAAGTCATAGTAAAAAGTCACGTCCGGGCAAGGTAAATTCTAAAATATTGCACAATCTTACATATTGCATATTGTTATGGTTTTTTTTTTGATCCAATAAAATGGCAGCCACTTGCTGGTCATTTTAGGGTAATTGCAGTTGACTTCCTGGGAATTGGAGATCATTTTGGGGGAATTTCTTGTTCATTGGTCAGCTTGTGATGGTTTCTCGGTTATTTCTTGTTGGTTTTGAAGTATGTTAAGCTTACTCATGGGTTGCCACTGATGGCAAATGACGAATGTGACTGTGGATTGGAATTGCTTAACTGCTACTTGCAGAAAAGTTGAATCACTTTTTGAGCTAAAACTTGTTAGCATTTTTTTTTTTTTACGTTTGATTATACGGCGAGTAAAAGGCCAGCTCGCGTGGCGTGGCGTGGCGTGGCGTGGCGTGCGTGGCCGACCGATGATTCCCCTTCATGACGTCTGGCGAAAAGAAGGCCAAAAAAAAAGCATCTCATTCACTAGCTTTAAATCCCCCGGAATGGAAAATCAGGCCGAGATTAGATAACGGACAGCCGTTATTATTTGAAGGATAAGCCAGCCGTGTGGCTTGGCTTGCCATCACGGCGCCCTCTCTCCTTCCAAATGGACAAACTCGCCTTTCAAAAAAAAACAAGCCTGGGTTGGCATTTGGTGGCGGACGTGGATTCCCAAAACCTGTTCAAGTCACTTTCGACACACTCAACTGGAATCTGTGTCAATTCCAAATAATAGTCACAAGGCAAAAACAAAAGCGAATGTTTCCGCTTGCACTTTTCAACCCGTGACGCATTTCTTACCAGGCTTATTTTACACACACACACACATACACACACATACACACACACACACTTTAGTCTTTAGAGGCACCAAAATAAACAGACTTGCATGATCCACGCAAACACAATTTCGAATCTTCTCAGATCAACGTTTTGTGGCGTCCAATGACAGAAGCTGAATAAAAATAAAAATAAAATACTCTTAGCATAAGGGGAAATTTTTGATGTGAATAACCAGGACGGTGGAAAATAAGAAACAAAAAAATCCAACGCGAGGAGTCATGTTTTTTGTTGCTCAATAAATGCACTGCTGTGATTAGTCGCTAGGGGCGCTAATGAGTCTTTTTTCCCTTCAAATTGGGATGGGTGTTAACTCTGGACAGTGTTTGTATTCATTTAGTCATTTAGTCACTTTGGCTGGCTCTAGAAGTGACTGTGTACTTCCCTTCAAAAATAATGCTAAATTAGCCAGCTACTCTGGGACTTTTGAGCAATTCTGTCCGGGCCAGAAGTAAACAGAGGAAAGATGCCGGTGATTAACGTCTTGGGATGCCGACCCTCCACCTCGAAGAGAGAGAGAGAGAGACGCGATACTTGAGGGTCTGAAGTGGTTTTGATGGAGAGCGCATTAATGATTGAAGGCGGGAGGAGAGTGGTTCAAAAATCTCTCCCGGCCGGCTCCGACGCCATCCATTATTAAGGGCGCCCTGGCTTCTCCTGTTTTGGTGGCGCCTTGGATATACGGCACTCACCATTTCTTTTCTTCATATTTTCTGCCATCCTTTTCGGCAACCTATTGATTGGATGACAGAGATAGTTGTCATTGCTTTTAATTAGTTGTTGTTCTTTCCAGGAAAGGTCAGAAGCCGCCCGGGGTCGAACCCTCGATCTGGTTCCCGCGATGCACTCGGCCGGCGGCCAAAGAAGCTCAAAAGTTTCGGCTCCGTACTTTCCGGCTCAATTGTAAACAATCGACTTGGCGATTTTGGGCCCGCACGTTTTCTTGTGTAGACCACCGAGTGGGAGGAGTCTGGCTTTTTTGGAGCGTGTCCAAAGAGGACGGAAGGGGGGACGAGGGGGACGACATCGGCACGCTAGCGGGGGGTGAGCAGGTGTCGCAGACAAATGTGATTTACGGCCTGTGTGTTCCTCCATACAGTGGCAAAGGCGTATAAGCCTATTAGCTTGATATTACTGGCTTAGAACATGCGCCGCCGGACGCCCTCAAACGTGTTTGCCCGAGCGGGGATTCTAATAGACCCCGCCCCCCCTCCCCGCATTAAATTGAACAAACATCAAGTGATGGAATGCATTCATCATAGCTGCAGCAGACGTGATCTTTCCGATTTAGGGGGAATGGAAGTGATGTCACTGTTGTTATTTTGCATCACTTGGGGGGACTAATGGGTCACTTCTTGTAAATTTAGGATCCGTTTTCTATCGGGTTTGGAGAATTCCCGGGATGCAGTAATCCCTCGGTTATGGTGGTTAATGTAGCGAAGTAGGGTCACCCCTATTTGACAAAAAATACAATAAATTAAAAAAAAAAAATATTACTTTAGTGCTGTGTCCTAGTAGCAAATGTGGATTTTCTCATTTTTAAGAACTTACAAAAACATTAAAAAAAATAAAAATCTGCTATGTAGTGAAACCGCGATATTCGAGGGATTACTGTACATCCAGTTGGTTGATTTTGTGGCATTTACAAGTTTCCTCCTGTTGGATTTTAAGATTGCTTGGCGTTGTTTTGGCGACATTTTTGTGGCATCCGTTTATCGTGATGTTTTTCTTCCTCAGGGCCGTCACGTGAGGAGGGCTCGGCGAAGGAGCGCCCATTCATGAAGGGTCCGAGCGAGGAGGGTGCAGCTGCAGCGCCGAGCAGGTCAGAGTTCACCACACTTTCTTACACAGGATTGGTCGCACTCTCTCTCTCCCCGTCTCGTTCCGTCTTTGGTCTGGGCTGCTTCTTCTTCTCTCCTCTCGCCCCCCCTTTTCGTCTGGCCCCGCCCCCCTTCCCCTGGAACTCTTTGAGCAGAGTTGGCATGCAAAGGCAAAGCGAGGGAGCAATGTGGCGGCTTTTGATTGGACCCTCCCGGGCCGCCAGCCGGGGAGGGACCGACCGAGCAGCTGCTGTTTATGAGGAGCGGCGTAGGATCCTGTTTGGACCCGGCCAAAAAAAAAAAAGGAAGAAAAAAAAAGCCAGCCAGTTATACCCCGCTGAGAAGCCAGTGGCCTGTGTCAGCATAGTGTATACACAAAATACACACAAATACACTCAAAAACACACATGGACAAGGAGAAAAAGCACCACAGATGCTTCGTCCTCCAAAATAATGCCACACTTTTGCCATTCTTAAATCGGCTCGGACGAGGAATCCAAAAATACGTTAATAAGGCATTTGTTGACTTTTTTGAAGTCATTTTCAGCTTCTGTTAGCTCATTGGCTGCCGCTGACGAGGACAGGTGTCCTAACCATTTTGATGGGGAAAGTTGACAGTGATCCTTTTGGGTCGGCCGTCTCTAAAAATGCATTTTTAAAGATGGCGTTACGCTTGCGAAACTGAGAGTTCATTTAAAAATGCCAAAATACAGCATATCACGCACTGACTGGCAAACCATAGAATTTTGGAGAACGGCGTCCGCGTAAAAGTGTCGTGGAGATTTGAAAGTGATCCGATTTGGCACGCTTTATTGCTTTTGCCTCACCTGCACTCTCCTCGGGATTAAGTCGGAGGAGGAGGAGGACTCGGGCTAGCTGGGATTCAGACGGCAAATACTAAATAAGCAAAGGAGATGCTTCATCTTCATTGGTGTGTTTAATGTGTGTGTTAATGTGTGTGTGTGCCATTTTAGCACACGGGAAGAAGCATCTGGCACGATGGCCACGATGCTTTGGCTCTCACAGCTGGATGCACACGCGTACCTACACACTAGCGGGGATCAGCCAAAGCCATTAGCGCATGGACGTCAGAGCATAGAAAGCCACTGCTTTAACACACACACACACACACACATGCGTGCACACAATGCGACTTGTAAACCTAGCGTGTCAGTCAACAGAGAAAATGCCGCTGAATGAGAAGGTAGCGTATTTTCACGGCTATATGGCGCATGGCATTTAAAGGCACAGTGTCAATAACCAGTGATATTTCAGTTTTTGACACATACACAGGACGCAGTGTTTTTAAAGGCGCAGCCAGGCATAAAAGATACGAACCCACGCTAAAAAGACGTTTTTAAAAAGGCAACAGAAGCTTTACTTAGCCATTTTACAATGCACTCATGACATCATGAGCCACAAATCCATCAAAGTCCTCATTTTTCTGTGTCGAAATTGAACAATAGTCGTGAAAATGTGGTTTATAAAAATACATATATTTTTTTTCTTAGCTCTTGTCGGTGAGATGTTTGATAGGGTTTGAGTCGGGGTGTTTTTTGCTTCACTAAACGCAAAAGGCTGTGATGAAATGTAGCATCCATTCATAGCTTTCTTTTGACATTTTCAGGACATTTTAGTATGCGTATTATACGCTTAATGTCTTTTTTTGTGGGTTGTTTGTGCTTTCAAAACCTTGAAGACGTTTGCTTTCCCCATAAAAGGGACTCCAAAACCATATTAAAAAGCATTTTTGTTAGGGATAGCGCGTGTATACAAAGCTGGAGTTTCATCATTCTACGCGTCTTGGGCTTTTCCCACTGTTTGTTTTCCATGGAAGAAAGACTTCTTCCAGCCTTTGGAGAGTCCTCCATACTGCATCCTCTTGCATCAACTCCTTCTTTCTTCTATTTTCTTCTTTTTTTTTCACCAGGTGAGCAGATGCTAAGCTCCGTTTTTTTGTATCAATGATAGAATTAGGGGGAATTTCAAGGAACTGGGCCTCGGGGTTCTGCGGCGAAGATACGAAGACATGGAGTTTTATCCTGGCCGTTATTGTCGTCTCGCAGTTTTGCGTAAACGGGCCGGACGCTTTTGAGGTAGAAAAATGTTTGGAGTGGGAGGATGAGAAGGACATTGGATTCTTTCCTCCAGTTTAAGAGTCGGACCCATCTCAAATATTGCAAGATTCATATACGTACCACCAAAAGAGTGAAAAGATGCCATTTGTGTTGGAGACTTAAAGTCTTAGCACCTATTTGTAATCCGCGTATTCCGATGTTGACCGTTTGAGCCGCTTATTTGGCCTTCTGTGATTTCCTCGGGGAAACCTTGTTTGCAAATGCACCCAAATCCGCCGAGGGTCGCCCGGGGTCGCCCTACCGACGCCATCCGTCACTCGGCCGACGTTTTGGTCCGCCGTCGTCAATTACGCGCGAGAAAACAACATTAGCTAGCGGTGGTGGTGGGCCTGACATACTGGCGTTATACGATGACACGACCCGTTTGCCGTCCGCCCGCCCGCCCGTCAAGCGTCAGGCGGCTCTGATGAATGGGCGCAATCCACCGCCGTGCATGGCGCCGCGCTCGTTAATGGAGTTTGCCGAGGGGAGGGGGCGTGCCGTCCGGGGGCTCCCTTCCCTTCCTTTCCTTTCCCTTCCATTCAGGAAGTCAAACAAAGGAAACGTGGCGCCTGTCGTAGTGACGAAATCCGCCCGGCTGGCAAAATGTGTCCGAGGTCGGATTTCCTAAACAGTTTTCCTTTTGTTTTTTACGTGGGTCTGAGATGGAGGCCTCATTATTTGGAGCTACAAATTCGGCTTATATGCGAGAAATAACGCTATATCTTCAGACTACTCAAAATGAATGCTACATATATTGATAAATCACTTAGTTTGGCCCATGGCTTAGGTTAGCCATTCATTATCCATATGGGTTAATCTCACAAGGGTCGCAGGGGTGCTGGAGGTGATCCCAAACAATTATGAACACCCTGATTTGGTGGCCAGCCAATCGCAAGGATTCAAAACCAAACTTGGTGGTCCTCGGATATGTTTACACTGTAAACAAATGTGAAGTGGGCCCAAACGTGACTTTTTTAAATATTGCAAGCGATATGAAATGTTCGCGAGTGCGTCAAAGGAAAGATTTCTGTGACAGCTGAATGCGGGATGTTGACGAGCGACTGTCAGAGCAGATATTTCCGTTTGGTGCGGCTCGCCAGAGACGCGCCTCGGTGTCATCGCCGGGCGCCCGTTGACGTTGCGCCCGCTCGTCTTTCCCGGCCACCGTGCCGTGAGTGACGGCGACGGAAAGGGAAACTCCGACAGCTGTCTCCAACCACCACCGTGATGATGATGAAATCCACGGCGTGCTCTTTCATCGCCTACACAATCTTGAAGAAATCTTTTCTTGGCTTTTCTTTCTTTGCCGGCCACTCGATTCCTTCCAGTCATCTGTTTGTGGAGCTCCGTCACCCCCCGATGAAAAACACGTGCCGGCGGCTCGGCGAGATGGTGGCGCTGTGAGCTCACGGAATGTCGGAGCGTGCGCCAGGAATCTCAAGAGAGGAATGTCTGTCGTCCAAAATCAAAACAAGCTTGAAAGCTGGCCTTCTCCGCCTTCTCCGCCTTCTCCAGACAGTCTTTTTTGCTAGTTCTGAACAAGCGAGCCACTTGAGGACGTAAATAGACTTTTAGACTTCATTTTTCTCAAGATATGTCTTGGCCATTCTCCAAAAAAGTGACCATATTCAGCCAAGAATCTGCCATTTCTAGTTTTCGAGTTTTTGGTTATCATTGAACTAGCCAACGCAAAACACGCACTTATTGCTACTGTGTTTGCTAGCTCTTGAATGAGTTTAGTTTCCTACAATTTGTCCAGGCTTACAAATGAGCCCAAGGGTGGCAAACATGCGGCTCCCGTCCAAAATGATTTTGACATCTGCGGCTCTTGGCACCGTTTATCGTTTATCTTAATTTGAATCTTTCTTGAAACACACTCGTTCGTTAAGGCTTATTAAATAGAAATTTTAAGTGAGAGGGAAGAAAATGCTTTGCTTTTAATGGTGGCTTTTTGGCAGGTGACCCAAGCTCTCACACACTTTTTGTTTTGTTTTTGGCAACTGGATTCCTCGCCGACAATAATAAAAAAAACAAACAAGCTCATTCATGTAAGCCATAAACCAAGTAATGGGCGGCTGGTACCCGTCCAAAAGCCGCCACTTCCCATTCCAATTGACTTCCCCTCCCGTCAAAAGTGGGCGTGTCGGTCGGAAAACCCGAAATGGCGTCAGCGTGCACGGCAACGCCGCCTGTCATTTCTGGGCCACCGTGGCAACGCCGGTCCAACTTTAGACGGCCTAGAGTCGGTTTCCCCTGACGGCCCCGTAACCGCACACCCGTGTTTATGTTCCGTGGGTTAACAGGGTTATCTGTTGGCGTAACCCGAGCGCTCCACCCGCACGGCCGCTCCACCACGCCGGGAACGCCGTGTGTTGGCCATATCTGGCAGCTGCCGGGACTTGCCACTATTTTCATTCCCTGCGGAGGCATTTCCGCCGCACAAAGCCAAAACGTAGAGGAAGCGGCTTTTGTTTGGGAAGTCGCCCTTTTTTTTTGCATCCGTCCAACCGTTTCTTACATGCAAATTGACTTTCGAGCTCAAGCCAAGTTTTTGTTTGCTTTGAAACACGAGGACCGACCGGCCTTGCCGCGTTAGCCCACGTGTGTCCAAGTGGCGGCCCGGGGGCCAAATCTGGCCCGCCGCATCATGTTGTGTGGCCCAGAAAAGTCAATGATGAGTGCCGGGCGACTGGAGTCTGGCAAAGGGATTCCACTCGAGCCATAACAGTAGAAGACTATTAAATCTTTTTACAAGGCTGTTGAACTACAGTTGTAAAAGTGGAAGTATTTTTCCTCTGGTCCGAGATCCGTCATGGCGTCCGTTTCTTTCGTGGGTGTCCAAACCAGTCCGCCAGTCTGCCAGTGCAGCTTTTCATTCCATTTCCTCCAAGTGGAGGAATTTGTACTATTGCAAAACTTTGTTATTGTGGTTACCATGCCAATGACTGGGTCAGCTAGCTCGCATGCTAAAAACAACACCAAACCGGTATATTTTACTACAGTTCAACCCCCCAAAAACAAAACAACTCATTGTTTTGAAGTGTTTTATTGCAGGTGGTTTGAATACTAATCACGAGTGAATTTATTTCGTATATCTTTCTTGTCCAAAAAACAACATTGAGCAAGGCAAGGGAAAATGTTTTTAAAAGCGGGAAGACGGCGGTGATATTTGGCAACCCCCGGCCGTGTAGGCCCGGGGTTGCCAAGGCCTTGCGGTACGCGCTCCTGCCCATAAACGGGGATTTGGCCTCCCGGAGAAAATAACCTTGATAATTACTGAGTGCGAATAGACCCGCCCACTGCAGGAGGGAGGAAGGGAGGGAGTGAGGGAGGGTTAGCGAGTGGGGAAGACATAACTGTTGCCGCATTCCTCCTTGCTGAGTCACGCCAGCCCTGACTTTCCCCCACCCGGTGGCTGCGCCGCCGCCGTCGCGTTGGTCCCCGAGGACGGCTGGCCGGGGCGCCGACCTGTGCCGATCGGTCTGTCCTATCCGAGGCCACAGAATGTCAAAAGAATGTAGTTTTTATGTCAAAAATCAAGGCTACTCGCGTCTGGCAAGATAGGATACATCTAAAAAAGTGCATCCGTTAACAGTACATATGTAACACATATGGATGGCGGGCCGGATTAAAAAGCCATAACATTTAGCTGTGTCTGACGTTGAGTGGCTCGTCTATATGCAATAAAAGAATGTGAAATGACGGTATCAGATCGGGTTTAGTTAATTAAAAAGCATAGGACTAATTAAATTGGATGCAAGTATGAGTTGATGGGCTGAATGGAGCACAGAGGCCTATTTAGCCGCTAAAGTCAAATTAAATGCCGGGCAAACGCCGCCCTGTGAACAATTCCCACTTTAAGCCGTCCGTGCGGACACACATTGGATCGATAACCACGTAGGGGGCGCCGTTCATCCCAAAATAAGTCTGACCAGCAGTGTGTTAACACTTTTGGCTTAAAACAAAGTTGCACTTTTACATGTAAAATGCGCCTCTACTACCACGAAAAGTGACCAAACCACTCCCGGAAGGAAATCATTTTATAAGTCGAGGCTCCGGGAAGGAAAAACAAGCAAAAAAAAAGGCTTTAAATCAAGTCCCGTTTGTGTTTTTAAGTGCGATATTTGTCAGGGATTTGATGTGCGAGTTGTCAGCCCTTGTTAAGCACCTCCAATCTGTCACGAGGCGCTTTATTACATCTCCATAAAGCATCCAGTCTGTTTTGTCTATTGGTCGGGTCTTTGGTCACACACACACACGCCTTGACGCGCCTCTCTTTCCTCTCTCGTCTGGTTTCAGGCGCCGTCCCCGGATCGATGAGGATTAAGGCGTGGATTTGGTCAACGCCAAACGACGCATCAAGGACCTCCTCCATCGGTAAGTGTCTTCCTTTAAGTCTTGTTTCCTTGGGTTTGGCTTGTGAGCCAAATTTGGCTCTTTTGAGGAGGTCATCTTGGCTAAACCCATTTTGGGTTGTTTTGTTTATATTTGACGAAAGGTTCTCTTATTGTTGTTCTTTGGCTTTCTGATAAAAATGGTGCGTTTTGATGAAATTATGTTCCTTTAGCTTGATTAGCTTAAAATGAGTTGAATTTTACGTAATTTTAAGGACTATTTGAGGAAAATGCCCAATATTGTGCAAATTAGTGGGAAAAATAGTTTGATTATTTCTGGAAAATGGTGATATGCTTTTTTTGCCAGATTGTTCTTGTTATGAAGAAATCAGACAATAATTGAGTCATATATTAGAATTAATTGAAAAAAAAGACACATTGCGGTTACATTAGCTAATTTTATTAGCATAACTTTATTGTATCTACTATGCCACAGTAGCTATATTAGATTAGATTTGATTAGATTAAACTTTATTCCCAAAATACATACAGTACATAGTCATCACATAATTGCAGGACCTGTAGATTAAAAAAATGGATTTTGCGCAATCAAGATTTTAAATCCTGCTTTTTCATCGCTTATTTTAGCGCTTGCCATTGGGATGAACCATCCATATTTTTGTTTGAATACACTTTATTTGAGTAATAATAGTTGCGTTCAATGTGTCTTTGGGTCTCGCTCGCTCGTTCGGGGCAGCTGTGCAACAAAAAAAAATGTCGACGGCGTCATTTGTGTTTGTGCACAACGGCGTGCGTCAAAAATGCTGCAAGGAGAATCATTTTTTTTTTGGTGGCATCTGCACATTGTGCAATATGCTAATGAGCTAAGCTGCAAAAGCCAGATTGCCAGGAGTGAGATGCGGGTGAGCAACACAAAAAAAAAGGGGGTGGAGGAAAAAGAAGCCAGAGTGGCTGCTAAAAGTCAGGAAGAAAAAAAAACAGACGGAGGGCGCCGTGAATTATGGATGCAAGCTGCGATTTCCAAGAGGAAAAAAGAAAGGCGCTCTGAAACATCAAGTCATGCATATCAGATGACTCATCTACTACATTTTATCATCATGCTTGCTGAGCAATCACCCATTTGCCATCTAACATCTTGTGTGCCCGGCCGGGCGTGCGCCCGTGCGCGTGTGTCAGACGGACGTAAAAAGGAAGCACTTATACGTTGGGTGGCGTGTGGCGGCGCACTGGAGCGTTCCCTCAAGTCCATATGACGTGTGTCCCAAGTCTTGTTGACATTTTTCCGCGCTGTTGTGTTGCATCGCGTGCTCGCCCGCCTAGCACGCCCAGCACGCCAGCCTCGCCCTGCCCATCCTCTCACGATATGGCGCCAAGATGGCCACCGCCATACGGCGCCGTTATCTATATGTTAGACGCGATAGTTGAAGCCGCGATATTTGAGGGATGACTGTGAATTAAGGGTGTCAGACTTGGGTTGGTTCACGGGCCGCTTTAACGTCAACTTCAAACTATTTTAGGTAAAATATTTAGATTTTTTTTTTTTTTATAAATGGATTAAAAGAACTAGATTAAAAATCCCTGAATATTCAGTTTTTTATAGATGTAAAACAATGTTTATTTTAGCTTTTTTTAAATATATTTTTAGATTTTACAACATTTTTGAACTAAAAACACAGAAAAAATGGATTAAAAAATGACAATTATTGATTTAAAAGGGGGAAATATGGAAATATAAAATCTATACTCATATTCATTTGAATTTGATTTTAAAACAGAAAAAAATGTAATAACTCATTATTTTCTTACTGCAAAACAGAAAATAACCAACTCATAGTACAGTAATCCCTCGATGATCGTGGTTCATGTAGACCGGAAATGGCCGTGATAAACGAAAAACCGCAAAGTAGGGTCACCCCTATTTAAATAAAAACATAGTATTTCTAGAAGTGACCAGATTTGTGTGTGTTTATAAGCGGCTACCTTGAGATACGAGCGCCGTTAGCTAGCAAGCGGGGCAAAGTAGGTCATTTATTTGGAGCATTTTGCCACGCTCCACCACAGCGGGGGAATCTTTTTCCAAGGCAGACGTCTCAATTGGGAGGGGGGGGTTTCATCAGACGACATGCCGTAAACACGTGGACCGTCAAGGGTGCCGGAGGCGGGCGGGAATGGCGTGGGGAGGCGGCGGCATCGGTGACGGAAAAGCCGGCGGGATAGCGGCGGTGGGCGTCTGAAAATCGCGGCAAATCAGATTAGCAAACAAACAACTAAGAGGATTAATTCTCATCAGATGGACATTAAATCTGCGCCGGGTCAAATCCCCTCCGCCGCCATTTTCTATTTGACGGGACGCCGCCCGCTTTTGGACGGCGGATTTTCTCCTCCGTGTGAACTCTGGCCTTTTGTTCCGCCCGCAGAAATTGCTTCTCCGAGCAGGCGGCGGCGGCGGCGCTCTTTAAAAATATCCCGGTGGCGGCGGCCGTGGTGGGCGGGGCCTTTGCAAATCTGACCCGCGCTGGGAGGCCACGCCCCCACCCCGCGTGCTGACCTAATTGATTGAATTAAAGGGGGCGTGTTGATGTAGAAATGGACTTTTTAGTCCAATGGAAGGTCCTTAGTTCGCCAGGACCGCCCCTTTGTGAGGGTTAATGCTTCAGAAAATGAATGAATAATGATTGTGAGGGGTGCATGAATTGGCCTTTTCGGACCTGGAAGTTCTGGACAGCATTTGAAGTCTTCTATCTTTTTCTTTTTGTAATGTGATGGAGAGAACGGCGTGGAGGAAATGAGTAGTCGTGGCGGTGCCCGGGAAGTGGTCTATGCGTGTGTTTTCCTCCCGTGTGGCCTCTCTTGTTGTTGTGTGTCTTTAGCGCTGTCTTTCGCTCCCTCCCTCCCTCCCTCCCTCCCTCCCTCCCTCCCTCCCTCCCTCCCTCCCTGTGGCATGCCATCCAAAGCCAAGACGGCACGCTCTGGACCCGTTAGGTTACGGCGCTGGTAAATAATTGCGCTTCTCTTGACACGTCGCGCCGCAAATGCTTAGCCTCCCGACTTCATTGGCTTTCGTCCTGCTCCAAACTTGTGCTTTTAGAAAAGTCAAAGGCTGAAACGCCCAATTTGAAATTCTTCCACTTTTATTCGTGTCGTCCGCGATGAAAGTCAGACACATATAAAAAAGTTTGTGTTTTTAAAATGAACTCATTCGACTTGATGACTCAATGGTAGCTTTCCAATGTGAAATGGATTTTTATAATTTTTAATGGGGCGGGCCGGTGGGGTCAGTGGTTAGCACATTGGCCTCGCAGTCCTAGGGTCGAGGGTTTGATCCCAGGTGGGTGTTCTCATTGGAATTGCGTTGGTTTTTTTTGGGGTATTCCGGTCATGCTTGGTAGGCTAAGATTGGTTGTTTGTCTCCTGATGGGACTCTCATTCAGTCTGTCCTTAGTCTGGTGTCTGTAGTTACCTGGAACAGGCTCCAGCACCCCCCCTCAACCATTGGTAGGATCAGCAGTTCCCAAAGTGAATGCGTGAAGTGAAATAGCTAAGCGCTACAAAACAACAAAATCTTTCTGTTACATAAGGACATTGCTTAATCCATCTACTACTTTTATTTATATGACTGAAACAAAGAAAATATATTAGCGTAACACAAAATACAAAAATTAGGGGCAGCGCGCTTAGCAACAGATCAAAAACACAACATAACAAACTGTTGGAGGTCAGAACAAAAACAAAAAAACAAAAAAAAAACATGAAAAAAAGCCCACTTGTAGTCCGGAATCAAACATTTGTGGACTGGTCGCCAGGCACTTTGTCTTCCCGTTAGAAGTCGGCGATGTTGTGTGTCGCCACTCGGGAAACAAAAGAGCATTTTTCCCAAATGGGGACTGACATCGCAGGCAGCAGCTGCGGGCGGCTGCGTGTACTACTATTTCTGCATCTTTACACTGCTCGTGTGTGAGCCAGTGCTCGCGCACGTACATGTGTGTGCGCCGGACGTTCGGTCGGCCGGCCGACTGTCTGTCAAGACGCGCTGACCTGATTGCTCAGCTGAGCAGCGAGCGAGCGAGCGAGCGAGGGAAGACCCAGCCTTGTGTTGTCACAGTCGCGCCATTCAAAAAGCCAAAGGATCGGAGCGCGTGGTCGGGCGCCACCCCCCCTCCCTCCTTTTGGCCCCGCCCCCTCCGTCCCCGCCGAAAGACACGCACGCTCTGGCGCTGGCGACCATGCCAAAACACATTTGGAGAGGAAAAATGATCCAGTGCTGCATCAGCTTGCAGCTAGAAGGCACTGGCTCGGGCCAAATCCTGTTAAAGGAGACTTTATCCTTATTGCTGCAAAGATAAGAAGAAGAAGACGGCAAATTCCTTTTCCCCTCACCGCCATATTTTATACTTGAAAGGCCTAAAAATGGACAATGTTTGCCACCAAACAGTGGGACGAAATTAAACAACAACAACAACAACAAAAATTGGAGATTTTTGGTGGTGGGATCCAAGCCAAATGACATTTATTTCTTTAAATATAGGATTATTTATGTATTTATATGATATTGTAGACTTGGCTTTGACTTGTAGTATTTCATAGCGCCTTTAAAAACGTAACTGATTAGTTGCCTTCTTGGCAAAAAAGTCACGATGTACGTTTGATGGAGATAGATGTCCTCCATCTCACCTCGTACTCTGGCCCGTTTTTTACTTTGGATTATTTTAAGGGCTCCTTAATCTGGCGTCAGATTCCGCCGTGAAGTTTTTGCCGCTGACGCCAGTTTGACAGCTGCGTTGGTATTTTGGGGGTTCGCGGAGGCATCACATTCCTTTTTGTCACTCGGCCGTCAACAACAATAATTCCTGGTGCTTTTTCCCAAACCAATCAATCACGAGGAAAAAAATCATTGACAGCAGAACAACAACAATGTTTTAAGGCTTGACACTGTCAGATTTTGGGATCCATGTTGTTTTTGTTGCATCTTGTCATAATCGATTTGCTCCTCCGATTCGGCCCTGCCGCTCTTTGATCAAAGGCGCATCAATCGTGCTTTTTCGCCTATTTACTTGTTTTTTTAAATGTAAAAAAATAAAAAAATCACAAAAGAATAGCAAGCCATATTTTTGGACACAACTCCATCCCCCCTAAAAATTGACATTAAAAGCTTACTAATGACATTTCATCCTAATTAGTGTTCCTTTCTTAGTTTCCTTAGCCCCGCCCACACAAATAGAAGATCATGTCCGACCCAAAATGAGATTTTTTTGCAGTCTGCCCGCCGCCGTCAAGTGGCAAAATAGCCAAGACGTGTCGGACGAGGTTAAAACACGAGTTTGGTCGGGAGAAAGAATGGCGCTTGGTTTGTCCGCTTCTTGTTTCTGCAGCTGGAAACTTTATTATTCTTGGCGGAAATGGCCAGAGAGAGAGAGAGAGCGCGGGGAAGCCTCCTCATTGCCGTCGGGCGCAACGTGAGCAACTAGTGTTGATCCAGCCGCTGGGCCGTCCCTTCTCGTATCTTTTGGGACACAAAGCCCGTTTCGTTGTGGCTCCTCCCCATCTGATTTTCCACCTTTTAAATCAATAATTGTCATTTTATAAAACCATTTTTTCTGTCCAAGATGCCAAGAAGAAAAAAAAAGTAAATATAGTCCAATAGGCATCTGTTAATAGAACAGTTTTTTCGATTACTATAGCCTAAATATACAAAACGGAGAAAAAAATCAAATAGGAAATTTGTCTCTTTGTGCCTTGCAATTTGCCGGCAAGCCATTGACTCCAGCACCCCGGCGAGCCGTGTGACGCTAACGACTGTAGAGACGGTTGAAATTCACTCGCTAGCTAGCGCACCCGCTGAGCCAGCGCCATGGTTTTTGGCCCACTCGTATATTTAAAGCGCAATTATCCGGCTCGCTATGACGTTAATAATCTAAACTGCAGTAGTTAAAGGAGGGAGAATAATTAAATGTTTCTATTTGTTCCGCAGCGGCCCCGCCCCCTCCCTCCTCCCCCCTCCCACCGGCACGAGAAACGAGCGGCGTTTGTCTCTAATCTGCAATCTATACATGAAATGAGCAACAGTGCGGTCCTCATTAAAAATGCATGCTGCGCGTGGGGCTAGCGAGACCAATTATCCCACCTAGCGTATTCCGATGGACGATAACAAAAGCTTCCCGCCACATCGTGGCCGCCTCCCCTTCGCCGTTAGCCGTCGGGGAATCGCGCTCTCGTGGCTAAACACGCCGCGTCCTGGAATTCGT
Source organism: Stigmatopora nigra (assembly GCF_051989575.1). Classification (NCBI taxonomy): domain Eukaryota; kingdom Metazoa; phylum Chordata; class Actinopteri; order Syngnathiformes; family Syngnathidae; genus Stigmatopora; species Stigmatopora nigra. The sequence goes on along the minus strand of NC_135519.1, from coordinate 13,975,306 downwards.
TGGTATCGGCGTGGAAAAGTTGAACGCTAGACGGAGATTTCCCTTTTTGCGGAGGACTGGGAGAGAGTGGGAGAGGCCCAGGAAGTGTTGTTCCTCGCCGCTGTCCATAAACACGGGAAAAGAGAGCCAAAGAAAATGTCCCTGACTCACTATTTCCACTGTAAACATGGAGACGTACGTACGAACGTACTCTTGGTATATGGCCGGTCAGGCGTCTCTCCGCCTACGTTTATGACTGCGCTTGATTGACTCACCCGCCCGCCGCCCACTATAAACTTTAATTTTTTGAAACCTGTGTTTTTCTTCGCCCAATGGAACATTTAGCAACAAAGTACGCCAGGCGGAAAAAAAGCTAAAGTTTAGGATGACGTGTCAATGTTAGCTCTTGGCCATATTTGTTGTCTTAAGCACTTAGCTATGTTCGGCTAGGCTAATTGTTTTGCAAGTGGACTTTCAAAGTGGGTTGTGGAAATGGGTATTTTTGATTTTAGAGTCTTTTTGAGGTAAATGTAGCTTGATGTTGTAGTGTTCGTAAGTGAGAATCAATGTAACCGTGACATTTTCAAAATAAAATAACGGAGAAGGAAATTCATTCAGTTTTGGGGAGGGGGATGACGTCACTTGGATCTTTTTTGTATCTAGACTCACTCATTTGCATATACAAAAAAATTTAACCTGAAAATAAAAACATATAATTTGTAACCTGAAAAAACAACAACAATTTGTAACTTAAAAATTTTGTATCTAGAGGCATTTGTAAGTAGAGGTATGACTGTATTTATTTGACAGGCCCGAGTAAACTACAAAAAAAAAGTGTGACTTATGATACGGAAAATACTTTTGGTTTGAAGCAGCTGTGTTTTTGTCCGAGTTGTTGCCAAATGTCAGACGGACAGAGTACGAAAGCTATCTCTTTCTTTCTTTTTTTTCTTTTTAATTACATTTCCTCCGCAGTGAAATAGGAGGCAAGATGGACACTCCGTATCTGCCTGCCGCGCCTAAAAACTCATCTAAATGGAAAACACATTGTCTTCATTATTTTTTTTTACCAGAGCAGAGAGAGAGAGAGAGAGAGAGAGAGAGAGAGAGAGAGAGAGAGAGAGAGAGAGAGAGAGAGAGAGAGAGAGAAGGTGGGTTGTCATGGTAACAGCCATCTGAGCGCAAGCGGGCGGCCGAGGGGCTGCTTTTAGGGCCGGAGGAATGGAGGGAGACAGAGGAGGAAAAGGGGGGGGGGGGTGGGGGTGGGGGAGAGAGGGGACCCCTGATCAAGAGGGTGGAGATGAGACAATAGAGAGCAAAACCAGGAAGTCCTGGACTCAAAAATGGCCGCCAAAACGGCCAACTCTCCTCATTTGGATCCTTACTCGCCATTTTTCTGACACGAGAATGCCATTGGCTTTCCTTAAGATAACGTACAACGCTGTAATGTACTTCCGTAATGTTTGTTTCTGCATAGTTGAAACCCATGACTGGTTTTTGACCCCAAGTCAAATCCCAAAAATCCCGCATTCCATTAGAAAATATGCCCAAATTTCATCATAAGGCGCATCCAATGGCGTGGCCCCGCCCACCATGGTCTCTTTCCCGGGCTACCCCACCCTTTGCTAAATGTTTAGCCCTCCCAAAATATGGATGTATTAAAGCCCCCTGAAATAGAGGCAAGCGCGCGCCATCTATCTAATCCACTCTCGTCAAATTGGCGGTGTCTTTAGCGAGCGTCTCCCTCCGCCGCCGCCGTCGATGTTGGGCGAGCTCCTGTCAGTTTAACGTCAACTGGAGGATTAGGGTCCCCCGCACCCGCGCCGCAGACAATTGTTTATTTACAAGTTGCTTCCCGCTCGTCGTCGCCGGCGGCGGCAACGTTTGCGCCACTTTGCCAGTGACAGCCGTGTGGCGATTAAAGAAAATGAAAGTAATTGCTAGGGATTCGCCGAGTAAACACGGCGCCGTGAGTCTTGGCGTCCACGTTCCTGCGTTCCCTTTTTTATTGTCAATTTGACCTTGGAATTGAAGCTCTAATTTGCCTTTTTGACAAAAACTGCAAACAAATGTGCTTCTTTTCTTGGTTTAGATATCATTACATTCAGCGTTAAACCTGTGTTTATTAAGATTTTTGTTTGAATTCATAATTGCTGAATCTGAGAATATTAGAGAGGGAGTAGCACGTCCGCCTCGCTGTTCTAAAATGGAGGGTTCAATCCCCGATGGGTTGTGAGATTTATTTTTGGTGAGTTTTAATGTTCTTCTCGCACTTGTGTGGCTTTTTAGCAGGTACTTTGGTTTCCTCCCACCTCCCAGAAGCTGTTTAAACTCGTTAAATCACTGGTGTCCAAGTGGCGGCCCGCGGGCCAAATGTGGCCCGCCGCATCATTTTGTGTGGCCCGGGAAAATAAATAATTTCCTGATTTTCCCCCATTTAAATCAATAATTGTCATTTTTAATCATTTTTTCTGTGTTATTTGTTCAAAAATAATTTTGTAAAATCTAAAAAAATATATAAAAAAAACCTCAAATAAACATTTTTTTAGATTTATAAAAAACTGAATATACAGGGCTTTTAATCCAGTTCTTTTAATCCATTTATTTAAAAAAAAACTAAATATTCTGCTTTTGAAGTATTTATAGTTATTGCCGCATCATTTTTGTTTTGCTAATACCCGAACATTCAATGTCACGGTGGTTGGATTAGCGATGAGTCAAGCCACACGTGAGGAGGTGATGCTGGCGCTCTCGATAAGAGGGAGCCAATCGGGGAGCTTGGAGTAGACGGTCGGCGTCTTGTGGCCGAGCCTTTGTGTCCGGCGCCGTGATTCATGTCAGCCCGTAATTGGTTTACCTGCTCCTTGTGCGTCTGCCGTGGGAGAAGCGCAGGAGAAATGACCCGGGGATGACCTCTGGCTCCGTAGTCATTTCCCCTCCTATCTGGCCCGCCTGGCTTAGCGCCACACGCAATATGTCGCCAGTGCATTTTTGACATCTATTTATTATCTCTTCTGACGTGTGGTACCTCCGACAAAGGCTAGATTTGGGAGCAGATATGGTTTAAGGGTATTTCGTGATGCTAAATGTCTTTGGGAGTGGATCAGTGATTTGTTTTTTTGGTTTTTGAAGAACCATTTTTGAAAAGAAATTAAGTTCAAATTGAAAAAAAATGCAACACTCCATCCAGTGCTCGTAAATATCTGTTATACACAAAAGAGATGCTGCAAAAAACGGGCTTTCTCGCATCTAGAGATCAATATTTGCTCAAAAACAAATAGAAACCATTTAAAACGTCATTGTTGACGTCTGTCCCGCGCTCTTCTTTGAATCCACGCTAACCGGGGGGATGTTTTCCGTAAGAAATGGCGGGATGAGAAGCAAACAGCCCCCCCCCCCCTCGCCACGCGGCGTGCGCGCCATTAGACGGTTTCATTTTCACAGCCAGCTATGGTTTTTGTGTTCTTTGCTAGCCGTGCCCTGGTGCTGACACGCCGCGCTGAACAAACACGCAGTAAGATGAATGAGCGCGTCGCGGCACCCCCCGCGCGCACCCCCCCTTTCCGCCCACGCGGGAAGGTCTCGCCGCCTTCAAGCTTATTAAACACTTTCACCATGTCAGAGGATTGAAAATAGCATTTGTTTAGGAGCTTTCTAGTCGCCGCCCCCGGGCGCAAACCACTCTTTTTTTGGCCTCCTCAGGGGGGCGCTACCTTTGAAATCACAGACATTAGCGGGTTGACATAGTTTGGTGGGTTTTTTTGATGGCGTTTGGGTTTATTTGAGGCACGTTCATGGAAGGATAGTCCATTGTCGGCCACTTTTCCAAAATACGTTGGGTACGGACATTTTGGGGGTGCTTCCTTTTTACCTTGGTTTTTATCTGTCTCTACCAAGTATGTCGCCCAAAGTCTACCGAGATGGGCACCGGCACCCCGACCACGGCTTGAACATTCCGTCAGCTCATCCATCAAGCCGTTCCTTCTCCTCGCTCTCGTGACGTCTGAAAGCAAAACATCGTTAGCGTCCTCATTTTCAACCTCCGTAAGTGCACGTTCTGGATATATATATTCTTGCCCCTCCCCCTTTCCCCGCCACGCCACGCCACCAATACCATTTCATGGCTTAGTGAGCACATTGAAGCCCACTCGCTCTTTGTCAAGTCGGACGCTGCCCCCCCCCCCCCCCCCCCGTCGCCGTGTTTCTTTTTCACGCCGAGACGGACGGAGTCGCGCTCAATCACCCCCGCCGGATGTCCTTTCATTGCGTTTAGATCGGCAACCCGAGGACGCGGAATGTGTCGGTTTCCCCGTTTGGCAGACGTGGCAGTGCGTACGTACGTACGCTAAGCTGCCATCCGCTTGGTTTTCCAGCCGCGTGGCAGTCTACGCTGTCCGTCACGCTCTCTTGTCATCATCTCCTCGCCGCCATGACCCAGTGTGACGATAACAGATACAACGCATGCTGGCCACATGCAAACACACACAAACACACGCTTGGTTTGACATATCGAGCAAATGGCAATCCGGCATTTGGCCACTTGTGGCAAAGCACGCGTAGCGGCCACCATGCTCAATGCTCTCTTTCCAGCTGATAATTATAAATGGGATATTTGTCTTTACAAATATGTCTATAACTTCACTCTGCTACAACCTATCAAGTTAGAATGGATTGGACACATGCTTGCTAGGCTAAATGGACACTCTAAAATTCATCATATATATTTTTTGAACTAAAAACACAGAAAAAATGGATTAAAAAATGACAATGATTGATTTACAAGGGGTGAAAATCAGGAAATTTACTATATATCTATATCTATCATTTGAATTTGATCCTAAAACAGAAAGTTGGCACTCGTGATTGACTTTCCCGGGCCACATTTGGCCCCCGGGCCGCCAGTTTGACACCCACACCCCGAGTCCCGCTCCCCACGGAGCTGCACGTATTTATAGAAGGGTCTGGCGTGTCAAGCGTTGACGGGCGGCCGCCTGCTGCGACGCTGCTTGTCCCTTTTAAAAGGCAAGATAAACAAACAGCTGCATTGCACATTTCTATGGAGGCTGCCGGCGGTGGAGGTGGCGGCGGTGGTGACGGTGACACGCTTGCGCCAAGGCCCGAGGGAGCCATGTGACCGCTAGCCGCTCGGCTAAGAGAGCGAGGATTAGAAAGGGCTCTCACGGCGGACTAAACCAGAGTGACACTCAATAGAGGGCAACTATACCCTAAAAAACAACGTAACAAGCCAATGGTAGTCAGAGTGAAACCAAAAAGTGCGACTTATAGTCTGGAACGTAGGCTCCATCGTAAACCCAATGAGAGGGAGTGTGTTTTTCTACTCGGCATAATGGCTTGTGTGTGTATGGGGTGCGGGGGGTGCCGGTGGTGGTGGGGGGGTGGGGGGGGGGGGCTACAGAGGGCAGGAGGCCCCCGCAAGTGAGTGGTGTTGATTGGCCTGTTTGAAAACACACAGATTGTAGCGGGCCTCCCGATGTAGCCGCCACCGCCGCCGCCTCCGCTTGGCGTACCCGGGGAAAAAGTGTCAGTCGCCGTTGCGCCGTGCCTCGCCGCAACCCCGATCGCATTAGAGCAAATGAATCCATTCCACCTCTTGTAACAACCGGGGGCCTCTGGGAAGCTGGGTGGGGGCGTGGAGATAGGAGGGAGGCTTTTCTGAAAAGGGGAAGAAAATGATGGAAGGCGCAACGTGCTGGCTGCCTCTAATCATGTCTGAGGGCTCCAGAATGGCACAGGAAAAAAAAGCACAAAAGCGGCGGCGGGAGGCGAGAGGGAGAGGAAAAAAGAGACGTGGACGCGGAAGGACGGCCGGCCGGATCCCCCGCCGAGGCCGCAAAGCCGCATTGAGGCTTCTTCTTCTTCTGCTTAAATCGACCCTCCTTGTTCACCACTGCCCTCTACATTTGACGGACTGCATTGACGGAACATTATTTGTGCGCACGTCGGAAAGCCGCGCCTGGTCATTTCCCACAATTCAGTCAATCAGTGTCTCTTGTGGGCTATGGTCACATTGAATAACATTTCTACAGCAACATTGAGTACGATAGAAACAATCCCAATATGACGTGATTCAAGGCGGTTTGATCTGGATCCAACTCTGGATACCGTCCCCTTCGGCGTGTTGACTTTCCCTATCGCCTCATTTTTCGTCTTCCCCCGTTAGAAAGGGTTAATCAACAGCCACGAGGTCGGCTAGACCGTTGTAGAGCGTGACCCACCACCGTTTTGCAGCTCTGGGATTTGTAGTACTTGTTGGGGCTTAACGTGGCCCTCCCCTGGACTACCGCTAGCTTTCCAAAATTTGAGTTGTAAATGAAGCCTAAGCGACTCAAAAGAGAGATAGAGAGGGAGAGAGACCTCTACTGGATGTCGGTGGAACCGCCAGACGTCCGTCAGAGTCCAGTCCGAGTGGAGGTTTGTCCCCCCCAGTGGTGAATGAAGCGGCTGTGGTGATTTGATGGGGAAAGAGAAACGTGCGACATTCCCCTTCATGTTTAAGACTTTCTAAATGCAGTGTGGGTAATTCTACGCCGTTAAGCTCCCAGGATTAGTAACACACTCTTATTCTGCCAGAGTGCTTTTGAAGTCTCACCTTTCCGCACAATCAAAGTACGTCTGACGCTTGCACAGCGTAGAGCCAAGTGCCTTTGCAACATTTGGCCAAGATGGGGAACATTTGGCTGGCTGAGCCACGGCGGGGGAGCTTTATCGCCACCCAACAGCTTTTCTACAACACGTTGGCGCTGGCACAGATGCCCCGCTCGCTTGCCCGCGCGCCACCTGTGGCCGCCACCTTTTGTGTGGAGGAATCCGAGATGAAGTGGTCGGCGGCGGCGGCGGCGGCGACGGAGGTCTTGCCAGTGAAGCGGCGCCGTGACTATTAATCCTGATTTAACCCATTTTCCAGAGCCGCTCAGAGCCAATGAGCGGCGGCCGGAGGGATGCCGTCGTCTTTTAGGATTTTAGACGGAGAGGGATTCTTTTTGGGCCCTCATTCTTATGTGGCCAATCGGCGACATGTTACTAAGGGAACTAACTCTCTTTAATATACAGCTTCATTTCTCAGTGTGTTTGCCTTGTGTAGTTTACTACCATGCCTCAAGTCAACATCTTATATATTTATATATTTCAGCACCATGCTTATTTATATATTTATATCATATTTAAGACTCGCACTGTGGATTGCGTATTTCCGTTATATTTCCAAACGTATCGGTCTGGCAACGCATTAGCCGCCGGTTTCTGTTTTGGGCCAAGCAAGTGTTTTGACAGTCCGATCTTAACAGAACTGCATTGTGTTTTTGTCTTGCAGATCAACCGAGCACCAAGTATATTAATGGCGTCCCGGTAAAATCGTCAGAATGAACACGCTACCATCCATGGACCGCCACATCCAGCAGACCAATGACAGGCTGCAGTGCATCAAACAGGTATGACCTGAGAAAACCCGAGTTCTGCAGCATCTACCCTCTTCTGCACCTTTTCACGGTGATTTGGAACCGGACACTAGCGCTCCTGACCCAGGGCGACAGACCTTGACATCCCCTCCAGACCCATCAATAGTCCATCACAGACTAAAAGACAAACAATGAGGCTTTAAAGACATCGATCTTCGAGTCCCAGAGACCAGTTCTAGATCCGCGACAATCCTCCAAGGATGAGTCACTTCCCCTGGAGCTGGTTGAGATGGTCCCTGGGGGTGCCGTCTTTTTGTCCCCCTTTCTTGAAGCTTTACCTTGGAAGGTCAAGGCTTCTACCTTCCCCACGGGAACTCGGCATGCCCCCTACACCAGCATAATAAAGGCTTTGAAGTGGGCTGGATCTGGCCGCGGCGCCGTGTCCTTTCTGAGCCATTAACCTCTTGAGCCGGGAAGAAAGGGAGCCCCCTTTTGTCAAAACCTCTCATTGTGTCCCGCTAACCGGCCCGGCCTTCAGACAGACGGCAAGGAAATATAAAAGACTGGACTGTTTCGATCTTGGGAGAACAAGACAAGGACTGCCAGGACCCCAGTTTGTTTGTTTTCCGAATTGGCCAATGGGGAGGCTGTCCTCGGTTACTTTTTCGGAGAAAAAACATACGACGGCCAGTACTGGTTGGGGCCAGGACCCTGGATTAAGGAGGAACACTAGCGTCTTTGTGGCCCAGGGTGCGATCCCCTTCCCACAATGCAGTAGTGCGCCGAGCCAATGGAGATTTCACACAGTCCATGTCCTCACGGGGTCACGCAGATACTCAAGACCTCGACACCGAGCCAGACCCCGTCGACATTCTTTTGTTCCTCGATGCTTTTGTGCATTTTTATAAATAAGACGTTTTTTGGGGGGTTGTTTTTGACGGTTCTGCGTTTTTTTTTTTTTGCACAGCACTTACAGAACCCGGCCAACTTTCAATCTGCGGCTACGGAGTTGCTGGACTGGTGTGGAGATCCCCGGGCCTTCCAGCGACCCTTCGAGCAAAGCCTGATGGGATGCCTTACGGTAAGCAAACATTTCATGTCATACTTCAAAATTATGTTTGTTTATTTGCCCCTCCCAGTCAAAATTGATAGGAAGCCTAGCGCCAACAAGTGACCTTTTCATATCCAGATTTGGCCCCCGGGCCGCTACTTTGACACCTGTGCCCTAGCCTGACTCGCTAGTCATTAGCTCCGTGTGATAAAAGAGGCGCACTGGCTGAAAACGCAAAGGGTGGGCAAGGCGAGGAAAGAGGGCGAGGAAAGAGGGTGGCTATCACAAGTGTTAGCGTGAACAAACAGATAAAGGCTCATTAATGTGTAAATGACAATAAAAGCCTCCTCTTGGAGTGTGATAAAGAGGCGCACAATGCAGCCAAGCACTCAGCGTGGCGCCCCCGCCCGTCTAGCTCACAAATTGCTTCATTAGACTGGGAGAGAGCACCGCGCTCCTTATCGGGACAATTACGCCCCCTTGGATTTTTGGCCCGCGTCACCGCTTCGCTTCCTGCCGTCCGAGCCCGGCTCCCAATATTCATATCCAATAGCCAATAGCCTTTGTCAGAACTTTAGACAGACACAGAAGACATTGTAGACCTAGGTAAAAAAAAGTGGAGCCACACATAGAAACGCAAATAAATATTCCAAATTTAGCGCAGTCGATTTGTGCTGTGCGATATGGACATATGACATTATGAGACATTTTATGTAACGGCAATTGTCTTTGTTCTGCTAGTATTTTTTACGTTGCTATTTCCAATTGTCTTGTATGCATTACTCATGTTTGGGTGGCAGGGGGAGCCATTTGGCTAACTCCTGAGTGTAGAAAAATAGTAGATCTGGAGACCGATTAATCGGTTGGATGGAATTCCATCAGTCGGATGCCATCTGATGGCCAAACTGTGCATTGTGGCAAAAGGTATATTGGTATTGTATTATTAGATGAATATTTATGGTGATTAATGATGATGGAAAATATGATTTTGACATCATTTTGGAAATATGAATATGGCCACATCGTGTACTCCTGTCAATCCATTGAATCCAATTTAAAGACGCCATTTTGGTGTTATCTACTGAATTTTCTAGTTTCTAACCCTCTGATTTATGTGAGAAAACAAACGTGTTTAAAAGAATTGAAGTGACATTCCAGTCTACATGTTGTAAAAGTGATTTCCGGAGAGGCGCCTAATCCTAACATGAGAACAACATGGCACTCTGGGCGACCTTGTCGTGAGAAACAAAGTGTGTTTTGGAGGTCAAAAAGCTAACAGAGCAACGTTGTCATGTGTCAGATAAAAGCCAAGGCGTTTCCTGTTGAAAAAAAAAATCCACCCCCACCCCCTGAGTCTTCTTGACTACCTTCACTCAACAACGGCGGCGCCTACGTTCAAGCTCGTCATTCGTCGATTCAAAGGGTGACGAACCGCGGATGACCCGTCTTACGTCCTAAAACATTTGTTCGGAGTTCTTCCCCTAGAAAAATGAGTTTCCTTCCACCGGGTGTCAAACCAAAGGACCAAAAAAACTACAACAGAAAACCAGCAATGATCACAAATTAGCTTGGAAATGATCCAAAATGGAAACTGCCTTTGACCATTTTCACCAATTGTAAATGTAATCATCATAAATGGAGGTTGAAAATGAATGTATTGCCTTTCTGTTCTAGGTGGTGAGTCGCGTGGCAGCCCAGCAAGGATTTGACCTGGACTTGGGATACCGCTTGCTGGCCGTCTGTGCCGCCAACAGGGACAAATTCACACCCAAATCTGCCGGTAAGAGACGCCATTTTCAACGGAAACACAACATCGTTTTGGTTCAAATTGGAGGCTAGATTCCAAATGTCAGATTTGTCCTTTTTAGTTAGGCAAACAATATCTATGTGAAATTCGACAGTACGTCTAAAGTATATGTTGCTTCTTTTCATAACGGCTCCGGATGATATAGTGGTGTCCTTTATGGTTTTTTTCCATCTCTGATGTTCAATTATCGTGAAGAAGTTTAACACAAAGTAGCTCCCTCCCTTCTGTGTTTCATGTGCCAATAGTTTCTTGGCTGCGGCGGAAAAGCGGCTTAAGTGGGCGTCCAGACGTCAGTGCGCCGTATCGATCGTCTTGTTTCTCTGGCTCTGCCGTAATGTCATTGTTGTGCGGGCGTGGCTCGCGCTGTCGGGGCGCCGCACTCTCCTTCTGAGACGGCGCAATGTTCTCAGGAAGGATTCACAGTGGCTAAATAGGTGGGTCGCCATCATTGTGTATCTCGTAGAATCCAGCCTTTGAAAGCGTCCTTGGGCTCGTACCACCTAAAACCGACATCCAATGGCCATTTTTTTTAAAGAGTGGCGTGTCAAAGTGCAGGCCAGCCGACGTGGCGGCACGGGGGTGCAAGTGTGACACCCGAGAGGTGCTGGTGGAAGGGGGAAGGAGGGTAGTCTGGTGCCAAGTGAACTCAACTGAAAGCATCCCAGATCAATGGCGCTGTCGCGTGTATCAGGAAGTTGATAACGCAATTAAAATGGCCAGACTCCAAAGTGCAGCACTACCTTGACTTGGGATTTCAGCTTCTTTGCCCGGCAACTTCATAACCCCATTGAGTTGAAGTAAATATTAATGAATATATCTATATTCTTGTTGATTACAGTCTATGGCTAATTTCCATCTTTAGTCCTTTGTGTAGTTTGAAGATAAACAATGACACTTATTAGACACAAACACAAGTAGCACAGTTTTAGACTGTGTTGTGTTCGTAATTTTTTGGGGTCTAACAGCCAGGCTTTAAGATGATTGGCCAAGAGGTTCAGAGATGGTAGTTCACGTATGCTAATTGCTATTGAGGTCCAGGTATCAAAATGCTTTGGCTAATTTAGCACTCGTTTTGAAGGGAACTACACAGTCACCTGTAGAGCCAGCCAAAGTTGATGGCTTGTTTTTTTTGGTTACCAAATCTTGCAGTGGAGCTTTGTGTTGGAAGATTTTATAAATTAAGGTTGTGGAGTATTTGGTTTTCCCTTTGGTTAGAGGTTCAAAGTCTGGAGGAAATTTACTGCAAATGCTAATATGAGTAATGGCTGGTTTAAGAGTATTGAGAGAATGGCGTCAATTCTTGAAAAGCAAAAACTGCTGCTGTTCCTCAGTTTACACTCCGGTGAATAAAAATAAAGGGTTCCCGAATCCACCCACGCATCCGCCGTCAAGTGGAGTGCAGAGAGAGAGACGCGGCGGCGGCGTCCGTCCACCGACGGTCTGGTGGTCTGTGGGATTAGCTCATTGTTCTAAGCCGTAATCCCTTCAACAGATTTTCGCTATCTGCCGCTAGGTCGGATTGCATTAGCGCTTTTAATCGTTATCTTTAACCGTAGCGCCCTTGCTGCTCTACCTTTTGTCTCCGGACACACTCCAATCCACGTTATTTGTTCTCTGAAAAATGATCGATATATTAGCAATGTCCGGATCGTACCGGTTGAATCGTTACGATTCGTGGCTGCGTTGTCGTCGTACGGGTGAATAACCGCGACCCTGACAGATTTAGTTGAGAAGTTGGAGTAGCAAATGAGATTAGGGTTTGTAATCTGTTAGGGGTCTTACCGCCGCGGTCATGGTGACCCCTCCCGCAACGGATCTCGGCTAACTACGCTTAGCGTCCATCCAATAGTGACTCAATAAAACAGCCGTCCTTAGAAATCTGTTGAATGACATTTCTAAATCATTTGTGTCATTTAAAAAAAAAAAAAAATTATGAGCTTTAGCTTGAGTTTTTGACAACAATTCCAATTTGGGGGTGGCGAGTCGTTGTGGATGTATTTGTCCTTGGGACATGAATGGACACGCTTGGGATTAACAGCAGCTGTTCTCGGAATGAAAGCCACCTTTAATATTTAAGTCCGGACGGAGCAGGTTGCGGCTTGTCTCGCGCTCAAAGTCGCCTTCAACGACTACTGAGAAGCGCTTTGAGAAAACACCGATCTGATACGCTGCATTTTTTTGGCTAGTTTTGTCAAAACGTACTGATAACACCCACATTTTTGTACACATTTGTTTCAACGTGTTGTCCGATTTTTCGGTTTAAGTGACGAGCTCCACCAAGGGTTGAAGCTAAGAAGTGCAATGAAGGCTGAACTTAAGCTTGTTGTGTGGGATGTAGTCAATGATTTTTTCAATTTTAGCATGGCCAGTCGATCTGTTTTTCATAAGACTTTTATTTTTTATTTGTAATTACTATCCAGGGTAAGAGCAGCGCGCTGAATTATTAAGAGCTAAGGGCTTTATTTTTAGCCAGCCCGAGCGTCCCGCCTCCCTCCTCCTCCGACGCTAGCTTTTCCGCGGATGATGACATCCTCCCGCAACAACGGCAAACTACCTTCCGACGTGGCGTTTGCGGACTAAACGCTCTTAAAGCGCAATTCCGGACCGCCTGTCGGGTGAGCAAAAAAACAACGGCGTAAGAGCGTCGACAGGTTAAGCATCATAACCCCTCCCAGTCATTCACCTAGCGCCCAGTCATAGCTTCATCCGGTTGAAGTTGGGGTCAATGGTGGCAGAACTCCAATTTGAACTCCAATCTGACCTCCATTTGACCTTTCTGACTGTAATCTCCGAGGTGTCGCATTCGTCACGAGATGGCGTGGCGATGAAGGAAGGCCTTTCGTAGCCAGATCGGAATCTCCGGCATTTACACGCCCGTACGTCTGGGCCGGCTCCGCCCCCTTCTGCGGTTGTGGCCTGATGCCTTTATTTACGCAGGTGCTTTTTTGTCAGAAACATCTTGGAGACCCAAAGGTGAGAAACGCCGCCATTTCTATCCCTCGCCATCAGCGATTAGCTGCCATTTACCGTCTGGGTCTCTCCGCCGCCGTCCTTTGGCCCCTCCCTCCCCGGCACCGGCCGTCTCCGGAGCCGGCGGAGGGTACGGCGGGAGGCCATTAGCGCAGAGTCCCTGGCTCTGATTGGATAAGCCGGGAGGAACCGGGAGACTGCCTCTGAATAATTGATGCAGACGCCGGACGAAGAGAAACAGACGGATCACAGAGCAGGCGAGGCGGGGGGGGGGGGGGGGGGGGGGGGGGGTTGCAAAAAGGAAAAGAAAGTACGGAGGGGTGGGAGAGGAAGTCATAAAAGAGAGCGATAAGACGCAGGAAGCGGTCAACGCTCCCAGAGTTTGGACTGGAGACTTCAAGGGGATAACATGCGCCGGGCTGCCGTTGGGTTCGGGGTAAGTCACTCAACGACGTCTTTTCCGCGGGATAGCGGGGATAGCGGGGATAGCAGGGATTCCGCTTCCGCCATAGCCGTCACACGTTTCTCCCCGATTGGCTGGACTGGTAGACTCACTAGGGAAGGGTTTACACTTGCCAGGGAATCTGCAACTGGGAGATGCTACTCTTATGACGGGGGCTCGAAAAGGCGGGATCAGAAGGGATTAGCTGACCGCGGGTTGACCTACATGCTGCCCCGGGGTCAGACTTTCCGTCCAGGTGCTGTTCGGGAAGGCTTGCTGTCATTTTCGGAGTGGACTTTGGCTTCTGTTGACTAGAAATGAGCAGGTATTCACTCGTTTTAAATATAAAGATTGTTTGATATGAAGCAATTTGCAAGTTTGAGGGGAATGTTTTGCTGTAGTAGCACTCATTTCGGCATTAAATGCTAGTTAGCTCTTTAGACTTGAACCCCATAGAGTATGCTTTGAATGTGATGACTTTTGGTTAATAAGGAGGTACCTCAATGTGTCTGGAGTGAGTCTGTGATTTCCCTAAGGACAAACCAATGACAGCCAACCGCCAGGGAGCAATTCTGTGTCAGCTTTTCCTTCTCTTGCGCATCATCACATGTTAATCACGGCCTTTGCACTTTTTTCGGCCCCCCCCTTGTGATTTCCTCGAAGAAACAAGCGAGCGGTGGTCCCGGAGATAAGTAGCATGACTGCATAGACAGTAATTAGCCATGTGATATTTCTTTGGAGTGGGAATTTAGTGACGGCTGTTGGGGACTGATAAGAGCTTCGCCATTGGTCTTCTCTCTGCTGGTGTTTACTTGCTGGACATAAAGACTACTACTGGTTCAAGCATTTTTCTTCCTATATTCCAGAAATGTCCATGTTAGGTTGATTGAGGAATCTAAATTGTCCAAACATTGGATTTGAATTGGCCAGTGAGCAGTTGAAAGTGCACCCCACCCGAAAGCCAATACCCGTATAGGGTCACTGGATAGTGGTACACTTGAGATTTGAGCCGTTTGTTGCAAAAGCTGTTGCAAAAGTTTGAAGATAAGCATCTTAAAGGTGGTGTTTCCGTCAAACCTGACTCACCAAGCATACGCCATGAGTCAATAAATCGAGTTTGCCCTGCAGGCTAAGGAAATAACTTCCGTCATCAAAACAACTCTACAAAAAAAAAAAAATACTTTCCTCTGCACTTTTCTTCGCAGTCAGTCTGTCGCTTTGTGAAAAAAACGGAATTTTTTCTCCTTTGGCAAGGAGTCAATCCAGAAGCTCCCCATTGTTGTCGGCTTTTGCTCGCAGAATTCTTGTTGACGCGGTAAAGCTAGCGAGCGGAGCTTAGCGAATCCGCGTGGTGGGGAAATGGGGTCGTCAAATGGCTTCCACTTCACCCCCATACTGCAAAGTGTATCGTTAGGTTGGTCTTCTCTTAGTGTACCAGGATCTACTTTCTAAGTTCGCTGCTCCTGAAGTAAACAGTTCACCAGTGCTAGTGGGTGGAGTAGCTAGTATGCAGGGTCCCCATTTTATTTTGAAATTGATGTGATGTGTGGGTGTGCGTGGTGTCCTCCCTGTGCCCCATTTAAAAATGTGCAATTGTAACCCCACAGAAAGCAGCAGCTGCAGGAGATGTCAAACTGACTCAGGTAGAGCTACTTTCTCTTCCTGGCTGCAGCATCTCTTGCCTTGTGACATAAACCGGAGGGGATCCTCCCTCGCCACCTGTTCTCTGTCTGGCATCAAACCCTCCCCCCAAGCCAAAACCGACCCTCCACCCATTCATCCATCTACCCATCCTCCCCCTTTTCACCCCCCCTCTGTGCCAGGTCTCCTGCCAGAGGTCACAAAGGGCACAAATTGTCTACCAAAGGCCATTTTTAAAAGGCGTTGATCCCAATCCCATCCTCTCATTTGAGGGCTGAGCAGAGAGGAGGCGGGGCATGATGAGGGCGGGGCCATCGCCGCTGAACTGGCTTTCATCATCGCAAAAAAAAGCATGACTCCCCCACGTATCCTCGTCCACGGGATTTTATTAGCCCTCCATTTTGCATAATATTTCCGGCCCACGCGGCGTAGATTTACCTGTTAATCTTTTGACGGATGTTTCCTTTCATCATCCCACGCATCGTCTCTCTGGGCTGCGTTGTATGTTTGCTGCACATTTTCCATGTAGCCTTTTCTTTTTTTGTCTGTGTTTATCAGCTCCGATACGAGAGAGCCGCATGCCAAAGCGCGGTGGGAAATATTGGAAACGGTTTCCGGGTGCGAACCCCGCTTTATCGAAAACATTCTGTACAGAGAGAAAAAAGTGATGGCTAACCAGCGCTAAATGCTTCCGGCCGTGTTTGTGCAAAGGCATTTCCTGTGTGATGTCAATCAGAGCTGCAGAGGAGAGGATGCAATTGTTAGCTCGACGTTGCTAATTGCGCTTTTCGACACTTTTTGGATTCGTCGGTTTATCCCGAATCTGTTTGCTATCCGGTTGGATGAGAAAAATGCAAGTCACATTTGTCCTTTCTATTTCTCTCTTGGTTGTCTTGGAGTTCTTTCGCCCCGCCCCCTGGTTTTGGGGCATTTTTGGGTGAATCCCTGTTAGGTTTTCAGGTTCCGGGCCGAGTGGCATCCCCCGAAACAAAAGCATTTGTTTGTGCACGAACGGGTCGGGTCGTACCTGACGTTCGGTCCCTTGAACCTGGCGCCCCGTTGTCTCCGCAGCTCTGCTGTCGTCGTGGTGCGAGGAGCTGGGTCGTCTGCTCCTGCTACGTCACCAGAAGAACCGGCAGAACGAGTCGCAGGGAAAAGTGCCCATGCAGCCCGGCATGAACAGCATGAAGGGCGGCCTGACGCACAGGTCAGTGGGACCCGTGGTCCAATGCGGCAATTATTGGCAAACCAGAGAATCCAAAAGGCTAGTAAGTAACGTTAGGGTGGATGTGCTGTGTTCTCTAGCGATGGCTCCTATCCCTACGACTCGGTCCCCTGGCAACAAGGTACTAACCAGCCTCCCGGGTCCTTGTCCGTGGTTACAACGGTGTGGGGCGTCACCAATACTTCCCAGAGCCAGGTAAGTCCCTCAACTCCACTGGCCTCGGTACAGGTAACGGCAACTGACCCTAACCCTCCGGCACAGGTTCACGGGAACCCCATGGCCAACAGCAATAACCCCATGAACCCCGGGGGCAACCCCATGGCCCAGGGGATGTCGGGCGGTGCCGGAGGACTCAACTCTCCCCAGTTCGCCGGCCAGCAGCAACAGCAGGGGTTTCCCAGCAAAGGGGGCCCCAACCAGCAGTACATGCAACAGGGGATGTACGGCAGGCCCGGATACCCCGGGGGACCCGGAGGGCCCGGGGGGCCCGGAGGCTACGGCGGCGGGTAAGCACACAGTACTTTGGTAAAGACGTATTTGTAAATAGTCAATGAACTGTCTTTTCTAAAATCCGTGTTCCAGTTACTCTGGAGGTCCCAATCCCCCTCCCGGAGGCATGGGCATGTCCTCCCACGCTCGTCCGACGGGGGACTTCACGCAACCGGCGGCTGCGGCAGCCGCGGCGGCCGTTGCTGCCGCCGCCGCCACGGCGACCGCTACGGCAACGGCCACCGTGGCGGCGCTCCAGGAGACTCAGAACAAAGACATGAACCAGTTTGGGCAGGTACTGGTTTCTCAGTTGGCCCCGTACATGTGGAACGCTACAATTGGGAGTGACACTGCCATGTTTTGTCCCCGCCCCCAGATGTGTCCGTCCTTCCAGATGGGTCACGCGCAGGCCTACAATAGTCAGTTCCTCAACCAGCCCGGTTCGCGAGGACCCCCCGGGGGGATGAATCCCGCCGCCATGGCTTCGGGGATGAACAACCCCGGCATGAGCGGGCCCCCCATGGGCATGAATCCGTCCCGGACGCCGGGTATGGGACCCTACGGCGCACACGGCCAGAGGCTTCCCCAGCAAGGCTACCCTGGGGGGCCTCGGCCGGGAGTCCCCATGCAGGGGATGAAGCGGCCGTACCCCGGCGAGGTGAGTGGGCGCCCCTTTGCGTTTCCCACCACGCCACCGTCCCCTCATTGTTGGGACCTCCCCTCTTAGACCGGCTACGGCGGCCAGTACGGGCCCAACGGTCAGTTCCCGCCTCAGCAGGGCCAGTACCACCCCACCCCCAACGCCTCCCGACCTTTGCCCTCGCCCAACTACCCGGGGCAGAGGATGCCCGGGCAGCAGGTGCAAGGACAGTACCCACCCGGAATGCCCGTGGGCCAGTATTACAAGGTCCGGTTCCGCTCCCGCCAGGGTTGCCGTCAGCAGAGGGCGCTCCCCGTTCAACCGTGTCTATTTCTTTGCAGCAAGAAGCGTTTAACGGGCAGAGCGCTAACTTCTCCAGCTACTCCTACGCCCAAGGGAATGGGGTAAGTTAGAAGCGGTTCAGCGCTCTAGTCACGGGAACAGGATTGTAGTAGTTGACGGCCTCACTGTGTGGGCAGCCCCCTAGGCCTGTCAATTACCCGCACTCGCCAGTACCCGGCAACCCCACGCCACCCATGACGCCGGGAAGTAGCATCCCTCCGTACCTGTCGCCGAACCAGGACGTGAAACCCCCTTTTCCACCTGACATGAAACCAAATATGACAGCGCTTCCACCCCCTCCATGTGAGTACACCGTATTTATTTCTGTCTAAAATGTCTTTTACTGTTTGTATTCTCATGTCGCTGTCCACCGCTGCCAACTAGTGCATGGGAGGGAAAGTGCAGCCACCAGACAAAAAATGTTTTAGATGGATTTTGAAGAATGGCGCCATGTAGAATTGTGGAATTGATTTATTTTCCCCCGCCTTTATTTTCAGCCGTTAGCAACGAGGAGCTACGGCTAACGTTCCCGGTGAGAGACGGGGTGGTGCTGGAGCCCTTCCGCCTAGAGCACAACCTGGCCGTCAGCAACCACGTCTTCCACTTACGGCCCTCCGTCCACCAGACCCTCATGTGGAGGTAAAGTCCACCGGTGGGAGTCTCGCCCGTGGTGGTGCACGACTTATCCCAGAGCGTCTTTCCTCCGCAGGTCGGACCTGGAACTGCAGTTCAAGTGCTATCACCACGAGGACCGGCAGATGAACACCAATTGGCCGGCCTCGGTCCAGGTCAGCGTCAACGCCACGCCCCTCACCATCGAACGTGGCGACAACAAGACCTCCCACAAGCCCCTGCACCTGAAACACGTATGCCAGCCGGGCAGGAACACCATCCAGATCACCGTCACGGCCTGTTGCTGCGTGAGTGCTACACGCCGGCCATTGACACACCTTCTAAATGCCGCCCAACGTCTTTCACATCTGTGTGTTTTGTTTTGCCTGTGTCTTTGCAGTCGCATCTGTTTGTCCTCCAACTGGTCCACCGACCATCGGTGCGTTCCGTCCTCCAGGGTCTCCTCAAGAAGAGGCTCCTCCCCGCAGAACACTGCATTACCAAAAGTAAGATCCCAAGAAGCTAGCGGCTAGCTCCTTACATTTTCACAAAAAGATGTCAAACCTTGACATTTGAATTCAAATTTAGAAGGAAATCATAACAAGTTCTTGTTAGCGTAGTTAGCTGTGATATGCTTTAGCAGCCCCCTTAACCCCTGTTAGGGAAGGTAAGCCGTTCACAAAACAAATATATTTAAAAAAGCTGTGAATTTTCTTTCCTAGTTAAAAGAAACTTCAGCAGCGTGGCGGCCTCGGCGAGCAGCGCCGCTCTCAACGGCGAAGACGGCGTGGAGCAGACGGCCATTAAAGTGTCCCTCAAGTGTCCCGTCACCTTCCGACGCATTCAACTGCCGGCGCGAGGACACGACTGTAAACACGTGCAGGTGGGTGGACGTAAAAAGACGCTTTTACCGAGTTGGCCTTCGTGATCGAGCGGTCGCCGTGTCTTTTGTTGGCAGTGCTTCGATCTGGAGTCGTACCTGCAGCTCAACTGTGAGAGAGGCACGTGGAGATGTCCTGTTTGCAAGTAGGTCCACGTTTTTTGGGACTTTTCAACGTTGGTGGAGCTTCAAAATGACATTTTGTTGTGTTGCAGTAAAACGGCATTAC